>NC_091977.1:272409661-272730371 GCF_044704955.1 Pristiophorus japonicus | reverse complement strand
GCTGGACTCGGGACCTTCCCCCTGCTGGACTCGGGACCTTCCCCCTGCTGGACTCGGGACCTTCCCCCGGCTGGACTCGGGACCTTCCCCCAACTGGTCTTGGGACCTTCCCCCAACTGGTCTTG
Source organism: Pristiophorus japonicus (assembly GCF_044704955.1). Taxonomy (NCBI): domain Eukaryota; kingdom Metazoa; phylum Chordata; class Chondrichthyes; family Pristiophoridae; genus Pristiophorus; species Pristiophorus japonicus. The sequence goes on along the minus strand of NC_091977.1, from coordinate 272,730,246 downwards.
GACCTTCCTCCTGCTGAACTAGGAACCTTCCCCACTGCTGGACAAGGGACCTTCCTACTGCTGGACTAGGGACCTTCCGCCTACAGGAAGAGGGACATTCCCCCTGCCGGACTAGAGAACTTTCCCTGCCGGAATAGGGACGGAAACCCTGCTGGACTAGAGGACTTCCGAATGCTGGACTAGGGGCCTTCCCCCTGCTGGACTGGGGACCTTCCCCCTGCTGGACTGGGGACCATCCACCTGCTGGACTGGGGACCATCCACCTGCTGGACTGGGGACCTGACCTCTGCTGGACTAGCGACCTGACCCCTGCTGGACTAGCGACCTGACCCCTGCTGGACTAGCCACCTGACCCCTGCTGGACTAGCGACCTGACCCCTGCTGGACTAGCGACCTTCCCCCTGCTGGACTAGCGACCTTCCCCCTTGCTGAACTAGGAACCCTCCCCCTGCTGGACAAAGGACCTTCCTACTGCTGGACTAGGGACCTTCCGCCTACAGGACGAGGGACATTCCCCCTGCCGGACTAGGGATCTTTCCCCTGCTGGAATAGGGACGGAAACCCTGCTGGACTAGAGGACTTCCGAATGCTGGACTAGGGGCCTTCCCTCTGCTGGACTCGGGACCTTCCCCCTGCTGGACTCGGGACCTTCCCCCTGCTGGACTCGGGACCTTCCCCCTGCTGGACTCGCGACCTTCCCCCTGCTGGACTCGCGACCTTCCCCCTGCTGGACTCGCGACCTTCCCCCTGCTGGACTCGCGACCTTCCCCCTGCTGGACTCGCGACCTTCCCCCTGCTGGACTCGCGACCTTCCCCCTGCTGGACTCGCGACCTTCCCCCTGCTGGACTCGCGACCTTCCCCCTGCTGGACTCGCGACCTTCCCCCTGCTGGACTCGCGACCTTCCCCCTGCTGGACTCGCGACCTTCCCCCTGCTGGACTCGCGACCTTCCCCCTGCTGGACTCGCGACCTTCCCCCTGCTGGACTCGCGACCTTCCCCCTGCTGGACTCGCGACCTTCCCCCTGCTGGACTCGCGACCTTCCCCCTGCTGGACTCGCGACCTTCCCCCTGCTGGACTCGCGACCTTCCCCCTGCTGGACTCGCGACCTTCCCCCTGCTGGACTCGCGACCTTCCCCCTGCTGGACTCGCGACCTTCCCCCTGCTGGACTCGCGACCTTCCCCCTGCTGGACTCGCGACCTTCCCCCTGCTGGACTCGCGACCTTCCCCCTGCTGGACTCGCGACCTTCCCCCTGCTGGACTCGCGACCTTCCCCCTGCTGGACTCGCGACCTTCCCCCTGCTGGACTCGCGACCTTCCCCCTGCTGGACTCGCGACCTTCCCCCTGCTGGACTCGCGACCTTCCCCCTGCTGGACTCGCGACCTTCCCCCTGCTGGACTCGCGACCTTCCCCCTGCTGGACTCGCGACCTTCCCCCTGCTGGACTCGCGACCTTCCCCCTGCTGGACTCGCGACCTTCCCCCTGCTGGACTCGCGACCTTCCCCCTGCTGGACTCGCGACCTTCCCCCTGCTGGACTCGCGACCTTCCCCCTGCTGGACTCGCGACCTTCCCCCTGCTGGACTCGCGACCTTCCCCTGCTGGACTCGCGACCTTCCCCCTGCTGGACTAGCGACCTTCCCCCTGCTGGACTAGCGACCTTCCCCCTGCTGGACTAGCGACCTTCCCCCTGCTGGACTAGCGACCTTCCCCCTGCTGGACTAGCGACCTTCCCCCTGCTGGACTAGCGACCTTCCCCCTGCTGGACTAGCGACCTTCCCCCCTGCTGGACTAGCGACCTTCCCCCTGCTGGACTAGCGACCTTCCCCCTGCTGGACTAGCGACCTTCCCCCTGCTGGACTAGCGACCTTCCCCCTGCTGGACTAGCGACCTTCCCCCTGCTGGACTAGCGACCTTCCCCCTGCTGGACTAGCGACCTTCCCCCTGCTGGACTAGCGACCTTCCCCCTGCTGGACTAGCGACCTTCCCCCTGCTGGACTAGCGACCTTCCCCCTGCTGGACTAGCGACCTTCCCCCTGCTGGACTAGCGACCTTCCCCCTGCTGGACTAGCGACCTTCCCCCTGCTGGACTAGCGACCTTCCCCCTGCTGGACTAGCGACCTTCCCCCTGCTGGACTAGCGACCTTCCCCCTGCTGGACTAGCGACCTTCCCCCTGCTGGACTAGCGACCTTCCCCCTGCTGGACTAGCGACCTTCCCCCTGCTGGACTAGCGACCTTCCCCCTGCTGGACTAGCGACCTTCCCCCTGCTGGACTAGCGACCTTCCCCCTGCTGGACTAGCGACCTTCCCCCTGCTGGACTAGCGACCTTCCCCCTGCTGGACTAGCGACCTTCCCCCTGCTGGACTAGCGACCTTCCCCCTGCTGGACTAGCGACCTTCCCCCTGCTGGACTAGCGACCTTCCCCCTGCTGGACTTGCGACCTTCCCCCTGCTGGACTAGCGACCTTCCCCCTGCTGGACTAGCGACCTTTCCCCTGCTGGACTAGCGACCTTCCCCTGCTGGACTAGCGACCTTCCCCCTGCTGGACTAGCGACCTTCCCCCTGCTGGACTAGCGACCTTCCCCCTGCTGGACTAGCGACCTTCCCCCTGCTGGACTAGCGACCTTCCCCCTGCTGGACTAGCGACCTTCCCCCTGCTGGACTAGCGACCTTCCCCCTGCTGGACTAGCGACCTTCCCCCTGCTGGACGAGCGACCTTCCCCTTGCTGGACTAGCGACCTTCCCCCTGCTGGACTAGCGACCTTCCCCCTGCTGGACTAGCGACCTTTCCCCTGCTGGACTAGCGACCATCCCCCTGCTGGACTAGCGACCATCCCCCTGCTGGACTAGCGACCTTCCCCCTGCTGGACTAGCGACCTTCCCCCTGCTGGACTTGCGAACTTCCCCCTGCTGGACTAGCGAACTTCCCCCTGCTGGACTAGCGAACTTCCCCCTGCTGGACGAGCGACCTTCCCCCTGCTGAACTAGCGACCTTCCCCCTGCTGGACTAGCGACCTTCCCCCTGCTGAACTAGCGACCTTCCCCCTTGCTGGACTATGAAACTTCCCCCTGCTGGACTAGGGACCTTCGCACTGCTGGACAAGGGACCTTCCCCCTTGCTGGACTATGAAACTTCCCCCTGCTGGACTAGGGACCTTCGTACTGCTGGACAAGGGACCTTCACACTACTGGACAAGGGATCTTCCCCCTGCTGGACTAGGGACCTTCTCCCTGCTGGATTCGGGATCTTCCCCCTGCTGGATTATGGACCATCCTCCTGCTGGACTAGAGACATTCCCCCTGCTGGACTAGGGACCTTCCCCCTGCTGGACTGGCGACCTTCCCCCTGCTGGACTGGCGACCTTCCCCCTGCAGGACTAGCGACCTTCCCCCTGCTGGACTAGCGACCTTCCCCCTGCTGGACTAGCGACCTTCCCCCTGCTGGACTAGCGACCTTCCCCCTGCTGGACTAGCGACCTTCCCCCTGCTGGACCAGGGACCTCCCCCTGCTGGACCAGGAACCTTCCCCCTGCTGGACTAGGGACCTTCCCCCTGCTGGACTCGGGACCTTCCCCCTGCTGGACTAGGGACCATCCCCCTGCTGGACTAGGGACCTTCCCCCTGCTGGACGAGGGACCTTCCCCCTGCTGGACGAGGGACCTTCCCCCTGCTGGACGAGGGACCTTCCCCCTGCTGGACGAGGGACCTTCCCCCTGCTGGACTAGGAATGTTCCTCCTGCAGGACTCGGGACCTTTCCTCTGCTGGACTTGTGAGTTCTTCCCTGCAGGACAAGGGAGCTTCCCCAAGCAGGACTAAGGAGCTTCAGGACTAGGGACCTTTTCCGTGCTGGACTAGCGACCTTCTCCCTGCTGGACCAGCGACCTTCCCCCTGCTGGACTTGCGACCTTCCCACTGCTGGACTAGCGACCTTCCCCCTGCTGGACACGGGACCTTGCCCCTGCTGGACTCGGGACCTTCCCCCTGCTGGACTCGGGACCTTCCCCCTGCTGGACTCGGGACCATCCCCCTGCTGGACTCGGGACCATCCCCCTGCTGGACTCGGGACCATCCCCCTGCTGGACTCGGGACCTTCCCCCTGCTGGAATAGGGACCTTCCCCCTGCTGGACTAGGGACCTTCCCCCTGCTGGACTCGCGACCTTCCCCCTGCTGGACTCGCGACCTTCCCCCTGCTGGACTCGCGACCTTCCCCCTGCTGGACTCGCGACCTTCCCCCTGCTGGACTCGCGACCTTCCCCCTGCTGGACGAGCGACCTTCCCCCTGCTGGACGAGCGACCTTCCCCCTGCTGGACGAGCGACCTTCCCCCTGCTGGACGAGCGACCTTCCCCCTGCTGGACGAGCGACCTTCCCCCTGCTGGACGAGCGACCTTCCCCCTGCTGGACGAGCGACCTTCCCCCTGCTGGACGAGCGACCTTCCCCCTGCTGGACGAGCGACCTTCCCCCTGCTGGACGAGCGACCTTCCCCCTGCTGGACGAGCGACCTTCCCCCTGCTGGACGAGCGACATTCCCCCTGCTGGACGAGCGACCTGACCCCTGCTGGACGAGCGACCTTCCCCCTGCTGGACGAGCGACCTTCCCCCTGCTGGACGAGCGACCTTCCCCCTGCTGGACGAGCGACCTCCCCCCTGCTGGACTCGCGACCTGACCCCTGCTGGACTCGCGACCTGACCCCTGCTGGACTCGCGACCTGACCCCTGCTGGACTCGCGACCTGACCCCTGCTGGACTCGCGACCTGACCCCTGCTGGACTGGCGACCTTCCCCCTGCTGGACTGGCGACCTTCCCCCTGCTGGACTGGCGACCTTCCCCCTGCTGGACTGGCGACCTTCCCCCTGCTGGACTGGCGACCTTCCCCCTGCTGGACTCGGGACCTTCCCCCTCCTGGACTCGGGACCTTCCCCCTCCTGGACTCGGGACCTTCCCCCTGCTGGACTCGGGACCTTCCCCCTGCTGGACTCGGGACCTTCCCCCTGCTGGACCCGGGACCTTCCCCCTGCTGGACCCGGGACCTTCCCCCTGCTGGACCCGGGACCTTCCCCCTGCTGGACCCGGGACCTTCCCCCTGCTGGACTCGGGACCTTCCCCCTGCTGGACTCGGGACCTTCCCCCTGCTGGACTCGGGACCTTCCCCCTGCTGGACTCGGGACCTTCCCCCTGCTGGACTCGGGACCTTCCCCCTGCTGGACTCGGGACCATCCCCCTGCTGGACTCGGGACCATCCCCCTGCTGGACTCGGGACCTTCCCCCTGCTGGACTCGGGACCTTCCCCCTGCTGGACTCGGGACCTTCCCCCTGCTGGACTCGGGACCTTCCCCCTGCTGGACTCGGGACCTTCCCCCTGCTGGACTCGGGACCTTCCCCCTGCTGGACTCGGGACCTTCCCCCTGCTGGACTCGGGACCTTCCCCCTGCTGGACTCGGGACCTTCCCCCTGCTGGACTCGGGACCTTCCCCCTGCTGGACTCGGGACCTTCCCCCTGCTGGACTCGGGACCTTCCCCCTGCTGGACTCGGGACCTTCCCCCTGCTGGACTCGGGACCTTCCCCCTGCTGGACTCGGGACCTTCCCCCGGCTGGACTCGGGACCTTCCCCCAACTGGTCTTGGGACCTTCCCCCAACTGGTCTTGGGACCTTCCTCCTGCTGAACTAGGAACCTTCCCCACTGCTGGACAAGGGACCTTCCTACTGCTGGACTAGGGACCTTCCGCCTACAGGAAGAGGGACATTCCCCCTGCCGGACTAGAGAACTTTCCCTGCCGGAATAGGGACGGAAACCCTGCTGGACTAGAGGACTTCCGAATGCTGGACTAGGGGCCTTCCCCCTGCTGGACTGGGGACCTTCCCCCTGCTGGACTGGGGACCATCCACCTGCTGGACTGGGGACCATCCACCTGCTGGACTGGGGACCTGACCTCTGCTGGACTAGCGACCTGACCCCTGCTGGACTAGCGACCTGACCCCTGCTGGACTAGCCACCTGACCCCTGCTGGACTAGCGACCTGACCCCTGCTGGACTAGCGACCTTCCCCCTGCTGGACTAGCGACCTTCCCCCTTGCTGAACTAGGAACCCTCCCCCTGCTGGACAAAGGACCTTCCTACTGCTGGACTAGGGACCTTCCGCCTACAGGACGAGGGACATTCCCCCTGCCGGACTAGGGATCTTTCCCCTGCTGGAATAGGGACGGAAACCCTGCTGGACTAGAGGACTTCCGAATGCTGGACTAGGGGCCTTCCCTCTGCTGGACTCGGGACCTTCCCCCTGCTGGACTCGGGACCTTCCCCCTGCTGGACTCGGGACCTTCCCCCTGCTGGACTCGGGACCTTCCCCCTGCTGGACTCGGGACCTTCCCCCTGCTGGACCCGGGACCTTCCCCCTGCTGGACCCGGGACCGTCCCCCTGCTGGACTCGGGACCTTCCCCCTGCTGGACTCGGGACCTTCCCCCTGCTGGACTCGGGACCTTCCCCCTGCTGGACTCGGGACCTTCCCCCTGCTGGACGAGGGACCTTCCGCCTGCAGGACGAGGGACCTTCCGCCTGCAGGACGAGGGACCTTCCGCCTGCTGGACTCGGGACCTTCCGCCTGCAGGACGAGGGACCTTCCCCCTACCGGACTAGGGAACTTTCCCCTGCTGGAATAGGGACCTACACCCTGCTGGAGTGCGACCTTCTCCCTGCTGGACTAAGGGCCGTCCGCCTGCCGGACGAGGGGCCTGCCGCCTGCTGGACTAGCGGCTGTCCCCCTGCTGGACGTGGGACCTTCCCCCTGCTGGACGTGGGACCTTCCCCCTGCTGGACGTGGGACCTTCCCCCTGCTGGACTAGCGACCTTCCCCCTGCTGGACTAGGGACCTTCCCCCTGCTGGACTCGGGACCTTCCCCCTGCTGGACTCGGGACCTTCCCCCTGCTGGACTCGGGACCTTCCCCCTGCTGGACTCGGGACCTTCCCCCTGCTGGACTCGGGACCTTCCCCCTGCTGGACTCGGGACCTTCCCCCTGCTGGACTCGGGACCTTCCCCCTGCTGGACTCGGGACCTTCCCCCTGCTGGACTCGGGACCTTCCCCCTGCTGGACTCGGGACCTTCTGTCTGCTGGACTCGGGACCTTCCCCCTGCTGGACTCGGGACCTTCCCCCTGCTGGACTCGGGACCTTCCCCCTGCTGGACTCGGGACCTTCCCCCTGCTGGACTCGGGACCTTCCCCCTGCTGGACTCGGGACCTTCCCCCTGCTGGACTCGGGACCTTCCCCCTGCTGGACTCGGGACCTTCCCCCTGCTGGACTCGGGACCTTCCCCCTGCTGGACTAGGTACCCTCCCCCTGCTGGACTAGGAACCCTCCCCCTGCTGGACAAAGGACCTTCCTCCTGCTGGACAAGGGACCTTCGCACTGCTGGACTCGGGACCTTCCTCCTGCTGAACTAGGAACCTTCCCCCTGCTGGACTGGGGACCTTCCCCCGGCTGGACTAGGGACCTTCCCCCAATTGGTCTTGGGACCTTCCCCCAACTGGTCTTGGGACCTTCTTCCTGCTGAACTAGGAACCTTCCCCACTGCTGGACAAGGGACCTTCCTACTGCTGGACTAGGGACCTTCCGCCTACAGGACGAGGGACATTCCCCCTGCCGGACTGGGGACCTTCCCCCTGCCGGACTGGGGACCTTCCCCCTGCTGGACTCGGGACCTTCCCCCTGCTGGACTCGGGACCTTCCCCCTGCTGGACTCGGGGCCTTCCCCCTGCTCGACTCGGGGCCTTCCCCCTGCTCGACTCGGGGCCTTCCCCCTGCTCGACTCGGGGCCTTCCCCCTGCTCGACTCGGGGCCTTCCCCCTGCTCGACTCGGGGCCTTCCCCCTGCTGGACTCGGGACCTTCCCCCTGCTCGACTCGCGACCTTCCCCCTGCTGGACTCGGGACCTTCACCCTGCTGGACTCGGGACCTTCACCCTGCTGGACTCGGGAACTTACCCCTGCCGGACTCGGGACCTTCCCCCTGCCGGACTCGGGACCTTCCCCCTGCCGGACTCGGGACCTTCCCCCTGCCGGACTCGGGACCTTCCCCCTGCTGGACTAGCGACCTTCGCCCTGCTGGACTAGCGACCTTTTGCTTCTGGACTTGGGATCTTCTGGACGAGGAACCTTACCTCTGCTGGACTAGCGACCTTCCCCCTGCTGGTCTAGCGGCCTACTCCCTGCTCGACGAGTGACCTTCTCCCTGCAGGAGTCGCGACCTTCCCCCTTGCTGGACTATGAAACTTCCCCCTTCTGGACAAGCGACCTTCGCACTGCTGGACAAGGGATCTTCCCCCTGCTCGACTAGGACCTTCTCCCTGCTGGATTCGGGATCTTCCCCCTGCTGGATTATGGACCATCCTCCTGCTGGACTAGAGACATTCCCCCTGGTGGACTAAGGACCTTCCCCCTGCTGGACAAGCGACCTTCCCCCTGCTGGACTAGCGACCTTCCCCCTGCTGGACGAGCGACCTTCCCCCTGCTGGACTAGCGACCTTCCCCCTGCTGGACTAGCGACCTTCCCCCTGCTGGACTAGCGACCTTCCCCCTGCTGGACTAGCGACATTCTCCCTGCTGGACTAGCGACCTTCCCTCTGCTGGACTAGCGACCTTCCCCCTGCTGGACACGGGAACTTGCCCCTGCTGGACTCGGGACCTTCCCCCTGCTGGACTCGGGACCTTCCCCCTGCTGGACTCGGGACCTTCCCCCTGCTGGACTCGGGACCTTCCCCCTGCTGGACTCGGGACCTTCCCCCTGCTGGACTCGGGACCTTACCCCTGCTGGACTCGGGACCTTCCCCCTGCTGGACTAGGGACATTCCCCCTGCTGGACTAGGGACCTTCCCTCTGCTGGACTAGGGGCCTTTTCCGTTCTGGACTATGGACGTTTTCCCTGCTGGACGAGGGAGCTTCACACAGCGGATCTCGGGAGATTCCCCCAGCGGGACGAGGGAGCTTCAGGACTAGGGACTTTCTCCCTGCTGGACTCGGGACCTTCCCCCTGCTGGACTTGGGACCTTCCCCCTGCTGGACTAGCGACCTTCCACCTGCTGGACTAGCGACCTTTTGCTTCTGGACTTGGGATCTTCTGGACTAGGAACCTCACCTCTGCTGGACTAGCGACCTTCCCCCTGCTGGACTAGCGGCCTACTCCCTGCTCGACTATTGACCTTCCCCCTTGCTGGACTATGAAACTTCCCCCTGCTGGACTAGGGACCTTCCCCCTGCTGGACTATGAAACATCCCCCTTCTGGACTAGGGACGTTCGCACTGCTGGACAAGGGACCTTCCCCCTGCTGGACTAGGGATCCTCCCCATGCTGGACTCGGGACCTTCTCCCTGCTGGATTCGGGATCTTCCCCCTGCTGGACTCTGGACCGACCCCCTGCTGGATTATGGACCATCCTCCTGCTGGAAGGGAGACATTCCCCCTGCTGGACTAGGGTCCTTCCCCCTGCTGGACTGGCGACCTTCCCCCTGCTGGACTGGCGACCTTCCCCCTGCTGGACTGGCGACCCTCCCCCTGCTGGACCAGGGACCTTCCCCCTGCTGGACTAGGGACCTTCCCCCTGCTGGACTAGGGACCGTCCCCCTGCTGGACGAGGGACCTTCCCCCTGCTGGACGAGGAATGTTCCTCCTGCAGGACTCGGGACCTTTCCTCTGCTGGACTTGTGAGTTCTTCCCTGCAGGACAAGGGAGCTTCCCCAAGCAGGACTAAGGAGCTTCAGGACTAGGGACCTTCTCCGTGCTGGACTAGCGACCTTCTCCCTGCTGGACTAGCGACCTTCCCCCTGCTGGACTAGCGACATTCTCCCTGCTGGACTAGCGACCTTCCCACTGCTGGACTAGCGACCTTCCCCCTGCTGGACACGGGAACTTGCCCCTGCTGGACTCGGGACCTTCCCCCTGCTGGACTCGGGACCTTCCCCCTGCTGGACTCGGGACCTTCCCCCTGCTGGTCTCGCGACCTTCCCCCTGCTGGACTCGCGACCTTCCCCCTGCTGGACTCGCGACCTTCCCCCTGCTGGACTCGCGACCTTCCCCCTGCTGGACTCGCGACCTTCCCCCTGCTGGACTCGCGACCTTCCCCCTGCTGGACTCGCGACCTTCCCCCTGCTGGACTCGCGACCTTCCCCCTGCTGGACTCGCGACCTTCCCCCTGCTGGACTCGCGACCTTCCCCCTGCTGGACTCGCGACCTTCCCCCTGCTGGACTCGCGACCTTCCCCCTGCTGGACTAGCGACCTTCCCCCTGCTGGACGAGGGACCTTCCCCCTGCTGGACTCGCGACCTTCCCCCTGCTGGACGAGGGACCTTCGCCCTGCTGGACGAGGGACCTTCCCCCTGCTGGACGAGGGACCTTCCCCCTGCTGGACGAGGGACCTTCCCCCTGCTGGACGAGGGACCTTCCCCTTGCTGGACTAGCGACCTTCCCCCTGCTGGACTATCGACCTTCCCCCTGCTGGACTCGCGATCTTCCCCCTGCTGGACTCGCGACCTTTTCCTTCTGGACTTGGGATCTTCTGGACGAGGAACCTTACCTCTGCTGGACGAGGGTCCATTTCCCTGCTGGACAAGGGATCTTCTGGACTAGGGACCTTCTCCCTGCTGGTCAAGGGACCTTCCCCCTGCTGGACGAGGAACGTTCCTCCTGCAGGACTCGGGACCTTTCCTCTGCTAGACTTGTGAGTTCTTCCCGGCAGGACAAGGGAGCTTCCCCAAGCAGGACTAAGGAACTTCAGGACTCGGGACCTTGTCCGTGCTGGACTAGCGACCTTCTCCCTGCTGGACTCGCGACCTTCCCCCTGCTGGACGAGCGACCTTCTCCCTGCTGGACTCGGGACCTTCCCCCTGCTCGACTCGGGACCTTCCTTCTGCTGGACTCGGGACCTTCCCCCTGCTGGACTCGGGACCTTCCCCCTGCTGGACTCGGGACCTTCCCCCTGCTGGACTCGGGACCTTCCCCCTGCTGGACTCGGGACCTTCCCCCTGCTGGACTCGGGACCTTCACCCTGCTGGACTCGGGACCTTCACCCTGCAGGACGAGTCACCTTCCCCCTGCTGGACTAGCGACCTTCCCCCTGCTGGACTAGCGACCTTTTGCTTCTGGACTTGGGATCTTCTGGACGAGGAACCTTACCTCTGCTGGACTAGCGACCTTCCCCCTGCTGGACTAGCGGCCTACTCCCTGCTGGACGAGCGACCTTCCCCCTGCTGGACTAGCGACCTTCCCCCTGCTGGACTAGGGACCTTCCCGCTGCTGGACCAGGGACCTTCCCCTGCTGGACCAGGGACCTCCCCCTGCTGGACCAGGGACCTCCCCCTGCTGGACCAGGGACCTTCCCCCTGCTGGACCAGGGACCTTCCCCCTGCTGGACTAGGGACCGTCCCCCTGCAGGACTCGGGACCTTTCCTCTGCTGGACTTGTGAGTTCTTCCCTGCAGGACAAGGGAGCTTCCCCAAGCAGGACTAAGGAGCTTCAGGACTAGGGACCTTCTCCGTGCTGGACTAGCGACCTTCTCCCTGCTGAACTAGCGACCTTCTCCCTGCTGGACTAGCGACCTTCCCCCTGCTGGACTAGCGACATTCTCCCTGCTGGACTAGCGACCTTCCCACTGCTGGACTAGCGACCTTCCCCCTGCTGGACACGGGAACTTGCCCCTGCTGGACTCGGGACCTTCCCCCTGCTGGACTCGGGACCTTCCCCCTGCTGGACTCGGGACCTTCCCCCTGCTGGACTCGCGACCTTCCCCCTGCTGGACTCGCGACCTTCCCCCTGCTGGACTCGCGACCTTCTCCCTGCTGGACTCGCGACCTTCCCCCTGCTGGACTCGCGACCTTCCCCCTGCTGGACTCGCGACCTTCCCCCTGCTGGACTCGCGACCTTCCCCCTGCTGGACTAACGACCTTCCCCCTGCTGGACTAGCGACCTTCCCCCTGCTGGACTAGCGACCTTCCCCCTGCTGGACTAGCGACCTTCCCCCTGCTGGACTAGCGACCTTCCCCCTGCTGGACTAGCGACCTTCCCCCTGCTGGACTCGCGACCTTCCCCCTGCTGGACTCGCGACCTTCCCCCTGCTGGACTAGCGACCTTCCCCCTGCTGGACTAGCGACCTTCCCCCTGCTGGACTAGCGAACTTCCCCCTGCTGGACGAGCGACCTTCCCCCTGCTGGACAAGCGACCTTCCCCCTGCTGAACTAGCGACCTTCCCCCTTGCTGGACTATGAAACTTCCCCCTGCTGGACTAGGGACCTTCGCACTGCTGGACAAGGGACCTTCCCCCTGCTGGACTAGGGATCTTCCCCCTGCTGGACCAGGGACCTCCCCCTGCTGGACCAAGGACCTTCCCCCTGCTGGACTAGGGACCTTCCCCCTGCTGGACAAGGGAACTTCCCCCTGCTGGACTAGGGATCTTCCCCCTGCTGGACTAGGGATCTTCCCCCTGCTGGACTAGCGGCCTACTTCCTGCTCGACTAGTGACCTTCCCCCTTGCTGGACTATGAAACTTCCCCCTTCTGGACTAGGAACCTTCGCACTGCTGGACTAGGGACCTTCGCACTGCTGGACAAGGGATCTTCCCCCTGCTGGACTAGGGACCTTCTCCCTGCTGGATTCGGGATCTTCCCCCTGCTGGATTATGGACCATCCTCCTGCTGGACTAGAGACATTCCCCCTGCTGGACTAGGGACCTTCCCCCTGCTGGACTGGCGACCTTACCCCTGCTGGACTGGCGACCTTCCCCCTGCTGGACGAGCAACCTTCCCCCTGCTGGACTAGCGACCTTCCCCCTGCTGGACTAGCGACCTTCCCCCTGCTGGACTAGCGACCTTCCCCCTGCTGGACTAGCGACCTTCCCTCTGCTGGACTAGCGACCTTCCCCCTGCTGGACCAGGTACCTGCCCCTGCTGGACCAGGGACCTTCCCCCTGCTGGACGAGGGACCATCCCCCTGCTGGACTAGGGACCATCCCCCTGCTGGACGAGGGACCTTCCCCCTGCTGGACGAGGGACCTTCCCCCTGCTGGACGAGGGACCTTCCCCCTGCTGGACTAGGAATGTTCCTCCTGCAGGACTCGGGACCTTTCCTCTGCTGGACTTGTGAGTTCTTCCCTGCAGGACAAGGGAGCATCCCCAAGCAGGACTAAGGAGCTTCAGGACTAGGGACCTTCTCCGTGCTGGACTAGCGACCTTCTCCCTGCTGGACCAGCGACCTTCCCCCTGCTGGACTAGCGACATTCTCCCTGCTGGACTAGCGACCTTCCCACTGCTGGACTAGCGACCTTCCCCCTGCTGGACACGGGACCTTGCCCCTGCTGGATTCGGGACCTTCCCCCTGCTGGACTCGGGACCTTCACCCTGCTGGACTCGGGACCATCCCCCTGCTGGACTCGGGACCTTCCCCCTGCTGGAATAGGGACCTTCCCCCTGCTGGACTAGGGGCCTTCCCTCTGCTGGACTAGGAACCTTTTCCGTTCTGGACTATGGACGTTTTCCCTGCTGGACGAGGGAGCTTCCCACAGCGGATCTAGGGAGATTCCCCCAGCGGGACGAGGGACTTTCTCCCTGCTGGACTCGGGACCTTCCCCCTGCTGGACTCGGGACCTTCCCCCTGCTGGACTAGCGACCTTCGACCTGCTGGACTAGCGACCTTTTGCTTCTGGACTTGGGATCTTCTGGACTAGGAACCTTACCTCTGCTGGACTAGGGACCTTCCCCCTGCTGGACTAGGGACCTTCCCCCTGCTGGACTAGGGACCTTCCCCCTGCTGGACTAGGGACCTTCCCCCTGCTGGACTAGGGACCTTCCCCCTGCTGGACTAGGGACCTTCCCCCTGCTGGACTCGGGACCTTCCCCCTGCTGGACTAGCGACCTTCCCCCTGCTGGACTAGCGACCTTCCCCCTGCTGGACGAGGGACCTTCCCCCTGCTGGACGAGGGACCTCCCCCTGCTGGACGAGGGACCTTCCCCCTGCTGGACGAGGGACCTTCCCCCTGCTCGACTCGGGACCTTCCCCCTGCTGGACTCGGGACCTTCCCCCTGCTGGACTCGGGACCTTCACCCTGCTGGACTCGGGACCTTCACCCTGCAGGACGAGTCACCTTCCCCCTGCTGGACTAGCGACCTTCCCCCTGCTGGACTAGCGACCTTTTGCTTCTGGACTTGGGATCTTCTGGACGAGGAACCTTACCTCTGCTGGACTAGCGACCTTCCCCCTGCTGGACTAGCGGCCTACTCCCTGCTGGACGAGCGACCTTCCCCCTGCTGGACTAGCGACCTTCCCCCTGCTGGACTAGGGACCTTCCCGCTGCTGGACCAGGGACCTTCCCCTGCTGGACCAGGGACCTTCCCCCTGCTGGACGAGGGACCTTCCCCCTGCTGGACGAGGGACCTTCCCCCTGCTGGACGAGGGACCTTCCCCCTGCTGGACGAGGGACCTTCCCCCTGCTGGACTAGGGACCTTCCCCCTGCTGGACGAGGGACCTTCCCCCTGCTGGACGAGGGACCTTCCCCCTGCTGGACGAGGGACCTTCCCCCTGCTGGACGAGGGACCTTCCCCCTGCTGGACGAGGGACCTTCCCCCTGCTGGACGAGGGACCTTCCCCTTGCTGGACTAGCGACCTTCCCCCTGCTGGACTATCGACCTTCCCCCTGCTGGACTCGCGATCTTCCCCCTGCTGGACTCGCGACCTTTTCCTTCTGGACTTGGGATCTTCTGGACGAGGAACCTTACCTCTGCTGGACGAGGGTCCATTTCCCTGCTGGACAAGGGATCTTCTGGACTAGGGACCTTCTCCCTGCTGGTCAAGGGACCTTCCCCCTGCTGGACGAGGAACGTTCCTCCTGCAGGACTCGGGACCTTTCCTCTGCTGGACTTGTGAGTTCTTCCCGGCAGGACAAGGGAGCTTCCCCAAGCAGGACTAAGGAACTTCAGGACTCGGGACCTTGTCCGTGCTGGACTAGCGACCTTCTCCCTGCTGGACTCGCGACCTTCCCCCTGCTGGACGAGCGACCTTCTCCCTGCTGGACTCGGGACCTTCCCCCTGCTGGACTCGGGACCTTCCCCCTGCTCGACTCGGGACCTTGCCCCTGCTCGACTCGGGACCTTCCTTCTGCTGGACTCGGGACCTTCCCCCTGCTGGACTCGGGACCTTCCCCCTGCTGGACTCGGGACCTTCCCCCTGCTGGACTCGGGACCTTCCCCCTGCTGGACTCGGGACCTTCCCCCTGCTGGACTCGGGACCTTCACCCTGCTGGACTCGGGACCTTCACCCTGCAGGACGAGTCACCTTCCCCCTGCTGGACTAGCGACCTTCCCCCTGCTGGACTAGCGACCTTTTGCTTCTGGACTTGGGATCTTCTGGACGAGGAACCTTACCTCTGCTGGACTAGCGACCTTCCCCCTGCTGGACTAGCGGCCTACTCCCTGCTGGACGAGCGACCTTCCCCCTGCTGGACTAGCGACCTTCCCCCTGCTGGACTAGGGACCTTCCCGCTGCTGGACCAGGGACCTTCCCCTGCTGGACCAGGGACCTCCCCCTGCTGGACCAGGGACCTCCCCCTGCTGGACCAGGGACCTTCCCCCTGCTGGACCAGGGACCTTCCCCCTGCTGGACTAGGGACCGTCCCCCTGCAGGACTCGGGACCTTTCCTCTGCTGGACTTGTGAGTTCTTCCCTGCAGGACAAGGGAGCTTCCCCAAGCAGGACTAAGGAGCTTCAGGACTAGGGACCTTCTCCGTGCTGGACTAGCGACCTTCTCCCTGCTGGACTAGCGACCTTCTCCCTGCTGGACTAGCGACCTTCCCCCTGCTGGACTAGCGACATTCTCCCTGCTGGACTAGCGACCTTCCCACTGCTGGACTAGCGACCTTCCCCCTGCTGGACACGGGAACTTGCCCCTGCTGGACTCGGGACCTTCCCCCTGCTGGACTCGGGACCTTCCCCCTGCTGGTCTCGGGACCTTCCCCCTGCTGGACTCGCGACCTTCCCCCTGCTGGACTCGCGACCTTCCCCCTGCTGGACTCGCGACCTTCCCCCTGCTGGACTCGCGACCTTCCCCCTGCTGGACTCGCGACCTTCCCCCTGCTGGACTCGCGACCTTCCCCCTGCTGGACTCGCGACCTTCCCCCTGCTGGACTCGCGACCTTCCCCCTGCTGGACTCGCGACCTTCCCCCTGCTGGACTCGCGACCTTCCCCCTGCTGGACTCGCGACCTTCCCCCTGCTGGACTAACGACCTTCCCCCTGCTGGACTAGCGACCTTCCCCCTGCTGGACTAGCGACCTTCCCCCTGCTGGACTAGCGACCTTCCCCCTGCTGGACTAGCGACCTTCCCCCTGCTGGACTCGCGACCTTCCCCCTGCTGGACTCGCGACCTTCCCCCTGCTGGACTAGCGACCTACCCCCTGCTGGACAAGCGACCTTCCCCCTGCTGAACTAGCGACCTTCCCCCTTGCTGGACTATGAAACTTCCCCCTGCTGGACTAGGGACCTTCGCACTGCTGGACAAGGGACCTTCCCCCTGCTGGACTAGGGATCTTCCCCCTGCTGGACCAGGGACCTCCCCCTGCTGGACCAAGGACCTTCCCCCTGCTGGACTAGGGACCTTCCCCCTGCTGGACAAGGGAACTTCCCCCTGCTGGACTAGGGATCTTCCCCCTGCTGGACTAGGGATCTTCCCCCTGCTGGACTAGCGGCCTACTTCCTGCTCGACTAGTGACCTTCCCCCTTGCTGGACTATGAAACTTCCCCCTTCTGGACTAGGAACCTTCGCACTGCTGGACAAGGGACCTTCGCACTGCTGGACAAGGGATCTTCCCCCTGCTGGACTAGGGACCTTCTCCCTGCTGGATTCGGGATCTTCCCCCTGCTGGATTATGGACCATCCTCCTGCTGGACTAGAGACATTCCCCCTGCTGGACTAGGGACCTTCCCCCTGCTGGACTGGCGACCTTACCCCTGCTGGACTGGCGACCTTCCCCCTGCTGGACGAGCAACCTTCCCCCTGCTGGACTAGCGACCTTCCCCCTGCTGGACTAGCGACCTTCCCCCTGCTGGACTAGCGACCTTCCCCCTGCTGGACTAGCGACCTTCCCCCTGCTGGACTAGCGACCTTCCCTCTGCTGGACTAGCGACCTTCCCCCTGCTGGACCAGGTACCTGCCCCTGCTGGACCAGGGACCTTCCCCCTGCTGGACGAGGGACCATCCCCCTGCTGGACTAGGGACCATCCCCCTGCTGGACGAGGGACCTTCCCCCTGCTGGACGAGGGACCTTCCCCCTGCTGGACGAGGGACCTTCCCCCTGCTGGACTAGGAATGTTCCTCCTGCAGGACTCGGGACCTTTCCTCTGCTGGACTTGTGAGTTCTTCCCTGCAGGACAAGGGAGCATCCCCAAGCAGGACTAAGGAGCTTCAGGACTAGGGACCTTCTCCGTGCTGGACTAGCGACCTTCTCCCTGCTGGACCAGCGACCTTCCCCCTGCTGGACTAGCGACATTCTCCCTGCTGGACTAGCGACCTTCCCACTGCTGGACTAGCGACCTTCCCCCTGCTGGACACGGGACCTTGCCCCTGCTGGATTCGGGACCTTCCCCCTGCTGGACTCGGGACCTTCCCCCTGCTGGACTCGGGACCATCCCCCTGCTGGACTCGGGACCTTCCCCCTGCTGGAATAGGGACCTTCCCCCTGCTGGACTAGGGGCCTTCCCTCTGCTGGACTAGGAACCTTTTCCGTTCTGGACTATGGACGTTTTCCCTGCTGGACGAGGGAGCTTCCCACAGCGGATCTAGGGAGATTCCCCCAGCGGGACGAGGGACTTTCTCCCTGCTGGACTCGGGACCTTCCCCCTGCTGGACTCGGGACCTTCCCCCTGCTGGACTAGCGACCTTCGACCTGCTGGACTAGCGACCTTTTGCTTCTGGACTTGGGATCTTCTGGACTAGGAACCTTACCTCTGCTGGACTAGCGACCTTCCCCCTGCTGGACTAGCGGCCAACTCCCTGCTCGACTAGCGACCTTCTCCCTGCTGGACTCGCGACCTTCCCCTTTGCTGGACTATGAAACTTTCCCCTGCTTGACTAGGGACCTTCGCACTGCTGGACAAGGGAACTTCCCCCTGCTGGACTAGGGATCTTCCCCCTGCTGGACTAGGGATCTTCCCCCTGCTGGACTAGCGGCCTACTTCCTGCTCGACTAGTGACCTTCCCCCTTGCTGGACTATGAAACTTCCCCCTTCTGGACTAGGGACCTTCGCACTGCTGGACAAGGGACCTTCCCCCTGCTGGACTAGGGATCTTCCCCCTGCTAGACTAGGGACCTTCTCCCTGCTGGATTCGGGATCTTGCCCCTGCTGGACTCTGGACCTACCCCCTGCTGGACGAGAGACATTCCCCCTGCCGGACTAGCGACCTTCCACCTGCCGGACTAGCGACCTTCCACCTGCCGGACTAGCGACCTTCCCCCTGCTGGACTAGCGACCTTCCCCCTGCTGGACTAGCGACCTTCCCCCTGCTGGACTAGCGACCTTCCGCCTGCTGGACTAGCGACCTTCCCCCTGCTGGACTAGCGACCTTCCCCCTGCTGGACTAGCGACCTTCCCCCTGCTGGACGAGCGACCTTCGCCCTGCTGGAATAGCGACCTTCCCCCTGCTGGAATAGCGACCTTCCCCCTGCTGGACTAGCGACCCTCCCCGTGCTGGACTATCGACCTTCCCCCTGCTGGACTAGCGACCTTCCCCCTGCTGGACTAGCGACGTTTTGCTTCTGGACTTGGGATCTTCTGGACTAGGAACCTTACCTCTGCTGGACTAGGGTCCATTTCCCTGCTGGACTAGGGACCTTCCCCCTGCTGGACTAGGGACCTTCCTCCTGCAGGACTCGGGACATTTCCTCTGCTGGACATGTGAGTTCTTCCCTGCAGGACAAGGGAGCTTCCCCAAGCAGGACTAAGAAGCTTCAGGACTAGGGACCTTCTCCGTGCTGGACTAGCGACATTCTCCGTGCTGGACTGGCGACCTTCCCCCTGCTGGACTGGCGACCTTCCCCCTGCTGGACTGGCGACCTTCCCCCTGCTGGACTGGCGACCTTCCCCCTGCTGGACTGGCGACCTTCCCCCTGCTGGACTGGCGACCTTCCCCCTGCTGGACTAGGGACCTTCCCCCTGCTGGACCAGGGACCTAATCCTTGCCGGACTAGGGAACTTTCCCCTGCTGGACTAGGGACCTTCCCCCTGCTGGACTAGGGACCTTCCCCCTGCTGGACTAGGGACCTTCCCCCTGCTGGACTAGGGACCTTCCCCCTGCTGGACTCGCGACCTTCCCCCTGCTGGACTCGCGACCTTCCCCCTGCTGGACTCGCGACCTTCCCCCTGCTGGACTCGCGACCTTCCCCCTGCTGGACTAGCGACCTTCCCCCTGCTGGACTCGCGACATTCTCCCTGCTGGACTAGCGACCTTCCCCCTGCTGGACTAGCGACCTTCCCCCTGCTGGACTAGCGACCTTCCCCCTGCTGGACTCGGGACCTTACCCCTGCTGGACTCGGGACCTTCCCCCTGCTGGACTCGGGACCTTCCCCCTGCTGGACTCGGGACCTTCCCCCTGCTGGACTCGGGACCTTCCCCCTGCTGGACTCGGGACCTTCCCCCTGCTGGACTCGGGACCTTCCCCCTGCTGGACTCGGGACCTTCCCCCTGCTGGACTCGGGACCTTCCCCCTGCTGGACTCGGGACCTTCCCCCTGCTGGACTCGGGACCATCCCCCTGCTGGACTCGGGACCTTCCCCCTGCTGGAATAGGGACCTTCCCCCTGCTGGACTAGGGGCCTTCCCTCTGCTGGACTAGGAACCTTTTCCGTTCTGGACTATGGACGTTTTCCCTGCTGGACGAGGGAGCTTCCCACAGCGGATCTAGGGAGATTCCCCCAGCGGGACGAGGGACTTTCTCCCTGCTGGACTCGGGACCTTCCCCCTGCTGGACTCGGGACCTTCCCCCTGCTGGACTAGCGACCTTCGACCTGCTGGACTAGCGACCTTTTGCTTCTGGACTTGGGATCTTCTGGACTAGGAACCTTACCTCTGCTGGACTAGCGACCTTCCCCCTGCTGGACTAGCGGCCAACTCCCTGCTCGACTAGCGACCTTCTCCCTGCTGGACTCGCGACCTTCCCCTTTGCTGGACTATGAAACTTTCCCCTGCTTGACTAGGGACCTTCGCACTGCTGGACAAGGGAACTTCCCCCTGCTGGACTAGGGATCTTCCCCCTGCTGGACTAGGGATCTTCCCCCTGCTGGACTAGCGGCCTACTTCCTGCTCGACTAGTGACCTTCCCCCTTGCTGGACTATGAAACTTCCCCCTTCTGGACTAGGGACCTTCGCACTGCTGGACAAGGGACCTTCCCCCTGCTGGACTAGGGATCTTCCCCCTGCTAGACTAGGGACCTTCTCCCTGCTGGATTCGGGATCTTGCCCCTGCTGGACTCTGGACCTACCCCCTGCTGGACGAGAGACATTCCCCCTGCCGGACTAGCGACCTTCCCCCTGCCGGACTAGCGACCTTCCACCTGCCGGACTAGCGACCTTCCACCTGCCGGACTAGCGACCTTCCCCCTGCTGGACTAGCGACCTTCCCCCTGCTGGACTAGCGACCTTCCCCCTGCTGGACTAGCGACCTTCCGCCTGCTGGACTAGCGACCTTCCCCCTGCTGGACTAGCGACCTTCCCCCTGCTGGACTAGCGACCTTCCCCCTGCTGGACTAGCGACCTTCGCCCTGCTGGAATAGCGACCTTCCCCCTGCTGGAATAGCGACCTTCCCCCTGCTGGACTAGCGACCCTCCCCGTGCTGGACTATCGACCTTCCCCCTGCTGGACTAGCGACCTTCCCCCTGCTGGACTAGCGACCTTTTGCTTCTGGACTTGGGATCTTCTGGACTAGGAACCTTACCTCTGCTGGACTAGGGTCCATTTCCCTGCTGGACTAGGGACCTTCCCCCTGCTGGACTAGGGACCTTCCTCCTGCAGGACTCGGGACATTTCCTCTGCTGGACATGTGAGTTCTTCCCTGCAGGACAAGGGAGCTTCCCCAAGCAGGACTAAGAAGCTTCAGGACTAGGGACCTTCTCCGTGCTGGACTAGCGACCTTCTCCGTGCTGGACTGGCGACCTTCCCCCTGCTGGACTGGCGACCTTCCCCCTGCTGGACTGGCGACCTTCCCCCTGCTGGACTGGCGACCTTCCCCCTGCTGGACTAGGGACCTTCCCCCTGCTGGACTAGGGACCTTCCCCCTGCTGGACCAGGGACCTAATCCTTGCCGGACTAGGGAACTTTCCCCTGCTGGACTAGGGACCTTCCCCCTGCTGGACTAGGGACCTTCCCCCTGCTGGACTAGGGACCTTCCCCCTGCTGGACTAGGGACCTTCCCCCTGCTGGACTAGGGACCTTCCCCCTGCTGGACTAGGGACCTTCCCCCTGCTGGACTAGGGACCTTCCCCCTGCTGGACTAGGGACCTTCCCCCTGCTGGACTGGCGACCTTCCCCCTGCTGGACTGGCGACCTTCCCCCTGCTGGACTCGCGACCTTCCCCCTGCTGGACTCGCGACCTTCCCCCTGCTGGACTCGCGACCTTCCCCCTGCTGGACTAGCGACCTTCCCCCTGCTGGACTAGCGACCTTCTCCCTGCTGGACGAGCGACCTTCCCCCTGCTGGACTAGCGACCTTCCCCCTGCTGGACTAGCGACCTTCCCCCTGCTGGACTCGGGACCTTCCCCCTGCTGGTCTCGGGACCTTCCCCCTGCTGGACTCGGGACCTTCCCCCTGCTGGACTCGGGACCTTCCCCCTGCTGGACTCGGGACCTTCCCCCTGCTGGACTCGGGACCTTCCCCCTGCTGGACTCGGGACCTTCCCCCTGCTGGACTCGGGACCTTCCCCCTGCTGGACTCGGGACCTTCCCCCTGCTGGACTCGGGACCTTCCCCCTGCTGGACTCGGGACCTTCCCCCTGCTGGACTCGGGACCTTCCCCCTGCTGGACTCGGGACCTTCCCCCTGCTGGACTCGGGACCTTCCCCCTGCTGGACTCGGGACCTTCCCCCTGCTGGACTCGGGACCTTCCCCCTGCTGGAATAGGGACCTTCCCCCTGCTGGAATAGGGACCTTCCCCCTGCTGGAATAGGGACCTTCCCCCTGCTGGACTAGCGACCTTCCCCCTGCTGGACGAGGGAGCTTCCCACAGCGGATCTCGGGAGATTCCCCCAGCGGGACGAGGGAGCTTCAGGACTAGGGACTTTCTCCATGCTGGACTCGGGACCTTCCCCCTGCTGGACTCGGGACCTTCCCCCTGCTGGACTAGCGACCTTCCACCTGCTGGACTAGCGACCTTTTGCTTCTGGACTTGGGATCTTCTGGACTAGGAACCTTACCTCTGCTGGACTAGCGACCTTCCCCCTGCTGGACTAGCGGCCAACTCCCTGCTCGACTAGCGACCTTCTCCCTGCTGGACTCGCGACCTTCCCCCTTGCTGGACTATGAAACTTTCCCCTGCTGGACTAGGGACCTTCGCACTGCTGGACAAGGGAACTTCCCCCTGCTGGACTAGGGATCTTCCCCCTGCTGGACTAGGGATCTTCCCCCTGCTGGACTAGCGGCCTACTTCCTGCTCGACTAGTGACCTTCCCCCTTGCTGGACTATGAAACTTCCCCCTTCTGGACTAGGGACCTTCGCACTGCTGGACAAGGGACCTTCCCCCTGCTGGACTAGGGATCTTCCCCCTGCTAGACTAGGGACCTTCTCCCTGCTGGATTCGGGATCTTGCCCCTGCTGGACTCTGGACCTACCCCCTGCTGGATTATGGACCATCCTCCTGCTGGACTAGAGACATTCCCCCTGCCGGACTAGCGACCTTCCCCCTGCCGGACTAGCGACCTTCCACCTGCCGGACTAGCGACCTTCCCCCTGCTGGACTAGCGACCT
Source organism: Pristiophorus japonicus (assembly GCF_044704955.1). Lineage (NCBI taxonomy): Eukaryota > Metazoa > Chordata > Chondrichthyes > Pristiophoridae > Pristiophorus > Pristiophorus japonicus. Next base: position 272,707,258 of record NC_091977.1, on the reverse strand, counting down.
TCCCCCTGCTGGACTAGCGACCTTCCCCCTGCTGGACTAGCGACCTTCCCCCTGCTGGACTAGCGACCTTCCCCCTGCTGGACTAGCGACCTTCCCCCTGCTGGACTAGCGACCTTCGCCCTGCTGGAATAGCGACCTTCCCCCTGCTGGAATAGCGACCTTCCCCCTGCTGGACTAGCGACCCTCCCCGTGCTGGACTATCGACCTTCCCCCTGCTGGACTAGCGACCTTCCCCCTGCTGGACTAGCGACCTTTTGCTTCTGGACTTGGGATCTTCTGGACTAGGAACCTTACCTCTGCTGGACTAGGGTCCATTTCCCTGCTGGACTAGGGACCTTCCCCCTGCTGGACTAGGGACCTTCCTCCTGCAGGACTCGGGACATTTCCTCTGCTGGACATGTGAGTTCTTCCCTGCAGGACAAGGGAGCTTCCCCAAGCAGGACTAAGAAGCTTCAGGACTAGGGACCTTCTCCGTGCTGGACTAGCGACCTTCTCCGTGCTGGACTAGCGACCTTCCCCCTGCTGGACTGGCGACCTTCCCCCTGCTGGACTGGCGACCTTCCCCCTGCTGGACTGGCGACCTTCCCCCTGCTGGACTAGGGACCTTCCCCCTGCTGGACCAGGGACCTAATCCTTGCCGGACTAGGGAACTTTCCCCTGCTGGACTAGGGACCTTCCCCCTGCTGGACTAGGGACCTTCCCCCTGCTGGACTAGGGACCTTCCCCCTGCTGGACTAGGGACCTTCCCCCTGCTGGACTAGGGACCTTCCCCCTGCTGGACTAGGGACCTTCCCCCTGCTGGACTCGCGACCTTCCCCCTGCTGGACTCGCGACCTTCCCCCTGCTGGACTCGCGACCTTCCCCCTGCTGGACTCGCGACCTTCCCCCTGCTGGACTCGCGACCTTCCCCCTGCTGGACTAGCGACCTTCCCCCTGCTGGACTAGCGACCTTCTCCCTGCTGGACTAGCGACCTTCCCCCTGCTGGACTAGCGACCTTCCCCCTGCTGGACTAGCGACCTTCCCCCTGCTGGACTCGGGACCTTCCCCCTGCTGGTCTCGGGACCTTCCCCCTGCTGGACTCGGGACCTTCCCCCTGCTGGACTCGGGACCTTCCCCCTGCTGGACTCGGGACCTTCCCCCTGCTGGACTCGGGACCTTCCCCCTGCTGGACTCGGGACCTTCCCCCTGCTGGACTCGGGACCTTCCCCCTGCTGGACTCGGGACCTTCCCCCTGCTGGACTCGGGACCTTCCCCCTGCTGGACTCGGGACCTTCCCCCTGCTGGACTCGGGACCTTCCCCCTGCTGGACTCGGGACCTTCCCCCTGCTGGACTCGGGACCTTCCCCCTGCTGGACTCGGGACCTTCCCCCTGCTGGAATAGGGACCTTCCCCCTGCTGGAATAGGGACCTTCCCCCTGCTGGACTAGCGACCTTCCCCCTGCTGGACGAGGGAGCTTCCCACAGCGGATCTCGGGAGATTCCCCCAGCGGGACGAGGGAGCTTCAGGACTAGGGACTTTCTCCATGCTGGACTCGGGACCTTCCCCCTGCTGGACTCGGGACCTTCCCCCTGCTGGACTAGCGACCTTCCACCTGCTGGACTAGCGACCTTTTGCTTCTGGACTTGGGATCTTCTGGACTCGGAACCTTACCTCTGCTGGACTAGCGACCTTCCCCCTGCTGGACTAGCGGCCAACTCCCTGCTCGACTAGCGACCTTCTCCCTGCTGGACTCGCGACCTTCCCCCTTGCTGGACTATGAAACTTTCCCCTGCTGGACTAGGGACCTTCGCACTGCTGGACAAGGGAACTTCCCCCTGCTGGACTAGGGATCTTCCCCCTGCTGGACTAGGGATCTTCCCCCTGCTGGACTAGCGGCCTACTTCCTGCTCGACTAGTGACCTTCCCCCTTGCTGGACTATGAAACTTCCCCCTGCTGGACTAGCGACCTTTTGCTTCTGGACGTGGGATCTTCTGGACTAGGAACCTTACCTCTGCTGGACTAGGGTCCATTTCCCTGCTGGACTAGGGACCTTCCCCCTGCTGGACTAGGGACCTTCCTCCTGCAGGACTCAGGACATTTCCTCTGCTGGACATGTGAGTTCTTCCCTGCAGGACAAGGGAGCTTCCCCAAGCAGGACTAAGGAGCTTCAGGACTAGGGACCTTCTCCGTGCTGGACTAGCGACCTTCTCCGTGCTGGACTGGCGACCTTCCCCCTGCTGGACTGGCGACCTTCCCCCTGCTGGACTGGCGACCTTCCCCCTGCTGGACTGGCGACCTTCCCCCTGCTGGACTAGGGACCTTCCCCCTGCTGGACTCGGGACCTAATCCTTGCCGGACTAGGGAACTTTCCCCTGCTGGACTAGGGACCTTCCCCTGCTGGACTAGGGACCTTCCCCCTGCTGGACTAGGGACCTTCCCCCTGCTGGACTAGGGACCTTCCCCCTGCTGGACTAGGGACCTTCCCCCTGCTGGACTCGCGACCTTCCCCCTGCTGGACTCGCGACCTTCCCCCTGCTGGACTCGCGACCTTCCCCCTGCTGGACTCGCGACCTTCCCCCTGCTGGACTCGCGACCTTCCCCCTGCTGGACTAGAGACCTTTTCCGTTCTGGACTAGGGACGTTTTACCTGCTGGACGAGGGAGCTTCCCACAGCGGATCTACGGTGATTCCCCCAGTGGGACGAGGGTGCTTCAGGACTAGGGACTTTCTCACTGCTGGACTAGCGACCTTCTCCCTGCTGGACTCAGGACCTTCCCCTTGCTGGACTCGGGACCTTCCCCCTGCTGGACTCGGGACCTTCCCCCTGCTGGACTCGGGACCTTCCCCCTGCTGGACTCGGGACCTTCCCCCTGCTGGACTCGGGACCTTCCCCCTGCTGGACTCGGGACCTTCCCCCTGCTGGACTAGGGACCTTCCCCGTGCTGGACTCGCGACCTTCCCCCTGCTGGACTCGCGACCTTCCCCCTGCTGGACTCGCGACCTTCCCCCTTGCTGGGCTAGGAATTTTCGCACTGCTGGACTAGAGACCTTCCCCAGGCTGGACTGGGGACATTCCGACTGCTGGACGAGGGACATTCCGACTGCTGGACGAGGGACCTACCACCTGCGGTACTATGGACCAACCCCTGCTGGACTAGGGACCATTGCCCCTGCTGGTCACGGGACCTTCCCCCTGCTGGACTAGGGACCTTCCCCCTGCTGGACTAGGGACCTTCCCCCTGCTGGACTAGGGACCTTCCCCCTGCTGGACTAGGGACCTTCCCCCTGCTGGACTAGGGACCTTCCCCCTGCTGGACTAGGGACCTTCCCCCTGCTGGACTAGGGACCTTCCCCCTGCTGGACTAGGGACCTTCCCCCTGCTGGACTAGGGACCTTCCCCCTGCTGGACTAGGGACCTTCCCCCTGCTGGACTCGCGACCTTCCCCCTGCTGGACTCGCGACCTTCCCCCTGCTGGACTCGCGACCTTCCCCCTGCTGGACTCGCGACCTTCCCCCTGCTGGACTCGCGACCTTCCCCCTGCTGGACTAGGGACCTTCCCCCTGCTGGACTAGCGACCTTCCCCCTGCTGGACTAGCGACCTTCCCCCTGCTGGACTAGCGACCTTCCCCCTGCTGGACTAGCGACCTTCCCCCTGCTGGACTAGCGACCTTCCCCCTGCTGGACTAGAGACCTTCCCCCTGCTGGACTAGAGACCTTCCCCCTGCTGGACTTGCGACCTTCCCCCTGCTGGACTAGCGACCTTTTACTTCTGGACTTGGGATCTTCTGGACGAGGAACCTTACCTCTGCTGGACGAGGGTCCATTTCCCTGCTGGACAAGGGATCTTCTGGACTAGGGATCTTCTCCCTGCTGGACAAGGGACCTTCCCCCTGCTGGACGAGGGACCTTCCCGCTACTGGACTAGGAACGTTCCTCCTGCAGGACTCGGGACCTTTCCTCTGCTGGACTTGTGAGTTCTTCCCTGCAGGACAAGGGAGCTTCCCCAAGCAGGACTAAGGAGCTTCAGGACGAGAGACCTTCTCCTTGCTGGACCAGCGACCTTCTCCTTGCTGGACTAGCGGCCTTCCCCCTGCTGGACTAGGGACCGGCCAGCTGCTGGATTAGGGATCTTCCCGCTGCTGGACTCGGGACCGACACCCTGCTGGACTAGAGACATTCCCTCTGCTGGACTAGGGACCTTCCCCCTGCTGGACTGGGGACCTACCCCGTGCTGGACTGGGGACCTTCCCCCTGCTGGACTAGGGACCTTCCCCCTGCTGGACTAGGGACCTTCCCTCTGCTGGACTAGGGACCTTCCCCCTGCTGGACTAGGGACCTTCCCCCTGCTGGACTGGGGACCTTCCCCCTGCTGGACTAGGGACCTTCCCCCTGCTGGACTAGGGACCTTCCCCCTGCTGGACTAGGGACCTTCCCCCTGCTGGACTAGGGACCTTCCCCCTGCTGGACTAGGGACCTTCCCCCTGCTGGACTAGGGACCTTCCCCCTGCTGGACTAGGGACCTTCCCCCTGCTGGACTAGGGACCTTCCCCCTGCTGGACTAGGGACCTTCCCCCTGCTGGACTAGGGGCCTTTTCGTTCTGGACTAGGGACCTTCCCCCTGCTGGACTAGGGAACTTCCCTCTGCTGGACTAGGGGCCTTTTCCGTTCTGGACTATGGACGTTTTCCCTGCTGGACGAGGGAGCTTCCCACAGCGGATCTAGGGAGATTCCCCCAGCGGGACGAGGGAGCTTCAGGACTAGGGACTTTCTCCCTGCTGGACTCGGGACCTTCCCCCTGCTGGACTCGGGACCTTCCCCCTGCTGGACTAGCGACCTTCCACCTGCTGGACTAGCGACCTTTTGCTTCTGGACTTGGGATCTTCTGGACTAGGAACCTTACCCCTTCTGGACGAGGGACCTTCGCACTGCTGGACAAGGGACCTTTGCACTGCTGGACTAGGGATCTTCCCCCTGCTGGACTAGGGACCTTCTCCCTGCTGGATTCGGGATCTTCCCCCTGCTGGATTATGGACCATCCTCCTGCTGCACGAGAGACATTCCCCCTGCTGGACGAGGGACGTTCCCCCTGCTGGACTAGCGACCTTCCCCCTGCTGGACTAGCGACCTTCCCCCTGCTGGACTTGCGACCTTCCCCCTGCTGGACTAGCGACCTTCCCCCTGCTGGACTAGCGACCTTCCCCCTGCTGGACTAGCGACCTTCCCCCTGCTGGACTAGCGACCTTCCCCCTGCTGGACCAGCGACCTTCCCCCTGCTGGACCAGCGACCTTCCCCCTGCTGGACCAGCGACCTTCCCCCTGCTGGACCAGCGACCTTCACCCTGCTGGACTAGCGACCTTCCCCCTGCTGGACTAGCGACCTTCCCCCTGCTGGACTAGCGACCTTCCCCCTGCTGGACTAGCGACCTTCCCCCTGCTGGACTAGCGACCTTCCCCCTGCTGGACTAGCGACCTTCCCCCTGCTGGACTAGCGACCTTCCCCCTGCTGGACTAGCGACCTTCCCCCTGCTGGACTAGCGACCTTCCCCCTGCTGGACTCGCGACCTTCCCCCTGCTGGACTCGCGACCTTCCCCCTGCTGGACTCGCGACCTTCCCCCTGCTGGACTAGCGACCTTAACCCTGCTGGACGAGGGACCTTCCCGCTACTGGACTAGGAACGTTCCTCTTGCAGGAGTCGGGACCTTTCTTCTGCTGGACTTGTGAGTTCTTCCCTGCAGGACAAGGGAGCTTCCCCAAGCAGGACTAAGGAGCTTCAGGACTAGGGACCTTCTCCGTGCTGGACTAGCGACCTTCTCCCTGCTGGACTAGCGACCTTCCCCCTGCTGGACTAGCGACCTTCCCCCTGCTGGACTCGCGACATTCTCCCTGCTGGACTAGCGACCTTCCCCCTGCTGGACTAGCGACCTTCCCCCTTGCTGGACTATGAAACTTCCCCCTGCTGGACAAGGGACCTTCCCCCTGCTGGACGAGGGACCTTCTCCCTGCTGGATTCGGGATCTTGCCCCTGCTGGACTCTGGACCTACCCCCTGCTGGATTATGGACCATCCTCCTGCTGGACTAGAGACATTCCCCCTGCTGGACTAGGGACCTTCCCCATGCTGGACTAGCGACCATCCCCTTGCTGGACTAGCGACCTTCCCCCTGCCGGACTAGCGACCTTCCCCCTGCCGGACTAGCGACCTTCCCCCTGCCGGACTAGCGACCTTCCCCCTGCCGGACTAGCGACCTTCCCCCTGCCGGACTAGCGACCTTCCCCCTGCCGGACTAGCGACCTTCCCCCTGCCGGACTAGCGACCTTCCCCCTGCCGGACTAGCGACCTTCCCCCTGCCGGACTAGCGACCTTTTGCTTCTGGACTTGGGATCTTCTGGACTAGGAACCTTACCTCTGCTGGACTAGCGACCTTCCCCCTGCTGGACTAGCGGCCAACTCCCTGCTCGACTAGCGACCTTCTCCCTGCTGGACTCGCGACCTTCCCCCTTGCTGGACTATGAAACTTTCCCCTGCTGGACTAGGGACCTTCGCACTGCTGGACAAGGGAACTTCCCCCTGCTGGACTAGGGATCTTCCCCCTGCTGGACTAGCGGCCTACTTCCTGCTCGACTAGTGACCTTCCCCCTTGCTGGACTATGAAACTTCCCCCTTCTGGACTAGGGACCTTCGCACTGCTGGACAAGGAACCTTCCCCCTGCTGGACTAGGGATCTTCCCCCTGCTGGACTGGCGGCCGACTTCCTGCTCGACTAGTGACCTTCCCCCTTGCTGGACTATGAAACTTCCCCCTTCTGGACTCGGGCCCTTCGCACTGCTGGACTCTGGACCTACCCCCTGCTGGATTATGGACCATCCTCCTGCTGGACTAGAGACATTCCCCCTGCTGGACTAGGGACCTTCCCCATGCTGGACTAGCGACCATCCCCTTGCCGGACTAGCGACCTTTCCCCTGCCGGACTAGCGACCTTCCCCCTGCCGGACTAGCGACCTTCCCCCTGCCGGACTAGCGACCTTCCCCCTGCCGGACTAGCGACCTTCCCCCTGCCGGACTAGCGACCTTCCCCCTGCCGGACTAGCGACCTTCCCCCTGCCGGACTAGCGACCTTCCCCCTGCCGGACTAGCGACCTTCCCCCTGCCGGACTAGCGACCTTCCCCCTGCCGGACTAGCGACCTTGCCCCTGCCGGACTAGCGACCTTCCCCCTGCTGGACTAGCGACCCTCCCCGTGCTGGACTATCGACCTTCCCCCTGCTGGACCAGCGACCTTTTGCTTCTGGACTTGGGATCTTCTGGACTAGGAACCTTACCTCTGCTGGACTAGTGTCCATTTCCCTGCTGGACTCAGGACCTTCCACCTGCTGGACTAGGGACCTTCCTCCTGCAGGACTCGGGACATTTCCTCTGCTGGACATGTGAGTTCTTCCCTGCAGGACAAGGGAGCTTCCCTAAGCAGGACTAAGGAGCTTCAGGACTAGGGACCTTCTCCGTGCTGGACTAGCGACCTTCTCCGTGCTGGACTAGCGACCTTCTCCGTGCTGGACTAGCGACCTTCTCCCTGCTGGACTAGCGACCTTCTCCCTGCTGGACTAGCGACCTTCCCCCTGCTGGACTAGCGACCTTCCCCCTGCTGGACTCGCGACATTCTCCCTGCTGGACTAGCGACCTTCCCCCTGCCGGACTAGCGACCTTCCCCCTGCCGGACTAGCGACCTTTTGCTTCTGGACTTGGGATCTTCTGGACTAGGAACCTTACCTCTGCTGGACTAGCGACCTTCCCCCTGCTGGACTAGCGGCCAACTCCCTGCTCGACTAGCGACCTTCTCCCTGCTGGACTCGCGACCTTCCCCCTTGCTGGACTATGAAACTTTCCCCTGCTGGACTAGGGACCTTCGCACTGCTGGACAAGGGAACTTCCCCCTGCTGGACTAGGGATCTTCCCCCTGCTGGACTAGCGGCCTACTTCCTGCTCGACTAGTGACCTTCCCCCTTGCTGGACTATGAAACTTCCCCCTTCTGGACTAGGGACCTTCGCACTGCTGGACAAGGAACCTTCCCCCTGCTGGACTAGGGATCTTCCCCCTGCTGGACTGGCGGCCGACTTCCTGCTCGACTAGTGACCTTCCCCCTTGCTGGACTATGAAACTTCCCCCTTCTGGACTCGGGCCCTTCGCACTGCTGGACTCTGGACCTACCCCCTGCTGGATTATGGACCATCCTCCTGCTGGACTAGAGACATTCCCCCTGCTGGACTAGGGACCTTCCCCCTGCCGGACTAGCGACCTTCCCCCTGCCGGACTAGCGACCTTCCCCCTGCCGGACTAGCGACCTTCCCCCTGCCGGACTAGCGACCTTCCCCCTGCCGGACTAGCGACCTTCCCCCTGCCGGACTAGCGACCTTCCCCCTGCCGGACTAGCGACCTTCCCCCTGCCGGACTAGCGACCTTCCCCCTGCCGGACTAGCGACCTTCCCCCTGCCGGACTAGCGACCTTCCCCCTGCCGGACTAGCGACCTTGCCCCTGCCGGACTAGCGACCTTCCCCCTGCTGGACTAGCGACCTTCCCCCTGCTGGACTAGCGACCCTCCCCGTGCTGGACTATCGACCTTCCCCCTGCTGGACCAGCGACCTTTTGCTTCTGGACTTGGGATCTTCTGGACTAGGAACCTTACCTCTGCTGGACTAGTGTCCATTTCCCTGCTGGACTCAGGACCTTCCACCTGCTGGACTAGGGACCTTCCTCCTGCAGGACTCGGGACATTTCCTCTGCTGGACATGTGAGTTCTTCCCTGCAGGACAAGGGAGCTTCCCTAAGCAGGACTAAGGAGCTTCAGGACTAGGGACCTTCTCCGTGCTGGACTAGCGACCTTCTCCGTGCTGGACTAGCGACCTTCTCCGTGCTGGACTAGCGACCTTCTCCCTGCTGGACTAGCGACCTTCTCCCTGCTGGACTAGCGACCTTCCCCCTGCTGGACTAGCGACCTTCCCCCTGCTGGACTCGCGACCTTCCCCCTGCTGGACTAGCGACCTTCCCCCTGCTGGACTAGCGACCTTCCCCCTGCTCGTCTCGCGACCTTCCCCCTGCTGGACTGGCGACCTTCCCCCTGCTGGACTGGCGACCTTCCCCCTGCTGGACTGGCGACCTTCCCCCTGCTGGACTGGCGACCTTCCCCCTGCTGGACTGGCGACCTTCCCCCTGCTGGACTGGCGACCTTCCCCCTGCTGGACTGGCGACCTTCCCCCTGCTGGACTAGGGACCTTCCCCCTGCTGGACTAGGGACCTTCCCCCTGCTGGACTAGGGACCTTCCCCCTGCTGGACTAGGGACCTTCCCCCTGCTGGACTCGGGACCTAATCCTTGCCGGACTAGGGAACTTTCCCCTGCTGGACTAGGGACCTTCCCCTGCTGGACTAGGGACCTTCCCCCTGCTGGACTAGGGATCTTCCCCTTGCTGGACTTGGGACCTTCTCCCTGCTGGATTCGGGATCTTCCCCCTACTGGACTCGGGACCGACCCCTGCTGGATTATGGACCATCCCCCTGCCGGACTAGCGACCTTCCCCCTGCCGGACTAGCGACCTTCCCCCTGCTGGACTAGCGACCTTCCCCCTGCTGGACTAGCGACCTTCCCCCTGCTGGACTAGCGACCTTCCCCTTGCTGGACTAGGGACCTTCTCCCTGCTGGATTCGGGATCTTCCCCCTACTGGACTCGGGACCGACCCCTGCTGGATTATGGACCATCCCCCTGCCGGACTAGCGACCTTCCCCCTGCTGGACTAGGGACCTTCTCCCTGCTGGATTCGGGATCTTCCCCCTACTGGACTCGGGACCGACCCCTGCTGGATTATGGACCATCCCCCTGCCGGACTAGCGACCTTCCCCCTGCTGAACTCGGGATCTTCCCCCTGCCGGACTAGCGACCTTCCCCCTGCCGGACTAGCGACCTTCCCCCTGCCGGACTAGCGACCTTCCCCCTGCCGGACTAGCGACCTTCCCCCTGCCGGACTAGCGACCTTCCCCCTGCCGGACTAGCGACCTTCCCCCTGCCGGACTAGCGACCTTCCCCCTGCTGGACTAGCGACCTTCCCCCTGCTGGACTAGGAACGTTCCTTCTGCAGGACTCGGGACCTTTCCTCTGCTGGACTTGTGAGTTCTTCCCTGCAGGACAAGGGAGCTTCCCCAAGCAGGACAAAGGAGCTTCAGGACTAGGGACCTTCTCCGTGCTGGACTAGCGACCTTCTCCCTGCTGGACTAGCGACCTTCCCCCTGCTGGACTAGCGACCTTCCCCCTGCTGGACTAGCGACCTTCCCCCTGCTGGACTAGCGACCTTCCCCCTGCTGGACTAGCGACCTTCCCCCTGCTGGACTAGCGACCTTCCCCCTGCTGGACACGGGACCTTACCCCTGCTGGACACGGGACCTTACCCCTGCTGGACTCGGGACCTTCCCCCTGCTGGAGCAGGGACCTTCCCCCTGCTGGACCAGGGACCTTCTCCCTGCTGGACTAGCGACCTTCCCCCTGCTGGACTATGAAACTTCCCCCTTCTGGACTAGGGACCTTCGCACTGCTGGACAAGGGACCTTCCCCCTGCTGGACTAGGGATCCTCCCCCTGCTGGACGAGGGACCTTCTTTCTGCTGGATACGGGATCTTCCCCCTGCTGGACTCTGGACCGACCCCCTGCTGGATTATGGACCATCCTCCTGCTGGACTAGAGACATTCCCCCTGCTGGACTAGGGACCTTCCTCCTGCTGAACTAGCGACCTTCCCCCTGCTGGACTAGCGACCTTCCCCCTGCTGGACTAGCGACCTTCCCCCTGCTGGACCAGGGACCTTCCCCCTGCTGGACCAGGGACCTTCCCCCTGCTGGACCAGGGACCTTCCCCCTGCTGGACCAGGGACCTTCCCCCTGCTGGACCAGGGACCTTCCCCCTGCTGGACCAGGGACCTTCCCCCTGCTGGACCAGGGACCTTCCCCCTGCTCGACTAGGGACCTTCCCCGTGCTGGACTAGGGACCTTCCCCCTGCTGGACTAGGGACCTTCCCCCTGCTGGACTATGAAACTTCCCCCTTCTGGACTAGGGACCTTCCCGCTACTGGACTAGGAATGTTCCTCCTGCAGGACTCGGGACCTTTCCTCTGCTGGACTTGTGAGTTCTTCCCTGCAGGACAAGGGAGCTTCCCCAAGCAGGACTAAGGACCTTCTCCGTGCTGGACACGGGACCTTCCCCCTGCTGGACCAGGGACCTTCCCCATGCTGGACTGGGGACATTCCGACTGCTGGACGAGTGACATTCCGACTGCTGGACGAGGGAACTACCACCTGCGGTACTATGGACCATCCCCCTGCTGGACTAGGGACCTTCCCCTGCTGGACTAGGGACCATTGCCCCTGCTGGTCACGGGACCTTCCCCCTGCTGGACTAGGGACCTTCCCCCTGCTGGACTAGGGACCTTCCCCCTGCTGGACTGGGGACCTTCCCCCTGCTGGACTAGGGACCTTCCCCCTGCTGGACTAGCGACCTTCCCCCTGCTGGACTAGAGACCTTCCCCCTGCTGGACTAGAGACCTTCCCCCTGCTGGACTAGAGACCTTCCCCCTGCTGGACTCGCGACCTTCCCCCTGCTGGACTCGCGACCTTCCCCTGCTGGACTAGGGACATTCCCCCTGCTGGACTCGGGACCTTCCCCCTGCTGGACTAGAGACCTTCCCCCTGCTGGACTAGCGACCTTCCCCCTGCTGGACTAGAGACCTTCCCCCTGCTGGACTAGAGACCTTCCCCCTGCTGGACTAGCGACCTTCCCCCTGCTGGACTAGCGACCTTCCCCTTGCTGGACTAGGGACCTTCTCCCTGCTGGATTCGGGATCTTCCCCCTACTGGACTCGGGACCGACCCCTGCTGGATTATGGACCATCCCCCTGCCGGACTAGCGACCTTCCCCCTGCCGGACTAGAGACCTTCCCCCTGCTGGACTAGCGACCTTCCCCCTGCTGGACTAGCGACCTTCCCCTTGCTGGACTAGGGACCTTCTCCCTGCTGGATTCGGGATCTTCCCCCTACTGGACTCGGGACCGACCCCTGCTGGATTATGGACCATCCCCCTGCCGGACTAGCGACCTTCCCCCTGCTGAACTCGGGACCTTCCCCCTGCCGGACTAGCGACCTTCCCCCTGCCGGACTAGCGACCTTCCCCCTGCCGGACTAGCGACCTTCCCCCTGCCGGACTAGCGACCTTCCCCCTGCCGGACTAGCGACCTTCCCCCTGCCGGACTAGCGACCTTCCCCCTGCCGGACTAGCGACCTTCCCCCTGCCGGACTAGCGACCTTCCCCCTGCCGGACTAGCGACCTTCCCCCTGCCGGACTAGCGACCTTCCCCCTGCCGGACTAACGACCTTCTCCCTGCCGGACTAGCGACCTTCCCCCTGCTGGACTATGAAACTTCCCCCTTCTGGACTAGGGACCTTCGCACTGCTGTACAAGGGACCTTCCCCCTGCTGGACTAGGGATCCTCCCCCTGCTGGACGAGGGACCTTCTTCCTGCTGGATACGGGATCTTCCCCCTGCTGGACTCTGGACCGACCCCCTGCTGGATTATGGACCATCCTCCTGCTGGACTAGAGACATTCCCCCTGCTGGACTAGGGACCTTCCTCCTGCTGAACTAGCGACCTTCCCCCTGCTGGACTAGCGACCTTCCCCCTGCTGGACTAGCGACCTTCCCCCTGCTGGACCAGGGACCTTCCCCCTGCTGGACCAGGGACCTTCCCCCTGCTGGACCAGGGACCTTCCCCCTGCTGGACCAGGGACCTTCCCCCTGCTCGACTAGGGACCTTCCCCGTGCTGGACTAGGGACCTTCCCCCTGCTGGACTAGGGACCTTCCCCCTGCTGGACTATGAAACTTCCCCCTTCTGGACTAGGGACCTTCCCGCTACTGGACTAGGAATGTTCCTCCTGCAGGACTCGGGACCTTTCCTCTGCTGGACTTGTGAGTTCTTCCCTGCAGGACAAGGGAGCTTCCCCAAGCAGGACTAAGGACCTTCTCCGTGCTGGACACGGGACCTTCCCCCTGCTGGACCGGGGACCTTTCCCATGCTGGACTGGGGACATTCCGACTGCTGGACGAGGGACATTCCGACTGCTGGACGAGGGAACTACCACCTGCGGTACTATGGACCATCCCCCTGCTGGACTCGGGACCTTCCCCTGCTGGACTAGGGACCATTGCCCCTGCTGGTCACGGGACCTTCCCCCTGCCGGACTAGGGACATTCCCCCTGCTGGACTAGGGACCTTCCCCCTGCTGGACTAGGGACCTTCCCCCTGCTGGTCAAGGGACCTTCCCCCTGCTGGACTAGCGACCTTCCCCCTGCTGGACTAGAGACCTTCCCCCTGCTGGACTAGAGACCTTCCCCCTGCTGGACTCGCGACCTTCCCCCTGCTGGACACGCGACCTTCCCCCTGCTGGACTCGCGACCTTCCCCTGCTGGACTAGGGACATTCCCCCTGCTGGACTATGGACCTTCCCCCTGCTGGACTAGAGACCTTCCCCCTGCTGGACTAGCGACCTTCCCCCTGCTGGACTAGAGACCTTCCCCCTGCTGGACTAGAGACCTTCCCCCTGCTGGACTAGCGACCTTCCCCCTGCTGGACTAGCGACCTTCCCCCTGCCGGACTAGCGACCTTCCCCTTGCTGGACTAGGGACCTTCTCCCTGCTGGATTCGGGATCTTCCCCCTACTGGACTCGGGACCGACCCCTGCTGGATTATGGACCATCCCCCTGCCGGACTAGCGACCTTCCCCCTGCTGAACTCGGGATCTTCCCCCTGCCGGACTAGCGACCTTCCCCCTGCCGGACTAGCGACCTTCCCCCTGCCGGACTAGCGACCTTCCCCCTGCCGGACTAGCGACCTTCCCCCTGCCGGACTAGCGACCTTCCCCCTGCCGGACTAGCGACCTTCCCCCTGCTGGACTAGCGACCTTCCCCCTGCCGGACTAGCGACCTTCCCCCTGCCGGACTAGCGACCTTCCCCCTGCTGGACTAGCGACCTTCCCCCTGCTGGACGAGGGACCTTCCCGCGACTGGACTAGGAACGTTCCTCCTGCAGGACTCGGGACCTTTCCTCTGCTGGACTTGTGAGTTCTTCCCTGCAGGACAAGGGAGCTTCCCCAAGCAGGACTAAGGAGCTTCAGGACGAGGGACCTTCTCCGTGCTGGACTAGCGACCTTCTCCCTGCTGGACTAGCGACCTTCCCCCTGCTGGACTAGCGACCTTCCCCCTGCTGGACTAGCGACCTTCCCCCTGCTGGACACGGGACCTTACCCCTGCTGGACACGGGACCTTCTTCCTGCTGGATACGGGATCTTCCCCCTGCTGGACTCTGGACCGACCCCCTGCTGGATTATGGACCATCCTCCTGCTGGACTAGAGACATTCCCCCTGCTGGACTAGGGACCTTCCTCCTGCTGAACTAGCGACCTTCCCCCTGCTGGACTAGCGACCTTCCCCCTGCTGGACTAGCGACCTTCCCCCTGCTGGACCAGGGACCTTCCCCCTGCTGGACCAGGGATCTTCCCCCTGCTGGACCAGGGACCTTCCCCCTGCTGGACCAGGGACCTTCCCCCTGCTCGACTATGAAACTTCCCCCTTCTGGACTAGGGACCTTCCCGCTACTGGACTAGGAATGTTCCTCCTGCAGGACTCGGGACCTTTCCTCTGCTGGACTTGTGAGTTCTTCCCTGCAGGACAAGGGAGCTTCCCCAAGCAGGACTAAGGACCTTCTCCGTGCTGGACACGGGACCTTCCCCCTGCTGGACCAGGGACCTTCCCCATGCTGGACTGGGGACATTCCGACAGCTGGACGAGGGACATTCCGACTGCTGGACGAGGGACATTCCGACTGCTGGACGAGGGAGCTACCACCTGCGGTACTATGGACCATCCCCCTGCTGGACTAGGGACCTTCCCCTGCTGGACTAGGGACCATTGCCCCTGCTGGTCACGGGACCTTCCCCCTGCTGGACTAGGGACCTTCCCCCTGCTGGACTAGGGACCTTCCCCCTGCTGGACTAGCGACCTTCCCCCTGCTGGACTAGAGACCTTCCCCCTGCTGGACTAGAGACCTTCCCTCTGCTGGACTAGAGACCTTCCCTCTGCTGGACTAGAAACCTTCCCCCTGCTGGACTCGCGACCTTCCCCCTGCTGGACTCGCGACCTTCCCCCTGCTGGACTCGCGACCTTTTACTTCTGGACTTGGGATCTTCTGGACGAGGAACCTTACCTCTGCTGGACGAGGGTCCATTTCCCTGCTGGACAAGGGATCTTCTGGACTAGGGACCTTCTCCCTGCTGGACAAGGGACCTTCCCCCTGCTGGACGAGGGACCTTCCCGCGACTGGACTAGGAACGTTCCTCCTGCAGGACTCGGGACCTTTCCTCTGCTGGACTTGTGAGTTCTTCCCTGCAGGACTAGGTAGCTTCCCCAAGCAGGACTAAGGAGCTTCAGGACGAGGGACCTTCTCCTTGCTGGACTAGCGACCTTCTCCTTGCTGGACTAGCGGCCTTCCCCCTGCTGGACTAGGAACCGGCCAGCTGCTGGATTAGGGATCTTCCCGCTGCTGGACTCGGGACCGACACCCTGCTGGACTCGAGACATTCCCTCTGCTGGACTAGGGACCTTCCCCCTGCTGGACTAGGGACCTACCCGCTGCTGGACTAGGGACCTTCCCCCTGCTGGACTAGGGACCTTCCCCCTGCTGGACTAGGGACCTTCCCCTGCTGGACTAGGGACCTTCCCCCTGCTGGACTAGGGACCTTCCCCCTGCTGGACTAGGGACCTTCCCCCTGCAGGACTAGGGACCTACCCCCTGCTGGACTAGGGACCTTCCCCCTGCTGGACTAGGGACCTTCCCCTGCTGGACTAGGGACCTTCCCCCTGCTGGACTAGGGACCTTCCCCCTGCTGGACTAGGGGCCTTCCCTCTGCTGGACTAGGGGCCTTTTCCGTTCTGGACTATGGACGTTTTCCCTGCTGGACGAGGGAGCTTCCCACAGCGGATCTAGGGAGATTCCCCCAGCGGGACGAGGGAGCTTCAGGACTAGGGACTTTCTCCCTGCTGGACTCGGGACCTTCCCCCTGCTGGACTTGGGACCTTCCCCCTGCTGGACTAGCGACCTTCCACCTGCTGGACTAGCGACCTTTTGCTTCTGGACTTGGGATCTTCTGGACAAGGAACCTTACCCCTTCTGGACTAGGGACCTTCGCACTGCTGGACAAGGGACCTTCGCACTGCTGGACAAGGGACCTTTGCACTGCTGGACTAGGGATCTTCCCACTTCTGGACTAGGGACCTTCTCCCTGCTGGATTCGGGATCTTCCCCCTGCTGGATTATGGACCATCCTCCTGCTGCACGAGAGACATTCCCCCTGCTGGACGAGGGACCTTCCCCCTGCTGGACGAGGGACCTTCCCCCTGCTGGACGAGGGACCTTCCCCCTGCTGGACGAGGGACCTTCCCCCTGCTGGACGAGGGACCTTCCCCCTGCTGGACTAGCGACCTTCCCCCTGCTGGACTAGCGACCTTCCCCCTGCTGGACTAGCGACCTTCCCCCTGCTGGACTAGCGACCTTCCCCCTGCTGGACTAGCGACCTTCCCCCTGCTGGACTAGCGACCTTCCCCCTGCTGGACTAGCGACCTTCCCCCTGCTGGACTAGCGACCTTCCCCCTGCTGGACTAGCGACCTTCCCCCTGCTGGACTAGCGACCTTCCCCCTGCTGGACCAGGGACCTTCCCCCTGCTGGACTACTGGACGAGGAACGTTCCTCCTGCAGGACTCGGGACCTTTCCTCTGCTGGACTTGTGAGTTCTTCCCTGCAGGACAAGGGAGCTTCCCCAAGCAGGACTAAGGAGCTTCAGGACGAGAGACCTTCTCCTTGCTGGACCAGCGACCTTCTCCTTGCTGGACGAGCGGCCTTCCCCCTGCTGGACTAGGGACCGGCCAGCTGCTGGATTAGGGATCTTCCCGCTGCTGGACTCGGGACCGACACCCTGCTGGACTAGAGACATTCCCTCTGCTGGACTAGGGACCTTCCCCCTGCTGGACTGGGGACCTACCCCCTGCTGGACTGGGGACCTTCCCCCTGCTGGACTAGGGACCTTCCCCCTGCTGGACTAGGGACCTTCCCTCTGCTGGACTAGGGACCTTCCCCCTGCTGGACTAGGGACCTTCCCCCTGCTGGACTAGGGACCTTCCCCCTGCTGGACTAGGGACCTTCCCCCTGCTGGACTAGGGACCTTCCCCCTGCTGGACTAGGGACCTTCCCCCTGCTGGACTAGGGACCTTCCCCCTGCTGGA
Source organism: Pristiophorus japonicus (assembly GCF_044704955.1). Classification (NCBI taxonomy): domain Eukaryota; kingdom Metazoa; phylum Chordata; class Chondrichthyes; family Pristiophoridae; genus Pristiophorus; species Pristiophorus japonicus. Next base: position 272,689,914 of record NC_091977.1, on the reverse strand, counting down.
CTAGGGACCTTCCCCCTGCTGGACTAGGGACCTTCCCCCTGCTGGACTAGGGGCCTTTTCCGTTCTGGACTAGGGACCTTCCCCCTGCTGGACTAGGGACCTTCCCTCTGCTGGACTAGGGGCCTTTTCCGTTCTGGACTATGGACGTTTTCCCTGCTGGACGAGGGAGCTTCCCACAGCGGATCTGGGGAGATTCCCCCAGCGGGACGAGGGAGCTTCAGGACTAGGGACTTTCTCCCTGCTGGACTCGGGACCTTCCCCCTGCTGGACTCGGGACCTTCCACCTGCTGGACTAGCGACCTTTTGCTTCTGGACTTGGGATCTTCTGGACTAGGAACCTTACCCCTTCTGGACGAGGGACCTTCGCACTGCTGGACAAGGGACCTTTGCACTGCTGGACTAGGGATCTTCCCCCTGCTGGACTAGGGACCTTCTCCCTGCTGGATTCGGGATCTTCCCCCTGCTGGATTATGGACCATCCTCCTGCTGCACGAGAGAAATTCCCCCTGCTGGACGAGGGACGTTCCCCCTGCTGGACTAGCGACCTTCCCCCTGCTGGACTAGCGACCTTCCCACTGCTGGACTTGCGACCTTCCCCCTGCTGGACTAGCGACCTTCCCCCTGCTGGACTAGCGACCTTCCCCCTGCTGGACTAGCGACCTTCCCCCTGCTGGACTAGCGACCTTCCCCCTGCTGGACTAGCGACCTTCCCCCTGCTGGACCAGCGACCTTCCCCCTGCTGGACCAGCGACCTTCCCCCTGCTGGACCAGCGACCTTCCCCCTGCTGGACCAGCGACCTTCCCCCTGCTGGACCAGCGACCTTCCCCCTGCTGGACCAGCGACCTTCCCCCTGCTGGACTAGCGACCTTCCCCCTGCTGGACTAGCGACCTTCCCCCTGCTGGACTAGCGACCTTCCCCCTGCTGGACTAGCGACCTTCCCCCTGCTGGACTAGCGACCTTCCCCCTGCTGGACTAGCGACCTTCCCCCTGCTGGACTAGCGACCTTCCCCCTGCTGGACTAGCGACCTTCCCCCTGCTGGACTAGCGACCTTCCCCCTGCTGGACTAGCGACCTTCCCCCTGCTGGACTAGCGACCTTCCCCCTGCTGGACTAGCGACCTTCCCCCTGCTGGACTAGCGACCTTCCCCCTGCTGGACTAGCGACCTTCCCCCTGCTGGACTAGCGACCTTCCCCCTGCTGGACTCGCGACCTTCCCCCTGCTGGACCCGCGACCTTCCCCCTGCTGGACTCGCGACCTTCCCCCTGCTGGACTAGCGACCTTAACCCTGCTGGACGAGGGACCTTCCCGCTACTGGACGAGGAACGTTCCTCTTGCAGGAGTCGGGACCTTTCTTCTGCTGGACTTGTGAGTTCTTCCCTGCAGGACAAGGGAGCTTCCCCAAGCAGGACTAAGGAGCTTCAGGACTAGGGACCTTCTCCGTGCTGGACTAGCGACCTTCTCCCTGCTGGACTAGCGACCTTCCCCCTGCTGGACTAGCGACCTTCCCCCTGCTGGACTCGCGACATTCTCCCTGCTGGACTAGCGACCTTCCCCCTGCTGGACTAGCGACCTTCCCCCTTGCTGGACTATAAAACTTCCCCCTGCTGGACAAGGGACCTTCCCCCTGCTGGACGAGGGACCTTCTCCCTGCTGGATTCGGGATCTTGCCCCTGCTGGACTCTGGACCTACCCCCTGCTGGATTATGGACCATCCTCCTGCTGGACTAGAGACATTCCCCCTGCTGGACTAGGGACCTTCCCCATGCTGGACTAGCGACCATCCCCTTGCTGGACTAGCGACCTTCCCCCTGCCGGACTAGCGACCTTCCCCCTGCTGGACTAGCGACCTTCCCCCTGCCGGACTAGCGACCTTCCCCCTGCCGGACTAGCGACCTTCCCCCTGCCGGACTAGCGACCTTCCCCCTGCCGGACTAGCGACCTTCCCCCTGCCGGACTAGCGACCTTTTGCTTCTGGACTTGGGATCTTCTGGACTAGGAATCTTACCTCTGCTGGACTAGCGACCTTCCCCCTGCTGGACTAGCGGCCAACTCCCTGCTCGACTAGCGACCTTCTCCCTGCTGGACTCGCGACCTTCCCCCTTGCTGGACTATGAAACTTTCCCCTGCTGGACTAGGGACCTTCGCACTGCTGGACAAGGGAACTTCCCCCTGCTGGACTAGGGATCTTCCCCCTGCTGGACTAGCGGCCTACTTCCTGCTCGACTAGTGACCTTCCCCCTTGCTGGACTATGAAACTTCCCCCTTCTGGACTAGGGACCTTCGCACTGCTGGACAAGGGACCTTCCCCCTGCTGGACTAGGGATCTTCCCCCTGCTGGACTGGCGGCCGACTTCCTGCTCGACTAGTGACCTTCCCCCTTGCTGGACTATGAAACTTCCCCCTTCTGGACTCGGGCCCTTCGCACTGCTGGACAAGGGACCTTCCCCCTTCTGGACTAGGGATCTTCTCCCTGCTGGATTCGGGATCTTGCCCCTGCTGGACTCTGGACCTACCCCCTGCTGGATTATGGACCATCCTCCTGCTGGACTAGAGACATTCCCCCTGCTGGACTAGGGACCTTCCCCATGCTGGACTAGCGACCATCCCCTTGCCGGACTAGCGACCTTCCCCCTGCCGGACTAGCGACCTTCCCCCTGCCGGACTAGCGACCTTCCCCCTGCCGGACTAGCGACCTTCCCCCTGCCGGACTAGCGACCTTCCCCCTGCCGGACTAGCGACCTTCCCCCTGCCGGACTAGCGACCTTCCCCCTGCCGGACTAGCGACCTTCCTCCTGCCGGACTAGCGACCTTCCCCCTGCCGGACTAGCGACCTTCCCCCTGCCGGACTAGCGACCTTCCCCCTGCCGGACTAGCGACCTTCCCCCTGCCGGACTAGCGACCTTCCCCCTGCCGGACTAGCGACCTTCCCCTGCCGGACTAGCGACCTTCCCCCTGCCGGACTAGCGACCTTCCCCCTGCCGGACTAGCGACCTTCCCCCTGCCGGACTAGCGACCTTCCCCCTGCCGGACTAGCGACCTTCCCCCTGCCGGACTAGCGACCTTCCCCCTGCCGGACTAGCGACCTTCCCCCTGCCGGACTAGCGACCTTCCCCCTGCCGGACTAGCGACCTTCCCCCTGCCGGACTAGCGACCTTCCCCCTGCCGGACTAGCGACCTTCCCCCTGCCGGACTAGCGACCTTCCCCCTGCCGGACTAGCGACCTTCCCCCTGCCGGACTAGCGACCTTCCCCCTGCCGGACTAGCGACCTTCCCCCTGCCGGACTAGCGACCTTCCCCCTGCCGGACTAGCGACCTTCCCCCTGCTGGACTAGCGACCTTCCCCCTGCTGGACTAGCGACCTTCCCCCTGCTGGACTAGCGACCTTCCCCCTGCTGGACTAGCGACCCTCCCCGTGCTGGACTATCGACCTACCCCCTGCTGGACTAGCGACCTTTTGCTTCTGGACTTGGGATCTTCTGGACTAGGAACCTTACCTCTGCTGGACTAGTGTCCATTTCCCTGCTGGACTCAGGACCTTCCACCTGCTGGACTAGGGACCTTCCTCCTGCAGGACTCGGGACATTTCCTCTGCTGGACATGTGAGTTCTTCCCTGCAGGACAAGGGAGCTTCCCTAAGCAGGACTAAGGAGCTTCAGGACTAGGGACCTTCTCCGTGCTGGACTAGCGACCTTCTCCGTGCTGGACTAGCGACCTTCTCCGTGCTGGACTAGCGACCTTCTCCCTGCTGGACTAGCGACCTTCCCCCTGCTGGACTAGCGACCTTCCCCCTGCTGGACTCGCGACATTCTCCCTGCTGGACTAGCGACCATCCCCCTGCTGGACTAGCGACCTTCCCCCTGCTCGTCTCGCGACCTTCCCCCTGCTGGACTGGCGACCTTCCCCCTGCTGGACTGGCGACCTTCCCCCTGCTGGACTGGCGACCTTCCCCCTGCTGGACTGGCGACCTTCCCCCTGCTGGACTGGCGACCTTCCCCCTGCTGGACTGGCGACCTTCCCCCTGCTGGACTGGCGACCTTCCCCCTGCTGGACTAGGGACCTTCCCCCTGCTGGACTAGGGACCTTCCCCCTGCTGGACTAGGGACCTTCCCCCTGCTGGACTAGGGACCTTCCCCCTGCTGGACTAGGGACCTTCCCCCTGCTGGACGAGGGACCTTCCCCCTGCTGGACTAGGGACCTTCCCCCTGCTGGACTCGGGACCTAATCCTTGCCGGACTAGGGAACTTTCCCCTGCTGGACTAGGGACCTTCCCCTGCTGGACTAGGGACCTTCCCCCTGCTGGACTAGGGACCTTCCCCCTGCTGGACTCGCGACCTTCCCCCTGCTGGACTAGAGACCTGTTCCGTTCTGGACTCGGGACGTTTCCCTGCTGGACGAGGGAGCTTCCCACAGCGGATCTACGGAGATTCCCCCAGCGGGACTAGGGACCTACCACCTGCGGGACTATGGACCATCCCCCTGCTGGACTAGCGACCTTCTCCCTGCTCGACTAGTGACCTTCCCCCTTGCTGGACTATGAAACTTCCCACTTCTGGACTAGGGACCTTCGCACTGCTGGACAATGAACCTTCGCACTGCTGGACTAGCGACCTTTCCGCTGCTGGACTAGGGACCATTGCCCCTGCTGGTCACGGGACCTTCCCCCTGCTGGACTAGGGACCTTCCCCCTGCTGGACTAGGGACCTTCCCCCTGCTGGACTAGGGACCTTCCCCCTGCTGGACTAGGGACCTTCCCCCTGCTGGACTAGGGACCTTCCCCCTGCTGGACTAGGGACCTTCCCCCTGCTGGACTAGGGACCTTCCCCCTGCTGGACTAGGGACCTTCCCCCCTGCTGGACTAGGGACCTTCCCCCTGCTGGACTAGCGACCTTCCCCCTGCTGGACTAGCGACCTTCCCCCTGCTGGACTAGAGACCTTCCCCCTGCTGGACTAGAGACCTTCCCCCTGCTGGACTCGCGACCTTCCCCCTGCTGGACTCGCGACCTTCCCCCTGCTGGACTAGCGACCTTCTCCCTGCTGGACTGGCGACCTTCCCCCTGCTGGACTGGCGACCTTCCCCCTGCTGGACTAGCGACCTTCTCCCTGCTGGACTGGCGACCTTCCCCCTGCTGGACTGGCGACCTTCCCCCTGCTGGACCGGCGACCTTCCCCCTGCTGGACCAGGGACCTTCCCCCTGCTGGACCAGGGACCTTCCCCCTGCTGGACCAGGGACCTTCCCCCTGCTGGACCAGGGACCTTCCCCCTGCTGGACCAGGGACCTTCCCCCTGCTGGACCAGGGACCTTCCCCCTGCTGGACCAGGGACCTTCCCCCTGCTGGACCAGGGACCTTCCCCCTGCTGGACCAGGGACCTTCCCCCTGCTGGACCAGGGACCTTCCCCCTGCTGGACCAGGGACCTTCCCCCTGCTGGACCAGGGACCTTCCCCCTGCTGGACCAGGGACCTTCCCCCTGCTGGACTACTGGACTAGGAACGTTCCTCCTGCAGGACTCGGGACCTTTCCTCTGCTGGACTTGTGAGTTCTTCCCTGCAGGACAAGGGAGCTTCCCCAAGCAGGACTAAGGAGCTTCAGGACGAGAGACCTTCTCCTTGCTGGACCAGCGACCTTCTCCTTGCTGGACTAGCGGCCTTCCCCCTGCTGGACTAGGGACCGGCCAGCTGCTGGATTAGGGATCTTCCCGCTGCTGGACTCGGGACCGACACCCTGCTGGACTAGAGACATTCCCTCTGCTGGACTAGGGACCTTCCCCCTGCTGGACTGGGGACCTACCCCCTGCTGGACTGGGGACCTTCCCCCTGCTGGACTAGGGACCTTCCCCCTGCTGGACTAGGGACCTTCCCTCTGCTGGACTAGGGACCTTCCCCCTGCTGGACTAGGGACCTTCCCCCTGCTGGACTGGGGACCTTCCCCCTGCTGGACTAGGGACCTTCCCCCTGCTGGACTAGGGACCTTCCCCCTGCTGGACTAGGGACCTTCCCCCTGCTGGACTAGGGACCTTCCCCCTGCTGGACTAGGGACCTTCCCCCTGCTGGACTAGGGGCCTTCCCCCTGCTGGACTAGGGGCCTTTTCCGTTCTGGACTAGGGACCTTCCCCCTGCTGGACTAGGGACCTTCCCTCTGCTGGACTAGGGGCCTTTTCCGTTCTGGACTATGGACGTTTTCCCTGCTGGACGAGGGAGCTTCCCACAGCGGATCTGGGGAGATTCCCCCAGCGGGACGAGGGAGCTTCAGGACTAGGGACTTTCTCCCTGCTGGACTCGGGACCTTCCCCCTGCTGGACTCGGGACCTTCCACCTGCTGGACTAGCGACCTTTTGCTTCTGGACTTGGGATCTTCTGGACTAGGAACCTTACCCCTTCTGGACGAGGGACCTTCGCACTGCTGGACAAGGGACCTTTGCACTGCTGGACTAGGGATCTTCCCCCTGCTGGACTAGGGACCTTCTCCCTGCTGGATTCGGGATCTTCCCCCTGCTGGATTATGGACCATCCTCCTGCTGCACGAGAGACATTCCCCCTGCTGGACGAGGGACGTTCCCCCTGCTGGACTAGCGACCTTCCCCCTGCTGGACTAGCGACCTTCCCCCTGCTGGACTTGCGACCTTCCCCCTGCTGGACTAGCGACCTTCCCCCTGCTGGACTAGCGACCTTCCCCCTGCTGGACTAGCGACCTTCCCCCTGCTGGACGAGCGACCTTCCCCCTGCTGGACTAGCGACCTTCCCCCTGCTGGACTAGCGACCTTCCCCCTGCTGGACTAGCGACCTTCCCCCTGCTGGACCAGCGACCTTCCCCCTGCTGGACCAGCGACCTTCACCCTGCTGGACCAGCGACCTTCACCCTGCTGGACTAGCGACCTTCCCCCTGCTGGACTAGCGACCTTCCCCCTGCTGGACTAGCGACCTTCCCCCTGCTGGACTAGCGACCTTCCCCCTGCTGGACTAGCGACCTTCCCCCTGCTGGACTAGCGACCTTCCCCCTGCTGGACTAGCGACCTTCCCCCTGCTGGACTAGCGACCTTCCCCCTGCTGGACTAGCGACCTTCCCCCTGCTGGACTAGCGACCTTCCCCCTGCTGGACTAGCGACCTTCCCCCTGCTGGACTAGCGACCTTCCCCCTGCTGGACTAGCGACCTTCCCCCTGCTGGACTAGCGACCTTCCCCCTGCTGGACTAGCGACCTTCCCCCTGCTGGACTAGCGACCTTCCCCCTGCTGGACTAGCGACCTTCCCCCTGCTGGACTAGCGACCTTCCCCCTGCTGGACTCGCGACCTTCCCCCTGCTGGACTCGCGACCTTCCCCCTGCTGGACCCGCGACCTTCCCCCTGCTGGACTCGCGACCTTCCCCCTGCTGGACTAGCGACCTTAACCCTGCTGGACGAGGGACCTTCCCGCTACTGGACTAGGAACGTTCCTCTTGCAGGAGTCGGGACCTTTATTCTGCTGGACTTGTGAGTTCTTCCCTGCAGGACAAGGGAGCTTCCCCAAGCAGGACTAAGGAGCTTCAGGACTAGGGACCTTCTCCGTGCTGGACTAGCGACCTTCTCCCTGCTGGACTAGCGACCTTCCCCCTGCTGGACTAGCGACCTTCTCTCTGCTGGACTCGCGACATTCTCCCTGCTGGACTAGCGACCTTCCCCCTGCTGGACTAGCGACCTTCCCCCTTGCTGGACTATGAAACTTCCCCCTGCTGGACAAGGGACCTTCCCCCTGCTGGACGAGGGACCTTCTCCCTGCTGGATTCGGGATCTTGCCCCTGCTGGACTCTGGACCTACCCCCTGCTGGATTATGGACCATCCTCCTGCTGGACTAGAGACATTCCCCCTGCTGGACGAGGGACCTTCCCCATGCTGGACTAGCGACCATCCCCTTGCCGGACTAGCGACCTTCCCCCTGCCGGACTAGCGACCTTCCCCCTGCCGGACTAGCGACCTTCCCCCTGCCGGACTAGCGACCTTCCCCCTGCCGGACTAGCGACCTTCCCCCTGCCGGACTAGCGACCTTCCCCCTGCCGGACTAGCGACCTTCCCCCTGCCGGACTAGCGACCTTCCCCCTGCCGGACTAGCGACCTTTTGCTTCTGGACTTGGGATCTTCTGGACTAGGAACCTTACCTCTGCTGGACTAGCGACCTTCCCCCTGCTGGACTAGCGGCCAACTCCCTGCTCGACTAGCGACCTTCTCCCTGCTGGACTCGCGACCTTCCCCCTTGCTGGACTATGAAACTTTCCCCTGCTGGACTAGGGACCTTCGCACTGCTGGACAAGGGAACTTCCCCCTGCTGGACTAGGGTCCTTCCCCCTGCTGGACTAGCGGCCTACTTCCTGCTCGACTAGTGACCTTCCCCCTTGCTGGACTATGAAACTTCCCCCTTCTGGACTAGCGACCTTCCCCCTGCCGGACTAGCGACCTTCCCCCTGCTGGACTAGGGATCTTCCCCCTGCTGGACTGGCGGCCGACTTCCTGCTCGACTAGTGACCTTCCCCCTTGCTGGACTATGAAACTTCCCCCTTCTGGACTCGGGCCCTTCGCACTGCTGGACAAGGGACCTTCCCCCTGCTGGACTAGCGACCTTCCCCCTGCTGGACCAGGGACCTTCCCCCTGCTGGACCAGGGACCTTCCCCCTGCTGGACCAGGGACCTTCCCCCTGCTGGACTAGGGACCTTCTCCCTGCTAGACTAGGGACCTTCCCCCTGCTGGACTACTGGACTAGGAATGTTCCACCTGCAGGACTCTGGACCTTTACTCTGCTGGACTTGTGAGTTCTTCCCTGCAGGACAAGGGAGCTTCCCCAAGCAGGACTAAGGCGCTTCAGTACTAGGGACCTTCTCCGTGCTGGACTAGCGACCTTCTCCCTGCTGGACTAGCGACATTCACCCTGCTGGACTAGCGACCTTCCCCCTGCTGGACTAGCGACCTTCCCCCTGCTGGACTAGCGACCTTCCCCCTGCTGAACTCGGGATCTTCCCCTTGCTGGACTAGGGACCTTCTCCCTGCTGGATTCGGGATCTTCCCCCTACTGGACTCGGGAGCGACCCCTGCTGGATTATGGACCATCCCCCTGCCGGACTAGCGACCTTCCCCCTGCTGAACTCGGGATCTTCCCCCTGCCGGACTAGCGACCTTCCCCCTGCCGGACTAGCGACCTTCCCCCTGCCGGACTAGCGACCTTCCCCCTGCCGGACTAGCGACCTTCCCCCTGCCGGACTAGCGACCTTCCCCCTGCTGGACGAGGGACCTTCCCGCGACTGGACTAGGAACGTTCCTCCTGCAGGACCCGGGACCTTTCCTCTGCTGGACTTGTGAGTTCTTCCCTGCAGGACAAGGGAGCTTCCCCAAGCAGGACTAAGGAGCTTCAGGACTAGGGACCTTCTCCGTGCTGGACTAGCGACCTTCTCCCTGCTGGACTAGCGACCTTCCCCCTGCTGGACTAGCGACCTTCCCCCTGCTGGACTAGCGACCTTCCCCCTGCTGGACTAGCGACCTTCCCCCTGCTGGACTAGCGACCTTCCCCCTGCTGGACTAGCGACCTTCCCCCTGCTGGACACGGGACCTTACCCCTGCTGGACACGGGACCTTACCCCTGCTGGAGCAGGGACCTTCCCCCTGCTGGAGCAGGGACCTTCCCCCTGCTGGAGCAGGGACCTTCCCCCTGCTGGACCAGGGACCTTCCCCCTGCTGGACCAGGGACCTTCCCCCTGCTGGACTAGCGACCTTCCCCCTGCTGGACTATGAAACTTCCCCCTTCTGGACTAGGGACCTTCGCACTGCTGGACAAGGGACCTTCCCCCTGCTGGACTAGGGATCCTCCCCCTGCTGGACGAGGGACCTTCTTCCTGCTGGATACGGGATCTTCCCCCTGCTGGACTCTGGACCGACCCCCTGCTGGATTATGGACCATCCTCCTGCTGGACTAGAGACATTCCCCCTGCTGGACTAAGGACCTTCCTCCTGCTGAACTAGCGACCTTCCCCCTGCTGGACTAGCGACCTTCCCCCTGCTGGACCAGGGACCTTCCCCCTGCTGGACCAGGGACCTTCCCCCTGCTGGACCAGGGACCTTCCCCCTGCTGGACCAGGGACCTTCCCCCTGCTGGACCAGGGACCTTCCCCCTGCTGGACCAGGGACCTTCCCCCTGCTGGACCAGGGACCTTCCCCCTGCTGGACCAGGGACCTTCCCCCTGCTGGACCAGGGACCTTCCCCCTGCTGGACCAGGGACCTTCCCCCTGCTGGACCAGGGACCTTCCCCCTGCTGGACTAGGGACCTTCCCCCTGCTGGACTATGAAACTTTCCCCTTCTGGACTAGGGACCTTCCCGCTACTGGACTAGGAATGTTCCTCCTGCAGGACTCGGGACCTTTCCTCTGCTGGACTTGTGAGTTCTTCCCTGCAGGACAAGGGAGCTTCCCCAAGCAGGACTAAGGACCTTCTCCGTGCTGGACACGGGACCTTCCCCCTGCTGGACCAGGGACCTTCCCCATGCTGGACTGGGGACATTCCGACTGCTGGACGAGGGACATTCCGACTGCTGGACGAGGGAGCTACCACCTGCGGTACTATGGACCATCCCCCTGCTGGACTAGGGACCTTCCCCTGCTGGACTAGGGACCATTGCCCCTGCTGGTCACGGGACCTTCCCCCCTGCTGGACTAGGGACCTTCCCCCTGCTGGACTAGGGACCTTCCCCTGCTGGACTAGGGACCATTGCCCCTGCTGGTCACGGGACCTTCCCCCTGCTGGACTAGGGACCTTCCCCCTGCTGGACTAGGGTCCTTCCCCCTGCTGGACAAGCGACCTTCCCCCTGCTGGACTAGAGACCTTCCCCCTGCTGGACTAGAGACCTTCCCCCTGCTGGACTAGAGACCTTCCCCCTGCTGGACTAGAGACCTTCCCCCTGCTGGACTAGAGACCTTCCCCCTGCTGGACTCGCGACCTTCCCCCTGCTGGACTCGCGACCTTCCCCCTGCTGGATTAGGGACATTCCCCCTGCTGGACTAGCGACCTTCCCCCTGCTGGACTAGCGACCTTCCCCTTGCTGGACTAGGGACCTTCTCCCTGCTGGATTCGGGATCTTCCCCCTACTGGACTCGGGACCGACCCCTGCTGGATTATGGACCATCCCCCTGCCGGACTAGCGACCTTCCCCCTGCTGAACTCGGGACCTTCCCCCTGCCGGACTAGCGACCTTCCCCCTGCCGGACTAGCGACCTTCCCCCTGCCGGACTAGCGACCTTCCCCCTGCCGGACTAGCGACCTTCCCCCTGCCGGACTAGCGACCTTCCCCCTGCCGGACTAGCGACCTTCCCCCTGCCGGACTAGCGACCTTCCCCCTGCCGGACTAGCGACCTTCCCCCTGCCGGACTAGCGACCTTCCCCCTGCCGGACTAGCGACCTTCCCCCTGCTGGACTAGCGACCTTCCCCCTGCTGGGCGAGGGACCTTCCCGCGACTGGACTAGGAACGTTCCTCCTGCAGGACTCGGGACCTTTCCTCTGCTGGACTTGTGAGTTCTTCCCTGCAGGACAAGGGAGCTTCCCCAAGCAGGACTAAGGAGCTTCAGGACTAGGGACCTTCTCCGTGCTGGACTAGCGACCTTCTCCCTGCTGGACTAGCGACCTTCCCCCTGCTGGACTAGCGACCTTCCCCCTGCTGGACTAGCGACCTTCACCCTGCTGGACACGGGAGCTTACCCCTGCTGGACACGGGACCTTACCCCTGCTGGACTCGGGACCTTACCCCTGCTGGACCAGGGACCTTCCCCCTGCTGGACCAGGGACCTTCTCCCTGCTGGACTAGCGACCTTCCCCCTGCTGGACTATGAAACTTCCCCCTTCTGGACTAGGGACCTTCGCACTGCTGGACAAGGGACCTTCCCCCTGCTGGACTAGGGATCCTCCCCCTGCTGAACGAGGGACCTTCTTCCTGCTGGACTCTGGACCGACCCCCTGCTGGATTATGGACCATCCTCCTGCTGGACTAGAGACATTCCCCCTGCTGGACTAGGGACCTTCCTCCTGCTGAACTAGCGACCTTCCCCCTGCTGGACTAGCGACCTTCCCCCTGCTGGACTAGCGACCTTCCCCCTGCTGGACTAGCGACCTTCCCCCTGCTGGACGAGGGACCTTCCCCCTGCTGGACGAGGGACCTTCCCCCTGCTGGACTAGCGACCTTCCCCCTGCTGGACTAGCGACCTTCCCCCTGCTGGACTAGCGGCCTTCCCCCTGCTGGACTAGCGGCCTTCCCCCTGCTGGACTAGCGACCTTCCCCCTGCTGGACTAGCGACCTTCCCCCTGCTGGACTAGCGACCTTCCCCCTGCTGGACTAGCGACCTTCCCCCTGCTGGACTAGCGACCTTCCCCCTGCTGGACTAGCGACCTTCCCCCTGCTGGACTGGCGACCTTCCCCCTGCTGGACTGGCGACCTTCCCCCTGCTGGACTGGCGACCTTCCCCCTGCTGGACTGGCGACCTTCCCCCTGCTGGACTGGCGACCTTCCCCCTGCTGGACTGGCGACCTTCCCCCTGCTGGACTGGCGACCTTCCCCCTGCTGGACTGGCGACCTTCCCCCTGCTGGACTGGCGACCTTCCCCCTGCTGGACTGGCGACCTTCCCCCTGCTGGACTGGCGACCTTCCCCCTGCTGGACTGGCGACCTTCCCCCTGCTGGACTGGCGACCTTCCCCCTGCTGGACTGGCGACCTTCCCCCTGCTGGACTGGCGACCTTCCCCCTGCTGGACTGGCGACCTTCCCCCTGCTGGACTGGCGACCTTCCCCCTGCTGGACTGGCGACCTTCCCCCTGCTGGACTGGCGACCTTCCCCCTGCTGGACTGGCGACCTTCCCCCTGCTGGACTGGCGACCTTCCCCCTGCTGGACTGGCGACCTTCCCCCTGCTGGACTGGCGACCTTCCCCCTGCTGGACTGGCGACCTTCCCCCTGCTGGACTGGCGACCTTCCCCCTGCTGGACTGGCGACCTTCCCCCTGCTGGACTGGCGACCTTCCCCCTGCTGGACCAGGGACGTTCCCCCTGCTGGACTAGGGACCTTCTCCCTGCTGGACTAGCGACCTTCCCCCTGCTGGACTAGCGACCTTCCCCCTGCTGGACTAGCGACCTTCCCCTTGCTGGACTAGGGACCTTCTCCCTGCTGGATTCGGGATCTTCCCCCTACTGGACTCGGGACCGACCCCTGCTGGATTATGGACCATCCCCCTGCCGGACTAGGGATCTTCCCCCTGCCGGACTAGCGACCTTCCCCCTGCCGGACTAGCGACCTTCCCCCTGCCGGACTAGCGACCTTCCCCCTGCCGGACGAGCGACCTTCCCCCTGCCGGACGAGCGACCTTCCCCCTGCCGGACGAGGGACCTTCCCCCTGCTGGACGAGGGACCTTCCCCCTGCTGGACGAGGGACGTTCCTCCTGCAGGACTCGGGACCTTTCCTCTGCTGGACTTGTGAGTTCTTCCCTGCAGGACAAGGGAGCTTCCCCAAGCAGGACTAAGGAGCTTCAGGACTAGGGACCTTCTCCGTGCTGGACTAGCGACCTTCTCCCTGCTGGACTAGCGACCTTCCCCCTGCTGGACTAGCGACCTTCCCCCTGCTGGACTAGCGACCTTCCCCCTGCTGGACTAGCGACCTTCCCCCTGCTGGACTAGCGACCTTCCCCCTGCTGGACTAGCGACCTTCCCCCTGCTGGACTAGCGACCTTCCCCCTGCTGGACTAGCGACCTTCCCCCTGCTGGACTAGCGACCTTCCCCCTGCTGGACTGGCGACCTTCCCCCTGCTGGACTAGCGACCTTACCCCTGCTGGACTAGCGACCTTCCCCCTGCTGGACCGGCGACCTTCCCCCTGCTGGACTCGGGACCTTCCCCCTGCTGGACTCGGGACCTTCCCCCTGCTGGAGCAGGGACCTTCCCCCTGCTGGACCAGGGACCTTCTCCCTGCTGGACTAGCGACCTTCCCCCTGCTGGACTATGAAACTTCCCCCTTCTGGACTAGGGACCTTCGCACTGCTGGACAAGGGACCTTCCCCCTGCTGGACTAGGGATCCTCCCCCTGCTGGACGAGGGACCTTCTTCCTGCTGGATACGGGATCTTCCCCCTGCTGGACTCTGGACCGACCCCCTGCTGGATTATGGACCATCCTCCTGCTGGACTGGAGACATTCCCCCTGCTGGACTCGGGACCTTCCTCCTGCTGAACTAGCGACCTTCCCCCTGCTGGACTAGCGACCTTCCCCCTGCTGGACTAGCGACCTTCCCCCTGCTGGACCAGGGACCTTCCCCCTGCTGGACCAGGGACCTTCCCCCTGCTGGACCAGGGACCTTCCCCCTGCTGGACCAGGGACCTTCCCCCTGCTGGACCAGGGACCTTCCCCCTGCTGGACCAGGGACCTTCCCCCTGCTGGACCAGGGACCTTCCCCCTGCTGGACCAGGGACCTTCCCCGTGCTGGACTAGGGACCTTCCCCCTGCTGGACTAGGGACCTTCCCCCTGCTGGACTATGAAACTTCGCCCTTCTGGACTAGGGACCTTCCCGCTACTGGACTAGGAATGTTCCTCCTGCAGGACTCGGGACCTTTCCTCTGCTGGACTTGTGAGTTCTTCCCTGCAGGACAAGGGAGCTTCCCCAAGCAGGACTAAGGACCTTCTCCGTGCTGGACACGGGACCTTCCCCCTGCTGGACCGGGGACCTTCCCCATGCTGGACTGGGGACATTCCGACTGCTGGACGAGGGACATTCCGACTGCTGGACGAGGGAGCTACCACCTGCGGTACTATGGACCATCCCCCTGCTGGACTAGGGACCTTCCCCTGCTGGACTAGGGACCATTGCCCCTGCTGGTCACGGGACCTTCCCCCTGCTGGACTAGGGACCTTCCCCCTGCTGGACTAGGGACCTTCCCCCTGCTGGACTAGCGACCTTCCCCCTGCTGGACTAGAGACCTTCCCCCTGCTGGACTAGAGACCTTCCCCCTGCTGGACTAGAGACCTTCCCCCTGCTGGACTAGAGACCTTCCCCCTGCTGGACTCGCGACCTTCCCCCTGCTGGACTCGCGACCTTCCCCCTGCTGGACTCGCGACCTTCCCCTGCTGGACTCGGGACATTCCCCCTGCTGGACTCGGGACCTTCCCCCTGCTGGACTAGAGACCTTCCCCCTGCTGGACTAGAGACCTTCCCCCTGCTGGACTAGAGACCTTCCCCCTGCTGGACTAGAGACCTTCCCCCTGCTGGACTAGAGACCTTCCCCCTGCTGGACTAGAGACCTTCCCCCTGCTGGACTAGAGACCTTCCCCCTGCTGGACTAGCGACCTTCCCCCTGCTGGACTAGCGACCTTCCCCCTGCTGGACTAGGGACCTTCCCCCTGCTGGACTAGGGACCTTCTCCCTGCTGGATTCGGGATCTTCCCCCTACTGGACTCGGGACCGACCCCTGCTGGATTATGGACCATCCCCCTGCCGGACTAGCGACCTTCCCCCTGCTGAACTCGGGATCTTCCCCCTGCCGGACTAGCGACCTTCCCCCTGCCGGACTAGCGACCTTCCCCCTGCCGGACTAGCGACCTTCCCCCTGCCGGACTAGCGACCTTCCCCCTGCCGGACTAGCGACCTTCCCCCTGCCGGACTAGCGACCTTCCCCCTGCCGGACTAGCGACCTTCCCCCTGCCGGACTAGCGACCTTCCCCCTGCCGGACTAGCGACCTTCCCCCTGCCGGACTAGCGACCTTCCCCCTGCCGGACTAGCGACCTTCCCCCTGCCGGACGAGCGACCTTCCCCCTGCCGGACTAGCGACCTTCCCCCTGCTGGACTAGCGACCTTCCCCCTGCTGGATTAGCGACCTTCCCGCTGCTGGACGAGGGACCTTCCCGCGACTGGACTAGGAACGTTCCTCCTGCAGGACTCGGGACCTTTCCTCTGCTGGACTTGTGAGTTCTTCCCTGCAGGACAAGGGAGCTTCCCCAAGCAGGACTAAGGAGCTTCAGGACTAGGGACCTTCTCCGTGCTGGACTAGCGACCTTCTCCCTGCTGGACTAGCGACCTTCCCCCTGCTGGACTAGCGACCTTCCCCCTGCTGGACTAGCGACCTTCCCCCTGCTGGACTAGCGACCTTACCCCTGCTGGACACGGGACCTTCCCCCTGCTGGACTCGGGACCTTCCCCCTGCTGGACCAGGGACCTTCCCCCTGCTGGACTAGCGACCTTCCCCCTGCTGGACTAGCGACCTTCCCCCTGCTGGACTAGGGACCTTCTCCCTGCTGGATTCGGGATCTTCCCCCTACTGGACTCGGGACCGACCCCTGCTGGATTATGGACCATCCCCCTGCCGGACTAGCGACCTTCCCCCTGCTGAACTCGGGATCTTCCCCCTGCCGGACTAGCGACCTTCCCCCTGCCGGACTAGCGACCTTCCCCCTGCCGGACTAGCGACCTTCCCCCTGCCGGACTAGCGACCTTCCCCCTGCCGGACTAGCGACCTTCCCCCTGCCGGACTAGCGACCTTCCCCCTGCCGGACTAGCGACCTTCCCCCTGCCGGACTAGCGACCTTCCCCCTGCCGGACTAGCGACCTTCCCCCTGCCGGACTAGCGACCTTCCCCCTGCCGGACTAGCGACCTTCCCCCTGCCGGACTAGCGACCTTCCCCCTGCCGGACTAGCGACCTTCCCCCTGCCGGACTAGCGACCTTCCCCCTGCCGGACTAGCGACCTTCCCCCTGCCGGACTAGCGACCTTCCCCCTGCTGGACTAGCGACCTTCCCCCTGCTGGACTAGCGACCTTCCCCCTGCTGGACGAGGGACCTTCCCCCTGCTGGACTAGGAACGTTCCTCCTGCAGGACTCGGGACCTTTCCTCTGCTGGACTTGTGAGTTCTTCCCTGCAGGACAAGGGAGCTTCCCCAAGCAGGACTAAGGAGCTTCAGGACTAGGGACCTTCTCCGTGCTGGACTAGCGACCTTCTCCCTGCTGGACTTGCGACCTTCCCCCTGCTGGACTAGCGACCTTCCCTCTGCTGGACTAGCGACCTTCCCCCTGCTGGACTAGCGACCTTCCCCCTGCTGGACTAGCGACCTTCCCCCTGCTGGACTAGCGACCTTCCCCCTGCTGGACTAGCGACCTTACCCCTGCTGGACACGGGACCTTCCCCCTGCTGGACTCGGGACCTTACCCCTGCTGGACCAGGGACCTTCCCCCTGCTGGACCAGGGACCTTCTCCCTGCTGGACTAGCGACCTTCCCCCTGCTGGACTATGAAACTTCCCCCTTCTGGACTAGGGACCTTCGCACTGCTGGACAAGGGACCTTCCCCCTGCTGGACTAGGGATCCTCCCCCTGCTGGACGAGGGACCTTCTTCCTGCTGGATACGGGATCTTCCCCCTGCTGGACTCTGGACCGACCCCCTGCTGGATTATGGACCATCCTCCTGCTGGACTAGAGACATTCCCCCTGCTGGACTAGGGACCTTCCTCCTGCTGAACTAGCGACCTTCCCCCTGCTGGACTAGCGACCTTCCCCCTGCTGGACTAGCGACCTTCCCCCTGCTGGACAAGCGACCTTCCCCCTGCTGGACCAGGGACCTTCCCCCTGCTGGACCAGGGACCTTCTCCCTGCTGGACCAGGGACCTTCCCCCTGCTCGACTAGGGACCTTCCCCCTGCTCGACTAGGGACCTTCCCCCTGCTGGACTAGGGACCTTCCCCCTGCTGGACTATGAAACTTCCCCCTTCTGGACTAGGGACCTTCCCGCTACTCGACTAGGAATGTTCCTCTGCTGGACTTGTGAGTTCTTCCCTGCAGGACAAGGGAGCTTCCCCAAGCAGGACTAAGGACCTTCTCCGTGCTGGACACGGGACCTTCCCCCTGCTGGACCGGGGACCTTCCCCATGCTGGACTAGGGACATTCCGACTGATGGACGAGGGACATTCCGACTGCTGGACGAGGGAGCTACCACCTGCGGTACTATGGACCATCCCCCTGCTGGACTAGGGACCTTCCCCTGCTGGACTAGGGACCATTGCCCCTGCTGGTCACGGGACCTTCCCCCCTGCTGGACTAGGGACCTTCCCCCTGCTGGACTAGCGACCTTCCCCCTGCTGGACTAGCGACCTTCCCCCTGCTGGACTAGCGACCTTCCCCCTGCTGGACTAGCGACCTTCCCCCTGCTGGACTAGAGACCTTCCCCCTGCTGGACTAGAGACCTTCCCCCTGCTGGACTAGAGACCTTCCCCCTGCTGGACTAGGGACCTTCCCCCTGCTGGACTCGCGACCTTCCCCTGCTTGACTAGGGACCTTCCCCCTGCTGGACTAGGGACCTTCCCCCTGCTGGACTAGCGACCTTCCCCCTGCTGGACTAGCGACCTTCCCCCTGCTGGACTAGCGACCTTCCCCCTGCTGGACTAGAGACCTTCCCCCTGCTGGACTAGCGACCTTCCCCCTGCTGGACTAGCGACCTTTTACTTCTGGACTTGGGATCTTCTGGACGAGGAACCTTACCTCTGCTGGACGAGGGTCCATTTCCCTGCTGGACAAGGGATCTTCTGGACTAGGGACCTTCTCCCTGCTGGACGAGGGACCTTCCCCCTGCTGGACGAGGGACCTTCCCCCTGCTGGACTAGGAACGTTCCTCCTGCAGGACTCGGGACCTTTCCTCTGCTGGACTTGTGAGTTCTTCCCTGCAGGACAAGGGAGCTTCCCCAAGCAGGACTAAGGAGCTTCAGGACGAAGGACCTTCCCCCTGCTGGACTAGGGACCTACCCCCTGCTGGACTAGGGAACTTCCCCCTGCTGGACTAGGGACCTTCCCCCTGCTGGACTAGGGACCTTCCCCCTGCTGGACTAGGGGCCTTCCCTCTGCTGGACTAGGGGCCTTTTCCGTTCTGGACTATGGACGTTTTCCCTGCTGGACGAGGGAGCTTCCCACAGCGGATCTAGGGAGATTCCCCCAGCGGGACGAGGGAGCTTCAGGACTAGGGACTTTCTCCCTGCTGGACTCGGGACCTTCCCCCTGCTGGACTCGGGACCTTCCCCCTGCTGGACTAGCGACCTTCCCCCTGCTGGACTAGCGACCTTCCACCTGCTGGACTAGCGACCTTTTGCTTCTGGACTTGGGATCTTCTGGACTAGGAACCTTACCCCTTCTGGACTAGGGACCTTCGCACTGCTGGACAAGGGACCTTTGCACTGCTGGACTAGGGATCTTCCCCCTGCTGGACTAGGGACCTTCTCCCTGCTGGATTCGGGATCTTCCCCCTGCTGGATTATGGACCATCCTCCTGCTGCACGAGAGACATTCCCCCTGCTGGACGAGGGACCTTCCCCCTGCTGGACTGGCGACCTTCCCCCTGCTGGACTGGCGACCTTCCCCCTGCTGGACTGGCGACCTTCCCCCTGCTGGACTGGCGACCTTCCCCCTGCTGGACTGGCGACCTTCCCCCTGCTGGACTGGCGACCTTCCCCCTGCTGGACTGGCGACCTTCCCCCTGCTGGACTGGCGACCTTCCCCCTGCTGGACTGGCGACCTTCCCCCTGCTGGACTGGCGACCTTCCCCCTGCTGGACTGGCGACCTTCCCCCTGCTGGACTGGCGACCTTCCCCCTGCTGGACTGGCGACCTTCCCCCTGCTGGACTGGCGACCTTCCCCCTGCTGGACTGGCGACCTTCCCCCTGCTGGACTGGCGACCTTCCCCCTGCTGGACTGGCGACCTTCCCCCTGCTGGACTGGCGACCTTCCCCCTGCTGGACTGGCGACCTTCCCCCTGCTGGACTGGCGACCTTCCCCCTGCTGGACTGGCGACCTTCCCCCTGCTGGACTGGCGACCTTCCCCCTGCTGGACCGGCGACCTTCCCCCTGCTGGACCGGCGACCTTCCCCCTGCTGGACCGGCGACCTTCCCCCTGCTGGACCGGCGACCTTCCCCCTGCTGGACCGGCGACCTTCCCCCTGCTGGACCGGCGACCTTCCCCCTGCTGGACCGGCGACCTTCCCCCTGCTGGACCGGCGACCTTCCCCCTGCTGGACCGGCGACCTTCCCCCTGCTGGACCGGCGACCTTCCCCCTGCTGGACCGGCGACCTTCCCCCTGCTGGACCGGCGACCTTCCCCCTGCTGGACCGGCGACCTTCCCCCTGCTGGACCGGCGACCTTCCCCCTGCTGGACCGGCGACCTTCCCCCTGCTGGACCGGCGACCTTCCCCCTGCTGGACCGGCGACCTTCCCCCTGCTGGACCGGCGACCTTCCCCCTGCTGGACCGGCGACCTTCCCCCTGCTGGACCGGCGACCTTCCCCCTGCTGGACCGGCGACCTTCCCCCTGCTGGACCGGCGACCTTCCCCCTGCTGGACCAGGGACCTTCCCCCTGCTGGACCAGGGACCTTCCCCCTGCTGGACCAGGGACCTTCCCCCTGCTGGACCAGGGACCTTCCCCCTGCTGGACCAGGGACCTTCCCCCTGCTGGACCAGGGACCTTCCCCCTGCTGGACCAGGGACCTTCCCCCTGCTGGACCAGGGACCTTCCCCCTGCTGGACCAGGGACCTTCCCCCTGCTGGACCAGGGACCTTCCCCCTGCTGGACCAGGGACCTTCCCCCTGCTGGACCAGGGACCTTCCCCCTGCTGGACCAGGGACCTTCCCCCTGCTGGACCAGGGACCTTCCCCCTGCTGGACCAGGGACCTTCCCCCTGCTGGACCAGGGACCTTCCCCCTGCTGGACTAGGGACCTTCTCCCTGCTCGACTAGGGACCTTCCCCCTGCTGGACTAGGGACCTTCCCCCTGCTGGACTACTGGACTAGGAATGTTCCTCCTGCAGGACTCGGGACCTTTCCTCTGCTGGACTTGTGAGTTCTTCCCTGCAGGACAAGGGAGCTTCCCCAAGCAGGACTAAGGCGCTTCAGTACTAGGGACCTTCTCCGTGCTGGACTAGCGACCTTCTCCCTGCTGGACTAGCGACATTCACCCTGCTGGACTAGCGACCTTCCCCCTGCTGGACTAGCGGCCTTCCCCCTGCTGGACTAGGGACCGGCCAGCTGCTGGATTAGGGATCTTCCCGCTGCTGGACTCGGGACCGACACCCTGCTGGACTCGAGACATTCCCTCTGCTGGACTAGGGACCTTCCCCCTGCTGGACTAGGGACCTACCCCCTGCTGGACTAGGGACCTTCCCCCTGCTGGACTAGGGACCTTCCCCCTGCTGGACTAGGGACCTTCCCCCTGCTGGACTAGGGACCTTCCCCCTGCTGGACTAGGGACCTTCCCCCTGCTGGACTAGGGACCTTCCCCCTGCTGGACTAGGGACCTTCCCCCTGCTGGACTAGGGACCTTCCCCCTGCTGGACTAGGGACCTACCCCCTGCTGGACTAGGGACCTTCCCCCTGCTGGACTAGGGACCTTCCCCCTGCTGGACTAGGGACCTTCCCCCTGCTGGACTAGGGACCTTCCCCCTGCTGGACTAGGGACCTTCCCTCTGCTGGACTAGGGGCCTTTTCCGTTCTGGACTATGGACGTTTTCCCTGCTGGACGAGGGAGCTTCCCACAGCGGATCTAGGGAGATTCCCCCAGCGGGACGAGGGAGCTTCAGGACTAGGGACTTTCTCCCTGCTGGACTCGGGACCTTCCCCCTGCTGGACTCGGGACCTTCCCCCTGCTGGACTCGGGACCTTCCCCCTGCTGGACTAGCGACCTTCCACCTGCTGGACTAGCGACCTTTTGCTTCTGGACTTGGGATCTTCTGGACAAGGAACCTTACCCCTTCTGGACTAGGGACCTTCGCACTGCTGGACAAGGGATCTTCCCCCTGCTGGACTAGGGACCTTCTCCCTGCTGGATTCGGGATCTTCCCCCTGCTGGATTATGGACCATCCTCCTGCTGCACGAGAGACATTCCCCCTGCTGGACGAGGGACCTTCCCCCTGCTGGACGAGGGACCTTCCCCCTGCTGGACTGGCGACCTTCCCCCTGCTGGACTGGCGACCTTCCCCCTGCTGGACTGGCGACCTTCCCCCTGCTGGACTGGCGACCTTCCCCCTGCTGGACTGGCGACCTTCCCCCTGCTGGACTGGCGACCTTCCCCCTGCTGGACTGGCGACCTTCCCCCTGCTGGACTGGCGACCTTCCCCCTGCTGGACTGGCGACCTTCCCCCTGCTGGACTGGCGACCTTCCCCCTGCTGGACTGGCGACCTTCCCCCTGCTGGACTGGCGACCTTCCCCCTGCTGGACTGGCGACCTTCCCCCTGCTGGACTGGCGACCTTCCCCCTGCTGGACTGGCGACCTTCCCCCTGCTGGACTGACGACCTTCCCCCTGCTGGACTGGCGACCTTCCCCCTGCTGGACTGGCGACCTTCCCCCTGCTGGACTGGCGACCTTCCCCCTGCTGGACTGGCGACCTTCCCCCTGCTGGACTGGCGACCTTCCCCCTGCTGGACTGGCGACCTTCCCCCTGCTGGACTGGCGACCTTCCCCCTGCTGGACTGGCGACCTTCCCCCTGCTGGACTGGCGACCTTCCCCCTGCTGGACTGGCGACCTTCCCCCTGCTGGACTGGCGACCTTCCCCCTGCTGGACCGGCGACCTTCCCCCTGCTGGACCGGCGACCTTCCCCCTGCTGGACCGGCGACCTTCCCCCTGCTGGACCGGCGACCTTCCCCCTGCTGGACCGGCGACCTTCCCCCTGCTGGACCAGGGACCTTCCCCCTGCTGGACCAGGGACCTTCCCCCTGCTGGACCAGGGACCTTCCCCCTGCTGGACCAGGGACCTTCCCCCTGCTGGACCAGGGACCTTCCCCCTGCTGGACCAGGGACCTTCCCCCTGCTGGACCAGTGACCTTCCCCCTGCTGGACCAGGGACCTTCCCCCTGCTGGACCAGGGACCTTCCCCCTGCTGGACCAGGGACCTTCCCCCTGCTGGACAAAGGACCTTCCCCCTGCTGGACAAGGGACCTTCCCCCTGCTGGACAAGGGACCTTCCCCCTGCTGGACTAGGGACCTTCTCCCTGCTAGACTAGGGACCTTCCCCCTGCTGGACTAGGGACCTTCCCCCTGCTGGACTACTGGACTAGGAATTTTCCTCCTGCAGGACTCGGGACCTTTCCTCTGCTGGACTTGTGAGTTCTTCCCTGCAGGACAAGGGAGCTTCCCCAAGCAGGACTAAGGCGCTTCAGTACTAGGGACCTTCTCCGTGCTGGACTAGCGACCTTCTCCCTGCTAGACTAGCGACATTCACCCTGCTGGACTAGCGACCTTCCCCCTGCTGGACTAGCGACCTTCCCCCTGCTGGACTAGCGACCTTCCCCCTGCTGGACTAGCGACCTTCCCCCTGCTGGACTAGCGACCTTCCCCTTGCTGGACTAGCGACCTTCTCCCTGCTGGATTCGGGATCTTCCCCCTACTGGATTCGGGACCGACCCCTGCTGGATTATGGACCATCCCCCTGCCGGACTAGCGACCTTCCCCCTGCTGGACTAGCGACCTTCCCCCTGCTGGACTATGAAACTTCCCCCTTCTGGACTAGGGACCTTCGCACTGCTGGACAAGGGACCTTCCCCCTGCTGGACTAGGGATCCTCCCCCTGCTGGACGAGGGACCTTCTTCCTGCTGGATACGGGATCTTCCCCCTGCTGGACTCTGGACCGACCCCCTGCTGGATTATGGACCATCCTCCTGCTGGACTAGAGACATTACCCCTGCTGGACTAGGGACCTTCCTCCTGCTGAACTAGCGACCTTCCCCCTGCTGGACTAGCGACCTTCCCCCTGCTGGACTAGCAACCTTCCCCCTGCTGGACCAGCGACCTTCCCCCTGCTGGACTAGCGACCTTCCCCCTGCTGGACTAGATACCTTCCCCCTGCTGGACTAGCGACCTTCCCCCTGCTGGACTAGCGACCTTCCCCCTGCTGGACTAGCGACCTTCCCCCTGCTGGACTAGCGACCTTCCCCCTGCTGGACTAGCGACCTTCCCCCTGCTGGACTAGCGACCTTCCCCCTGCTGGACTAGCGACCTTCCCCCTGCTGGACTAGCGACCTTCCCCCTGCTGGACTAGCGACCTTCCCCCTGCTGGACTAGCGACCTTCCCCCTGCTGGACTAGCGACCTTCCCCCTGCTGGACTAGCGACCTTCCCCCTGCTGGACTAGCGACCTTCCCCCTGCTGGACTAGCGAACTTCCCCCTGCTGGACCAGGGACCTTCCCCCTGCTGGACCAGGGACCTTCCCCCTGCTGGACTAGGGACCTTCCCCATGCTGGACTAGGGACCATCTCCCTGCTGGACAAGGGACCTTCCCCCTGCTGGACGAGGGACCTTCCCCCTGCTGGACTAGGGACCTTCCCCCTGCTGGACTAGGGACCTTCTCCCTGCTGGACTAGGGACCTTCACCCTGCTGGACGAGGGACCTTCCCCCTGCTGGACGAGGGACCTTCCCCCTGCTGGACGAGGGACCTTCCCCCTGCTGGACGAGGGACCTTCCCCCTGCTGGACGAGGGACCTTCCCCCTGCTGGACGAGGGACCTTCCCCCTGCTGGACGAGGGACCTTCCCCCTGCTGGACGAGGGACCTTCCCCCTGCTGGACGAGGGACCTTCCCGCTACTGGACTAGGAACGTTCCTCCTGCAGGACTCGGGACCTTTCCTCTGCTGGACTTGTGAGTTCTTCCCTGCAGGACAAGGGAGCTTCCCCAAGCAGGACTAAGGAGCTTCAGGACTAGGGACCTTCTCCGTGCTGGACTAGCGACCTTCACCCTGCTGGACTAGCGACCTTCCCCCTGCTGGACTAGCGACCTTCCCCCTGCTGGACTAGCGACATTCTCCCTGCTGGACTAGCGACCTTCCCCCTGCTGGACTACGGACCTTCCCCCTGCTGGACACGGGACCTTACCCCTGCTGGACTCGGGACCATCCCCCTGCTGGACTCGGGACCTTCCCCCTGCTGGAATAGGGACCTTCCCCCTGCTGGACTAGGGACCTTCCCCCTACTGGACTAGGAGCCTTCCCTCTGCTGGACTAGGGACCTTTGCCGTTCTGGACTATGGACGTTTTCCCTGCTGGACGAGGGAGCGTCCCACAGCGGATCTAGGGAGATTCCCCCAGCAGGACGAGGGAGCTTCAGGACTAGGGACTTTCTCCCTGCTCGACTCGGGACCTTCCCCCTGCTGGAATCGGGACCTTCCCCCTGCTGGACTAGCGACCCTTTGCTTCTGGACTTGGGATCTTCTGGACTAGGAACCTTACCTCTGCTGGACTAGCGACCTTCCCCCTGCTGGACTAGCGGCCTACTCCCTGCTGGACTCGCGACCTTCCCCCTTGCTGGACTATGAAACTTCCCCCTGCTGGACTAGGGACCTTCGCACTGCTGGACAAGGGACCTTCCCCCTGCTGGACTAGGGATCTTCCCCCTGCTGGACTAGCGGCCTACTTCCTGCTCGAATAGTGACCTTCCCCCTTGCTGGACTATGAAACTTCCCCCTGCTGGACTAGCGACCTTCCCCCTGCTGGACTAGCGACCTTCCCCCTGCTGGACTAGCGACCTTCCCCCTGCTGGACTAGCGAACTTCCCCCTGCTGGACTAGCGAACTTCCCCCTGCTGGACTAGCGAACTTCCCCCTGCTGGACTAGCGACCTTCCCCCTGCTGGACTAGCGACCTTCCCCCTGCTGGACTAGCGACCTTCCCCCTGCTGGACTAGCGACCTTCCCCCTGCTGGACTAGCGACCTTCCCCCTGCTGGACTCGCGACCTTCCCCCTGCTGGACTCGCGACCTTCCCCCTGCTGGACTCGCGACCTTCCCCCTGCTGGACTCGCGACCTTCCCCCTGCTGGACTCGCGACCTTCCCCCTGCTGGACTCGCGACCTTCCCCCTGCTGGACTAGCGACCTTCCCCCTGCTGGACTCGCGACCTTCTCCCTGCTGGACTCGCGACCTTCCCCCTTGCTGGACTATGAAACTTCCCCCTGCTGGACTAGGGACCTTCGCACTGCTGGACAAGGGACCTTCCCCCTGCTGGACTAGGGATCTTCCCCCTGCTGGACTAGCGGCCTACTTCCTGCTCGACTAGTGACCTTCCCCCTTGCTGGACTATGAAACTTCCCCCTGCTGGACTAGGGACCTTCGCACTGCTGGACAAGGGACCTTCCCCCTGCTGGACTAGGGATCTTCCCCCTGCTGGACTAGCGGCCTACTTCCTGCTCGAATAGTGACCTTCCCCCTTGCTGGACTAGCGGCCTACTTCCTGCTCGAATAGTGACCTTCCCCCTTGCTGGACTATGAAACTTCCCCCTGCTGGACTAGCGACCTTCCCCCTGCTGGACTAGCGACCTTCCCCCTGCTGGACTAGCGACCTTCCCCCTGCTGGACTAGCGACCTTCCCCCTGCTGGACTAGCGACCTTCCCCCTGCTGGACTAGCGACCTTCCCCCTGCTGGACTAGCGACCTTCCCCCTGCTGGACTAGCGACCTTCCCCCTGCTGGACTAGCGACCTTCCCCCTGCTGGACTAGCGACCTTCCCCCTGCTGGACTAGCGACCTTCCCCCTGCTGGACTAGCGACCTTCCCCCTGCTGGACTAGCGACCTTCCCCCTGCTGGACTAGCGACCTTCCCCCTGCTGGACTAGCGACCTTCCCCCTGCTGGACTAGCGAACTTCCCCCTGCTGGACTAGCGACCTTCCCCCTGCTGGACTAGCGACCTTCCCCCTGCTGGACTAGCGACCTTCCCCCTGCTGGACTCGCGACCTTCCCCCTGCTGGACTCGCGACCTTCCCCCTGCTGGACTCGCGACCTTCCCCCTGCTGGACTCGCGACCTTCCCCCTGCTGGACTCGCGACCTTCCCCCTGCTGGACTCGCGACCTTCCCCCTGCTGGACTCGCGACCTTCCCCCTGCTGGACTCGCGACCTTCCCCCTGCTGGACTCGCGACCTTCCCCCTGCTGGACTCGCGACCTTCCCCCTGCTGGACTCGCGACCTTCCCCCTGCTGGACTCGCGACCTTCCCCCTGCTGGACTCGCGACCTTCCCCCTGCTGGACTCGCGACCTTCCCCCTGCTGGACTCGCGACCTTCTCCCTGCTGGACTCGCGACCTTCCCCCTTGCTGGATTATGGACCATCCTCCTGCTGGACTAGAGACATTCCCCCTGCTGGACTAGGGACCTTCCTCCTGCTGAACTAGCGACCTTCCCCCTGCTGGACTAGCGACCTTCCCCCTGCTGGACTAGCGACCTTCCCCCTGCTGGACCAGGGACCTTCCCCCTGCTGGACCAGGGACCTTCCCCCTGCTGGACCAGGGACCTTCCCCCTGCTGGACCAGGGACCTTCCCCCTGCTGGACCAGGGACCTTCCCCCTGCTGGACCAGGGACCTTCCCCCTGCTGGACCAGGGACCTTCCCCCTGCTGGACCAGGGACCTTCCCCCTGCTGGACCAGGGACCTTCCCCCTGCTGGACCAGGGACCTTCCCCCTGCTGGACCAGGGACCTTCCCCCTGCTGGACCAGGGACCTTCCCCCTGCTGGACCAGGGACCTTCCCCCTGCTGGACCAGGGACCTTCCCCCTGCTGGACCAGGGACCTTCCCCCTGCTGGACCAGGGACCTTCCCCCTGCTCGACTAGGGACCTTCCCCCTGCTGGACTAGGGACCTTCCCCCTGCTGGACTATGAAACTTCCCCCTGCTGGACTAGGGACCTTCCCGCTACTGGACTAGGAATGTTCCTCTGCTGGACTTGTGAGTTCTTCCCTGCAGGACAAGGGAGCTTCCCCAAGCAGGACTAAGGACCTTCTCCGTGCTGGACACGGGACCTTCCCCCTGCTGGACCAGGGACCTTCCCCATGCTGGACTGGGGACATTCCGACTGCTGGACGAGGGACATTCCGACTGCTGGACGAGGGAGCTACCACCTGCGGTACTATGGACCATCCCCCTGCTGGACTAGGGACCTTTCCCTGCTGGACTAGGGACCATTGCCCCTGCTGGTCACGGGACCTTCCCCCCTGCTGGACTAGGGACCTTCCCCCTGCTGGACTAGGGACCTTCCCCCTGCTGGACTAGCGACCTTCCCCCTGCTGGACTAGCGACCTTCCCCCTGCTGGACTAGAGACCTTCCCCCTGCTGGACTAGAGACCTTCCCCCTGCTGGACTAGAGACCTTCCCCCTGCTGGACTAGAGACCTTCCCCCTGCTGGACTAGCGACCTTCCCCCTGCTGGACTAGAGACCTTCCCCCTGCTGGACTAGAGACCTTCCCCCTGCTGGACAAGAGACCTTCCCCCTGCTGGACTAGAGACCTTCCCCCTGCTGGACTCGCGAACTTCCCCCTGCTGGACTCGCGACCTTCCCCTGCTGGACTAGGGACCTTCCCCTGCTGGACTAGGGACCTTCCCCCTGCTGGACTAGGGACCTTCCCCCTGCTGGACTAGCGACCTTCCCCCTGCTGGACTAGCGACCTTCCCCCTGCTGGACTAGCGACCTTCCCCCTGCTGGACTAGCGACCTTCCCCCTGCTGGACTAGCGACCTTCCCCCTGCTGGACTAGCGACCTTCCCCCTGCTGGACTAGAGACCTTCCCCCTGCTGGACTAGCGACCTTCCCCCTGCTGGACTAGCGACCTTTTACTTCTGGACTTGGGATCTTCTGGACGAGGAACCTTACCTCTGCTGGACGAGGGTCCATTTCCCTGCTGGACAAGGGATCTTCTGGACTAGGGACCTTCTCCCTGCTGGACAAGGGACCTTCCCCCTGCTGGACGAGGGACCTTCCCGCTACTGGACTAGGAACGTTCCTCCTTTAGGACTCGGGACCTTTCCTCTGCTGGACTTGTGAGTTCTTCCCTGCAGGACAAGGGAGCTTCCCCAAGCAGGACTAAGGAGCTTCAGGACGAAGGACCTTCTCCTTGCTGGACTAGCGACCTTCTCCTTGCTGGACTAGCGGCCTTCCCCCTGCTGGACTAGGGACCGGCCAGCTGCTGGATTAGGGATCTTCCCGCTGCTGGACTCGGGACCGACACCCTGCTGGACTCGAGACATTCCCTCTGCTGGACTAGGGACCTTCCCCCTGCTGGACTAGGGACCTTCCCCCTGCTGGACTAGGGACCTTCCCCCTGCTGGACTAGGGACCTTCCCCCTGCTGGACTAGGGACCTTCCCCCTGCTGGACTAGGGACCTTCCCCCTGCTGGACTAGGGACCTTCCCCCTGCTGGACTAGGGACCTTCCCCCTGCTGGACTAGGGACCTTCCCCCTGCTGGACTAGGGACCTTCCCCCTGCTGGACTAGGGGCCTTCCCTCTGCTGGACTAGGGGCCTTTTCCGTTCTGGACTATGGACGTTTTCCCTGCTGGACGAGGGAGCTTCCCACAGCGGATCTAGGGAGATTCCCCCAGCGGGACGAGGGAGCTTCAGGACTAGGGACTTTCTCCCTGCTGGACTCAGGACATTCCCCCTGCTGGACTCGGGACCTTCCCCCTGCTGGACTAGCGACCTTCCACCTGCTGGACTAGCGACCTTTTGCTTCTGGACTTGGGATCTTCTGGACTAGGAACCTTACCCCTTCTGGACTAGGGACCTTCGCACTGCTGGACAAGGGACCTTTGCACTGCTGGACTAGGGATCTTCCCCCTGCTGGACTAGGGACCTTCTCCCTGCTGGATTCGGGATCTTCCCCCTGCTGGATTATGGACCATCCTCCTGCTGCACGAGAGACATTCCCCCTGCTGGACGAGGGACCTTCCCCCTGCTGGACGAGGGACCTTCCCCCTGCTGGACTGGCGACCTTCCCCCTGCTGGACTGGCGACCTTCCCCCTGCTGGACTGGCGACCTTCCCCCTGCTGGACTGGCGACCTTCCCCCTGCTGGACTGGCGACCTTCCCCCTGCTGGACTGGCGACCTTCCCCCTGCTGGACTGGCGACCTTCCCCCTGCTGGACTGGCGACCTTCCCCCTGCTGGACTGGCGACCTTCCCCCTGCTGGACTGGCGACCTTCCCCCTGCTGGACTGGCGACCTTCCCCCTGCTGGACTGGCGACCTTCCCCCTGCTGGACTGGCGACCTTCCCCCTGCTGGACTGGCGACCTTCCCCCTGCTGGACTGGCGACCTTCCCCCTGCTGGACTGGCGACCTTCCCCCTGCTGGACTGGCGACCTTCCCCCTGCTGGACTGGCGACCTTCCCCCTGCTGGACTGGCGACCTTCCCCCTGCTGGACTGGCGACCTTCCCCCTGCTGGACTGGCGACCTTCCCCCTGCTGGACTGGCGACCTTCCCCCTGCTGGACTGGCGACCTTCCCCCTGCTGGACTGGCGACCTTCCCCCTGCTGGACTGGCGACCTTCCCCCTGCTGGACTGGCGACCTTCCCCCTGCTGGACTGGCGACCTTCCCCCTGCTGGACTGGCGACCTTCCCCCTGCTGGACTAGGGACCTTCCCCCTGCTGGACTAGGGACCTTCCCCCTGCTGGACTAGGGACCTACCCCCTGCTGGACTAGGGACCTTCCCCCTGCTGGACTAGGGACCTTCCCCCTGCTGGACTAGGGACCTTCCCCCTGCTGGACTAGGGGCCTTCCCCCTGCTGGACTAGGGGCCTTTTCCGTTCTGGACTATGGACGTTTTCCCTGCTGGACGAGGGAGCTTCCCACAGCGGATCTAGGGAGATTCCCCCAGCGGGACGAGGGAGCTTCAGGACTAGGGACTTTCTCCCTGCTGGACTCAGGACCTTCCCCCTGCTGGACTCGGGACCTTCCCCCTGCTGGACTAGCGACCTTCCACCTGCTGGATTAGCGACCTTTTGCTTCTGGACTTGGGATCTTCTGGACTAGGAACCTTACCCCTTCTGGACTAGGGACCTTCGCACTGCTGGACAAGGGACCTTTGCACTGCTGGACTAGGGATCTTCCCCCTGCTGGACTAGGGACCTTCTCCCTGCTGGATTCGGGATCTTCCCCCTGCTGGATTATGGACCATCCTCCTGCTGCACGAGAGACATTCCCCCTGCTGGACGAGGGACCTTCCCCCTGCTGGACGAGGGGCCTTCCCCCTGCTGGACTAGCGACCTTCCCCCTGCTGGACTGGCGACCTTCCCCCTGCTGGACTGGCGACCTTCCCCCTGCTGGACTGGCGACCTTCCCCCTGCTGGACTGGCGACCTTCCCCCTGCTGGACTGGCGACCTTCCCCCTGCTGGACCGGCGACCTTCCCCCTGCTGGACCGGCGACCTTCCCCCTGCTGGACCGGCGACCTTCCCCCTGCTGGACCGGCGACCTTCCCCCTGCTGGACCGGCGACCTTCCCCCTGCTGGACCGGCGACCTTCCCCCTGCTGGACCGGCGACCTTCCCCCTGCTGGACCGGCGACCTTCCCCCTGCTGGACCGGCGACCTTCCCCCTGCTGGACCGGCGACCTTCCCCCTGCTGGACCGGCGACCTTCCCCCTGCTGGACCGGCGACCTTCCCCCTGCTGGACCAGGGACCTTCCCCCTGCTGGACCAGGGACCTTCCCCCTGCTGGACCAGGGACCTTCCCCCTGCTGGACCAGGGACCTTCCCCCTGCTCGACCAGGGACCTTCCCCCTGCTCGACCAGGGACCTTCCCCCTGCTGGACCAGGGACCTTCCCCCTGCTGGACCAGGGACCTTCCCCCTGCTGGACCAGGGACCTTCCCCCTGCTGGACCAGGGACCTTCCCCCTGCTGGACCAGGGACCTTCCCCCTGCTGGACCAGGGACCTTCCCCCTGCTGGACCAGGGACCTTCCCCCTGCTGGACCAGGGACCTTCCCCCTGCTGGACCAGGGACCTTCCCCCTGCTGGACCAGGGACCTTCCCCCTGCTGGACCAGGGACCTTCCCCCTGCTGGACCAGGGACCTTCCCCCTGCTGGACCAGGGACCTTCCCCCTGCTGGACCAGGGACCTTCCCCCTGCTGGACCAGGGACCTTCCCCCTGCTGGACCAGGGACCTTCCCCCTGCTGGACCAGGGACCTTCCCCCTGCTGGACCAGGGACCTTCCCCCTGCTGGACCAGGGACCTTCCCCCTGCTGGACTAGGGACCTTCTCCCTGCTAGACTAGGGACCTTCCCCCTGCTGGACTAGGGACCTTCCCCCTGCTGGACTACTGGACTAGGAATGTTCCTCCTGCAGGACTCGGGACCTTTCCTCTGCTGGACTTGTGAGTTCTTCCCTGCAGGACAAGGGAGCTTCCCCAAGCAGGACTAAGGCGCTTCAGTACTAGGGACCTTCTCCGTGCTGGACTAGCGATCTTCTCCCTGCTGGACTAGCGACATTCACCCTGCTGGACTAGCGACCTTCCCCCTGCTGGACTAGCGACCTTCCCCCTGCTGGACTAGCGACCTTCCCCCTGCTGGACTAGCGACCTTCCCCCTGCTGGACTAGCGACCTTCCCCTTGCTGGACTAGGGACCTTCTCCCTGCTGGATTCGGGATCTTCCCCCTACTGGACTCGGGACCGACCCCTGCTGGATTATGGACCATCCCCCTGCCGGTCTAGCGACCTTCCCCCTGCTGGACTAGCGACCTTCCCCCTGCTGGACTATGAAACTTCCCCCTTCTGGACTAGGGACCTTCGCACTGCTGGACAAGGGACCTTCCCCCTGCTGGACTAGGGATCCTCCCCCTGCTGGACGAGGGACCTTCTTCCTGCTGGATACGGGATCTTCCCCCTGCTGGACTCTGGACCGACCCCCTGCTGGATTATGGACCATCCTCCTGCTGGACTAGAGACATTCCCCCTGCTGGACTAGGGACCTTCCTCCTGATGAACTAGCGACCTTCCCCCTGCTGGACTAGCGACCTTCCCCCTGCTGGACTAGCGACCTTCCCCCTGCTGGACTAGCGACCTTCCCCCTGCTGGACTAGCGACCTTCCCCCTGCTGGACCAGCGACCTTCCCCCTGCTGGACTAGATACCTTCCCCCTGCTGGACTAGATACCTTCCCCCTGCTGGACTAGCGACCTTCCCCCTGCTGGACTAGCGACCTTCCCCCTGCTGGACTAGCGACCTTCCCCCTGCTGGACTAGCGACCTTCCCCCTGCTGGACTAGCGACCTTCCCCCTGCTGGACTAGCGACCTTCTCCCTGCTGGACTAGCGACCTTCCCCCTGCTGGACTAGCGACCTTCCCCCTGCTGGACTAGCGACCTTCCCCCTGCTGGACTAGCGACCTTCCCCCTGCTGGACTAGCGACCTTCCCCCTGCTGGACTAGCGACCTTCCCCCTGCTGGACTAGCGACCTTCTCCCTGCTGGACTAGCGACCTTCCCCCTGCTGGACTAGCGACCTTCCCCCTGCTGGACTAGCGACCTTCCCCCTGCTGGACTAGCGACCTTCCCCCTGCTGGACTAGCGACCTTCCCCCTGCTGGACTAGCGACCTTCCCCCTGCTGGATTAGCGACCTTCCCCCTGCTGGACTAGGGACCTTCCCCCTGCTGGACTAGGGGCCTTCCCTCTGCTGGACTAGGGGCCTTTTCCGTTCTGGACTATGGACGTTTTCCCTGCTGGACGAGGGAGCTTCCCACAGCGGATCTAGGGAGATTCCCCCAGCGGGACGAGGGAGCTTCAGGACTAGGGACTTTCTCCCTGCTGGACTCAGGACCTTCCCCCTGCTGGACTCGGGACCTTCCCCCTGCTGGACTAGCGACCTTCCACCTGCTGGATTAGCGACCTTTTGCTTCTGGACTTGGGATCTTCTGGACTAGGAACCTTACCCCTTCTGGACTAGGGACCTTCGCACTGCTGGACAAGGGACCTTTGCACTGCTGGACTAGGGATCTTCCCCCTGCTGGACTAGGGACCTTCTCCCTGCTGGATTCGGGATCTTCCCCCTGCTGGATTATGGACCATCCTCCTGCTGCACGAGAGACATTCCCCCTGCTGGACGAGGGACCTTCCCCCTGCTGGACGAGGGGCCTTCCCCCTGCTGGACTAGCGACCTTCCCCCTGCTGGACTGGCGACCTTCCCCCTGCTGGACTGGCGACCTTCCCCCTGCTGGACTGGCGACCTTCCCCCTGCTGGACTGGCGACCTTCCCCCTGCTGGACTGGCGACCTTCCCCCTGCTGGACTGGCGACCTTCCCCCTGCTGGACTGGCGACCTTCCCCCTGCTGGACCGGCGACCTTCCCCCTGCTGGACCGGCGACCTTCCCCCTGCTGGACCGGCGACCTTCCCCCTGCTGGACCGGCGACCTTCCCCCTGCTGGACCGGCGACCTTCCCCCTGCTGGACCGGCGACCTTCCCCCTGCTGGACCGGCGACCTTCCCCCTGCTGGACTGGCGACCTTCCCCCTGCTGGACCGGCGACCTTCCCCCTGCTGGACCGGCGACCTTCCCCCTGCTGGACCAGGGACCTTCCCCCTGCTGGACCAGGGACCTTCCCCCTGCTGGACCAGGGACCTTCCCCCTGCTGGACCAGGGACCTTCCCCCTGCTGGACCAGGGACCTTCCCCCTGCTGGACCAGGGACCTTCCCCCTGCTCGACCAGGGACCTTCCCCCTGCTGGACCAGGGACCTTCCCCCTGCTGGACCAGGGACCTTCCCCCTGCTGGACCAGGGACCTTCCCCCTGCTGGACCAGGGACCTTCCCCCTGCTGGACCAGGGACCTTCCCCCTGCTGGACCAGGGACCTTCCCCCTGCTGGACCAGGGACCTTCCCCCTGCTGGACCAGGGACCTTCCCCCTGCTGGACCAGGGACCTTCCCCCTGCTGGACTAGGGACCTTCTCCCTGCTAGACTAGGGACCTTCCCCCTGCTGGACTAGGGACCTTCCCCCTGCTGGACTACTGGACTAGGAATGTTCCTCCTGCAGGACTCGGGACCTTTCCTCTGCTGGACTTGTGAGTTCTTCCCTGCAGGACAAGGGAGCTTCCCCAAGCAGGACTAAGGCGCTTCAGTACTAGGGACCTTCTCCGTGCTGGACTAGCGATCTTCTCCCTGCTGGACTAGCGACATTCACCCTGCTGGACTAGCGACCTTCCCCCTGCTGGACTAGCGACCTTCCCCCTGCTGGACTAGCGACCTTCCCCCTGCTGGACTAGCGACCTTCCCCCTGCTGGACTAGCGACCTTCCCCCTGCTGGACTAGCGACCTTCCCCCTGCTGGACTAGCGACCTTCCCCTTGCTGGACTAGGGACCTTCTCCCTGCTGGATTCGGGATCTTCCCCCTACTGGACTCGGGACCGACCCCTGCTGGATTATGGACCATCCCCCTGCCGGTCTAGCGACCTTCCCCCTGCTGGACTAGCGACCTTCCCCCTGCTGGACTATGAAACTTCCCCCTTCTGGACTAGGGACCTTCGCACTGCTGGACAAGGGACCTTCCCCCTGCTGGACTAGGGATCCTCCCCCTGCTGGACGAGGGACCTTCTTCCTGCTGGATACGGGATCTTCCCCCTGCTGGACTCTGGACCGACCCCCTGCTGGATTATGGACCATCCTCCTGCTGGACTAGAGACATTCCCCCTGCTGGACTAGGGACCTTCCTCCTGATGAACTAGCGACCTTCCCCCTGCTGGACTAGCGACCTTCCCCCTGCTGGACTAGCGACCTTCCCCCTGCTGGACTAGCGACCTTCCCCCTGCTGGACCAGCGACCTTCCCCCTGCTGGACTAGATACCTTCCCCCTGCTGGACTAGATACCTTCCCCCTGCTGGACTAGCGACCTTCCCCCTGCTGGACTAGCGACCTTCCCCCTGCTGGACTAGCGACCTTCCCCCTGCTGGACTAGCGACCTTCCCCCTGCTGGACTAGCGACCTTCCCCCTGCTGGACTAGCGACCTTCCCCCTGCTGGACTAGCGACCTTCCCCCTGCTGGACTAGCGACCTTCCCCCTGCTGGACTAGCGACCTTCCCCCTGCTGGACTAGCGACCTTCCCCCTGCTGGACTAGCGACCTTCCCCCTGCTGGACTAGCGACCTTCCCCCTGCTGGACTAGCGACCTTCCCCCTGCTGGACTAGCGACCTTCCCCCTGCTGGACTAGCGAACTTCCCCCTGCTGGACCAGGGACCTTCCCCCTGCTGGACCAGGGACCTTCCCCGTGCTGGACCAGGGACCTTCCCCGTGCTGGACTAGGGACATTCCCCCTGCTGGACGAGGGACCTTCCCCCTGCTGGACGAGGGACCTTCCCCCTGCTGGACGAGGGACCTTCCCCCTGCTGGACGAGGGACCTTCCCCCTTGCTGGACTATGAAACTTCCCCCTGCTGGACTAGGGACCTTCGCACTGCTGGACAAGGGACCTTCCCCCTGCTGGACTAGGGATCTTCCCCCTGCTGGACTAGCGGCCTACTTCCTGCTCGAATAGTGACCTTCCCCCTTGCTGGACTATGAAACTTCCCCCTGCTGGACTAGCGACCTTCCCCCTGCTGGACTAGCGACCTTCCCCCTGCTGGACTAGCGACCTTCCCCCTGCTGGACTAGCGAACTTCCCCCTGCTGGACTAGCGAACTTCCCCCTGCTGGACTAGCGAACTTCCCCCTGCTGGACTAGCGACCTTCCCCCTGCTGGACTAGCGACCTTCCCCCTGCTGGACTAGCGACCTTCCCCCTGCTGGACTAGCGACCTTCCCCCTGCTGGACTCGCGACCTTCCCCCTGCTGGACTCGCGACCTTCCCCCTGCTGGACTCGCGACCTTCCCCCTGCTGGACTCGCGACCTTCCCCCTGCTGGACTCGCGACCTTCCCCCTGCTGGACTCGCGACCTTCCCCCTGCTGGACTAGCGACCTTCCCCCTGCTGGACTCGCGACCTTCTCCCTGCTGGACTCGCGACCTTCCCCCTTGCTGGACTATGAAACTTCCCCCTGCTGGACTAGGGACCTTCGCACTGCTGGACAAGGGACCTTCCCCCTGCTGGACTAGGGATCTTCCCCCTGCTGGACTAGCGGCCTACTTCCTGCTCGACTAGTGACCTTCCCCCTTGCTGGACTATGAAACTTCCCCCTGCTGGACTAGGGACCTTCGCACTGCTGGACAAGGGACCTTCCCCCTGCTGGACTAGGGATCTTCCCCCTGCTGGACTAGCGGCCTACTTCCTGCTCGAATAGTGACCTTCCCCCTTGCTGGACTAGCGGCCTACTTCCTGCTCGAATAGTGACCTTCCCCCTTGCTGGACTATGAAACTTCCCCCTGCTGGACTAGCGACCTTCCCCCTGCTGGACTAGCGACCTTCCCCCTGCTGGACTAGCGACCTTCCCCCTGCTGGACTAGCGACCTTCCCCCTGCTGGACTAGCGACCTTCCCCCTGCTGGACTAGCGACCTTCCCCCTGCTGGACTAGCGACCTTCCCCCTGCTGGACTAGCGACCTTCCCCCTGCTGGACTAGCGACCTTCCCCCTGCTGGACTAGCGACCTTCCCCCTGCTGGACTAGCGACCTTCCCCCTGCTGGACTAGCGACCTTCCCCCTGCTGGACTAGCGACCTTCCCCCTGCTGGACTAGCGACCTTCCCCCTGCTGGACTAGCGAACTTCCCCCTGCTGGACTAGCGACCTTCCCCCTGCTGGACTAGCGACCTTCCCCCTGCTGGACTAGCGACCTTCCCCCTGCTGGACTCGCGACCTTCCCCCTGCTGGACTCGCGACCTTCCCCCTGCTGGACTCGCGACCTTCCCCCTGCTGGACTCGCGACCTTCCCCCTGCTGGACTCGCGACCTTCCCCCTGCTGGACTCGCGACCTTCCCCCTGCTGGACTCGCGACCTTCCCCCTGCTGGACTCGCGACCTTCCCCCTGCTGGACTCGCGACCTTCCCCCTGCTGGACTCGCGACCTTCCCCCTGCTGGACTCGCGACCTTCCCCCTGCTGGACTCGCGACCTTCCCCCTGCTGGACTCGCGACCTTCCCCCTGCTGGACTCGCGACCTTCCCCCTGCTGGACTCGCGACCTTCCCCCTGCTGGACTCGCGACCTTCCCCCTGCTGGACTCGCGACCTTCCCCCTGCTGGACTCGCGACCTTCCCCCTGCTGGACTCGCGACCTTCCCCCTGCTGGACTCGCGACCTTCTCCCTGCTGGACTCGCGACCTTCCCCCTTGCTGGATTATGGACCATCCTCCTGCTGGACTAGAGACATTCCCCCTGCTGGACTAGGGACCTTCCTCCTGCTGAACTAGCGACCTTCCCCCTGCTGGACTAGCGACCTTCCCCCTGCTGGACTAGCGACCTTCCCCCTGCTGGACCAGGGACCTTCCCCCTGCTGGACCAGGGACCTTCCCCCTGCTGGACCAGGGACCTTCCCCCTGCTGGACCAGGGACCTTCCCCCTGCTGGACCAGGGACCTTCCCCCTGCTGGACCAGGGACCTTCCCCCTGCTGGACCAGGGACCTTCCCCCTGCTGGACCAGGGACCTTCCCCCTGCTGGACCAGGGACCTTCCCCCTGCTGGACCAGGGACCTTCCCCCTGCTGGACCAGGGACCTTCCCCCTGCTGGACCAGGGACCTTCCCCCTGCTGGACCAGGGACCTTCCCCCTGCTGGACCAGGGACCTTCCCCCTGCTGGACCAGGGACCTTCCCCCTGCTGGACCAGGGACCTTCCCCCTGCTGGACCAGGGACCTTCCCCCTGCTGGACCAGGGACCTTCCCCCTGCTCGACTAGGGACCTTCCCCCTGCTGGACTAGGGACCTTCCCCCTGCTGGACTATGAAACTTCCCCCTTCTGGACTAGGGACCTTCCCGCTACTGGACTAGGAATGTTCCTCTGCTGGACTTGTGAGTTCTTCCCTGCAGGACAAGGGAGCTTCCCCAAGCAGGACTAAGGACCTTCTCCGTGCTGGACACGGGACCTTCCCCCTGCTGGACCAGGGACCTTCCCCATGCTGGACTGGGGACATTCCGACTGCTGGACGAGGGACATTCCGACTGCTGGACGAGGGAGCTACCACCTGCGGTACTATGGACCATCCCCCTGCTGGACTAGGGACCTTCCCCTGCTGGACTAGGGACCATTGCCCCTGCTGGTCACGGGACCTTCCCCCCTGCTGGACTAGGGACCTTCCCCCTGCTGGACTAGGGACCTTCCCCCTGCTGGACTAGCGACCTTCCCCCTGCTGGACTAGCGACCTTCCCCCTGCTGGACTAGAGACCTTCCCCCTGCTGGACTAGAGACCTTCCCCCTGCTGGACTAGAGACCTTCCCCCTGCTGGACTAGGGACCTTCCCCCTGCTGGACTAGCGACCTTCCCCCTGCTGGACTAGAGACCTTCCCCCTGCTGGACTAGAGACCTTCCCCCTGCTGGACAAGAGACCTTCCCCCTGCAGGACTAGAGACCTTCCCCCTGCTGGACTCGCGAACTTCCCCCTGCTGGACTCGCGACCTTCCCCTGCTGGACTAGGGACCTTCCCCTGCTGGACTAGGGACCTTCCCCCTGCTGGACTAGGGACCTTCCCCCTGCTGGACTAGCGACCTTCCCCCTGCTGGACTAGCGACCTTCCCCCTGCTGGACTAGCGACCTTCCCCCTGCTGGACTAGCGACCTTCCCCCTGCTGGACTAGCGACCTTCCCCCTGCTGGACTAGCGACCTTCCCCCTGCTGGACTAGAGACCTTCCCCCTGCTGGACTAGCGACCTTCCCCCTGCTGGACTAGCGACCTTTTACTTCTGGACTTGGGATCTTCTGGACGAGGAACCTTACCTCTGCTGGACGAGGGTCCATTTCCCTGCTGGACAAGGGATCTTCTGGACTAGGGACCTTCTCCCTGCTGGACAAGGGACCTTCCCCCTGCTGGACGAGGGACCTTCCCGCTACTGGACTAGGAACGTTCCTCCTTTAGGACTCGGGACCTTTCCTCTGCTGGACTTGTGAGTTCTTCCCTGCAGGACAAGGGAGCTTCCCCAAGCAGGACTAAGGAGCTTCAGGACGAAGGACCTTCTCCTTGCTGGACTAGCGACCTTCTCCTTGCTGGACTAGCGGCCTTCCCCCTGCTGGACTAGGGACCGGCCAGCTGCTGGATTAGGGATCTTCCCGCTGCTGGACTCGGGACCGACACCCTGCTGGACTCGAGACATTCCCTCTGCTGGACTAGGGACCTTCCCCCTGCTGGACTAGGGACCTTCCCCCTGCTGGACTAGGGACCTTCCCCCTGCTGGACTAGGGACCTTCCCCCTGCTGGACTAGGGACCTTCCCCCTGCTGGACTAGGGACCTTCCCCCTGCTGGACTAGGGACCTTCCCCCTGCTGGACTAGGGACCTTCCCCCTGCTGGACTAGGGGCCTTCCCTCTGCTGGACTAGGGGCCTTTTCCGTTCTGGACTATGGACGTTTTCCCTGCTGGACGAGGGAGCTTCCCACAGCGGATCTAGGGAGATTCCCCCAGCGGGACGAGGGAGCTTCAGGACTAGGGACTTTCTCCCTGCTGGACTCAGGACATTCCCCCTGCTGGACTCGGGACCTTCCCCCTGCTGGACTAGCGACCTTCCACCTGCTGGACTAGCGACCTTTTGCTTCTGGACTTGGGATCTTCTGGACTAGGAACCTTACCCCTTCTGGACTAGGGACCTTCGCACTGCTGGACAAGGGATCTTCCCCCTGCTGGACTAGGGACCTTCTCCCTGCTGGATTCGGGATCTTCCCCCTGCTGGATTATGGACCATCCTCCTGCTGCACGAGAGACATTCCCCCTGCTGGACGAGGGACCTTCCCCCTGCTGGACGAGGGACCTTCCCCCTGCTGGACTGGCGACCTTCCCCCTGCTGGACTGGCGACCTTCCCCCTGCTGGACTGGCGACCTTCCCCCTGCTGGACTGGCGACCTTCCCCCTGCTGGACTGGCGACCTTCCCCCTGCTGGACTGGCGACCTTCCCCCTGCTGGACTGGCGACCTTCCCCCTGCTGGACTGGCGACCTTCCCCCTGCTGGACTGGCGACCTTCCCCCTGCTGGACTGGCGACCTTCCCCCTGCTGGACTGGCGACCTTCCCCCTGCTGGACTGGCGACCTTCCCCCTGCTGGACTGGCGACCTTCCCCCTGCTGGACTGGCGACCTTCCCCCTGCTGGACTGGCGACCTTCCCCCTGCTGGACTGGCGACCTTCCCCCTGCTGGACTGGCGACCTTCCCCCTGCTGGACTGGCGACCTTCCCCCTGCTGGACTGGCGACCTTCCCCCTGCTGGACTGGCGACCTTCCCCCTGCTGGACTGGCGACCTTCCCCCTGCTGGACTGGCGACCTTCCCCCTGCTGGACTGGCGACCTTCCCCCTGCTGGACTGGCGACCTTCCCCCTGCTGGACTGGCGACCTTCCCCCTGCTGGACTGGCGACCTTCCCCCTGCTGGACTGGCGACCTTCCCCCTGCTGGACTGGCGACCTTCCCCCTGCTGGACTGGCGACCTTCCCCCTGCTGGACTGGCGACCTTCCCCCTGCTGGACTGGCGACCTTCCCCCTGCTGGACTAGGGACCTTCCCCCTGCTGGACTAGGGACCTTCCCCCTGCTGGACTAGGGACCTACCCCCTGCTGGACTAGGGACCTTCCCCCTGCTGGACTAGGGACCTTCCCCCTGCTGGACTAGGGACCTTCCCCCTGCTGGACTAGGGGCCTTCCCCCTGCTGGACTAGGGGCCTTCCCCCTGCTGGACTAGGGGCCTTTTCCGTTCTGGACTATGGACGTTTTCCCTGCTGGACGAGGGAGCTTCCCACAGCGGATCTAGGGAGATTCCCCCAGCGGGACGAGGGAGCTTCAGGACTAGGGACTTTCTCCCTGCTGGACTCAGGACCTTCCCCCTGCTGGACTCGGGACCTTCCCCCTGCTGGACTAGCGACCTTCCACCTGCTGGATTAGCGACCTTTTGCTTCTGGACTTGGGATCTTCTGGACTAGGAACCTTACCCCTTCTGGACTAGGGACCTTCGCACTGCTGGACAAGGGACCTTTGCACTGCTGGACTAGGGATCTTCCCCCTGCTGGACTAGGGACCTTCTCCCTGCTGGATTCGGGATCTTCCCCCTGCTGGATTATGGACCATCCTCCTGCTGCACGAGAGACATTCCCCCTGCTGGACGAGGGACCTTCCCCCTGCTGGACGAGGGGCCTTCCCCCTGCTGGACTAGCGACCTTCCCCCTGCTGGACTGGCGACCTTCCCCCTGCTGGACTGGCGACCTTCCCCCTGCTGGACTGGCGACCTTCCCCCTGCTGGACTGGCGACCTTCCCCCTGCTGGACCGGCGACCTTCCCCCTGCTGGACCGGCGACCTTCCCCCTGCTGGACCGGCGACCTTCCCCCTGCTGGACCGGCGACCTTCCCCCTGCTGGACCGGCGACCTTCCCCCTGCTGGACCGGCGACCTTCCCCCTGCTGGACCGGCGACCTTCCCCCTGCTGGACCGGCGACCTTCCCCCTGCTGGACCGGCGACCTTCCCCCTGCTGGACCGGCGACCTTCCCCCTGCTGGACCGGCGACCTTCCCCCTGCTGGACCGGCGACCTTCCCCCTGCTGGACCGGCGACCTTCCCCCTGCTGGACCGGCGACCTTCCCCCTGCTGGACCAGGGACCTTCCCCCTGCTGGACCAGGGACCTTCCCCCTGCTGGACCA
This sequence comes from Pristiophorus japonicus, assembly GCF_044704955.1. Lineage (NCBI taxonomy): Eukaryota > Metazoa > Chordata > Chondrichthyes > Pristiophoridae > Pristiophorus > Pristiophorus japonicus. The sequence goes on along the minus strand of NC_091977.1, from coordinate 272,647,442 downwards.
GGGACCTTCCCCCTGCTGGACCAGGGACCTTCCCCCTGCTCGACCAGGGACCTTCCCCCTGCTCGACCAGGGACCTTCCCCCTGCTGGACCAGGGACCTTCCCCCTGCTGGACCAGGGACCTTCCCCCTGCTGGACCAGGGACCTTCCCCCTGCTGGACCAGGGACCTTCCCCCTGCTGGACCAGGGACCTTCCCCCTGCTGGACCAGGGACCTTCCCCCTGCTGGACCAGGGACCTTCCCCCTGCTGGACCAGGGACCTTCCCCCTGCTGGACCAGGGACCTTCCCCCTGCTGGACCAGGGACCTTCCCCCTGCTGGACCAGGGACCTTCCCCCTGCTGGACCAGGGACCTTCCCCCTGCTGGACCAGGGACCTTCCCCCTGCTGGACCAGGGACCTTCCCCCTGCTGGACCAGGGACCTTCCCCCTGCTGGACCAGGGACCTTCCCCCTGCTGGACCAGGGACCTTCCCCCTGCTGGACCAGGGACCTTCCCCCTGCTGGACTAGGGACCTTCTCCCTGCTAGACTAGGGACCTTCCCCCTGCTGGACTAGGGACCTTCCCCCTGCTGGACTACTGGACTAGGAATGTTCCTCCTGCAGGACTCGGGACCTTTCCTCTGCTGGACTTGTGAGTTCTTCCCTGCAGGACAAGGGAGCTTCCCCAAGCAGGACTAAGGCGCTTCAGTACTAGGGACCTTCTCCGTGCTGGACTAGCGATCTTCTCCCTGCTGGACTAGCGACATTCACCCTGCTGGACTAGCGACCTTCCCCCTGCTGGACTAGCGACCTTCCCCCTGCTGGACTAGCGACCTTCCCCCTGCTGGACTAGCGACCTTCCCCCTGCTGGACTAGCGACCTTCCCCTTGCTGGACTAGGGACCTTCTCCCTGCTGGATTCGGGATCTTCCCCCTACTGGACTCGGGACCGACCCCTGCTGGATTATGGACCATCCCCCTGCCGGTCTAGCGACCTTCCCCCTGCTGGACTAGCGACCTTCCCCCTGCTGGACTATGAAACTTCCCCCTTCTGGACTAGGGACCTTCGCACTGCTGGACAAGGGACCTTCCCCCTGCTGGACTAGGGATCCTCCCCCTGCTGGACGAGGGACCTTCTTCCTGCTGGATACGGGATCTTCCCCCTGCTGGACTCTGGACCGACCCCCTGCTGGATTATGGACCATCCTCCTGCTGGACTAGAGACATTCCCCCTGCTGGACTAGGGACCTTCCTCCTGATGAACTAGCGACCTTCCCCCTGCTGGACTAGCGACCTTCCCCCTGCTGGACTAGCGACCTTCCCCCTGCTGGACTAGCGACCTTCCCCCTGCTGGACTAGCGACCTTCCCCCTGCTGGACCAGCGACCTTCCCCCTGCTGGACTAGATACCTTCCCCCTGCTGGACTAGATACCTTCCCCCTGCTGGACTAGCGACCTTCCCCCTGCTGGACTAGCGACCTTCCCCCTGCTGGACTAGCGACCTTCCCCCTGCTGGACTAGCGACCTTCCCCCTGCTGGACTAGCGACCTTCCCCCTGCTGGACTAGCGACCTTCTCCCTGCTGGACTAGCGACCTTCCCCCTGCTGGACTAGCGACCTTCCCCCTGCTGGACTAGCGACCTTCCCCCTGCTGGACTAGCGACCTTCCCCCTGCTGGACTAGCGACCTTCCCCCTGCTGGACTAGCGACCTTCCCCCTGCTGGACTAGCGACCTTCCCCCTGCTGGACTAGCGACCTTCCCCCTGCTGGACTAGCGACCTTCCCCCTGCTGGACTAGCGACCTTCCCCCTGCTGGACTAGCGACCTTCCCCCTGCTGGACTAGCGACCTTCCCCCTGCTGGACTAGCGACCTTCCCCCTGCTGGATTAGCGACCTTCCCCCTGCTGGACTAGGGACCTTCCCCCTGCTGGACTAGGGGCCTTCCCTCTGCTGGACTAGGGGCCTTTTCCGTTCTGGACTATGGACGTTTTCCCTGCTGGACGAGGGAGCTTCCCACAGCGGATCTAGGGAGATTCCCCCAGCGGGACGAGGGAGCTTCAGGACTAGGGACTTTCTCCCTGCTGGACTCAGGACCTTCCCCCTGCTGGACTCGGGACCTTCCCCCTGCTGGACTAGCGACCTTCCACCTGCTGGATTAGCGACCTTTTGCTTCTGGACTTGGGATCTTCTGGACTAGGAACCTTACCCCTTCTGGACTAGGGACCTTCGCACTGCTGGACAAGGGACCTTTGCACTGCTGGACTAGGGATCTTCCCCCTGCTGGACTAGGGACCTTCTCCCTGCTGGATTCGGGATCTTCCCCCTGCTGGATTATGGACCATCCTCCTGCTGCACGAGAGACATTCCCCCTGCTGGACGAGGGACCTTCCCCCTGCTGGACGAGGGGCCTTCCCCCTGCTGGACTAGCGACCTTCCCCCTGCTGGACTGGCGACCTTCCCCCTGCTGGACTGGCGACCTTCCCCCTGCTGGACTGGCGACCTTCCCCCTGCTGGACTGGCGACCTTCCCCCTGCTGGACTGGCGACCTTCCCCCTGCTGGACAGGCGACCTTCCCCCTGCTGGACCGGCGACCTTCCCCCTGCTGGACCGGCGACCTTCCCCCTGCTGGACCGGCGACCTTCCCCCTGCTGGACCGGCGACCTTCCCCCTGCTGGACCGGCGACCTTCCCCCTGCTGGACCGGCGACCTTCCCCCTGCTGGACCGGCGACCTTCCCCCTGCTGGACCGGCGACCTTCCCCCTGCTGGACCGGCGACCTTCCCCCTGCTGGACCGGCGACCTTCCCCCTGCTGGACCGGCGACCTTCCCCCTGCTGGACCGGCGACCTTCCCCCTGCTGGACCAGGGACCTTCCCCCTGCTGGACCAGGGACCTTCCCCCTGCTGGACCAGGGACCTTCCCCCTGCTGGACCAGGGACCTTCCCCCTGCTGGACCAGGGACCTTCCCCCTGCTGGACCAGGGACCTTCCCCCTGCTGGACCAAGGACCTTCCCCCTGCTGGACCAGGGACCTTCCCCCTGCTGGACCAGGGACCTTCCCCCTGCTGGACCAGGGACCTTCCCCCTGCTGGACCAGGGACCTTCCCCCTGCTGGACCAGGGACCTTCCCCCTGCTGGACCAGGGACCTTCCCCCTGCTGGACCAGGGACCTTCCCCCTGCTGGACCAGGGACCTTCCCCCTGCTGGACCAGGGACCTTCCCCCTGCTGGACCAGGGACCTTCCCCCTGCTGGACTAGGGACCTTCTCCCTGCTAGACTAGGGACCTTCCCCCTGCTGGACTAGGGACCTTCCCCCTGCTGGACTACTGGACTAGGAATGTTCCTCCTGCAGGACTCGGGACCTTTCCTCTGCTGGACTTGTGAGTTCTTCCCTGCAGGACAAGGGAGCTTCCCCAAGCAGGACTAAGGCGCTTCAGTACTAGGGACCTTCTCCGTGCTGGACTAGCGATCTTCTCCCTGCTGGACTAGCGACATTCACCCTGCTGGACTAGCGACCTTCCCCCTGCTGGACTAGCGACCTTCCCCCTGCTGGACTAGCGACCTTCCCCCTGCTGGACTAGCGACCTTCCCCCTGCTGGACTAGCGACCTTCCCCCTGCTGGACTAGCGACCTTCCCCCTGCTGGACTAGCGACCTTCCCCCTGCTGGACTAGCGACCTTCCCCTTGCTGGACTAGGGACCTTCTCCCTGCTGGATTCGGGATCTTCCCCCTACTGGACTCGGGACCGACCCCTGCTGGATTATGGACCATCCCCCTGCCGGTCTAGCGACCTTCCCCCTGCTGGACTAGCGACCTTCCCCCTGCTGGACTATGAAACTTCCCCCTTCTGGACTAGGGACCTTCGCACTGCTGGACAAGGGACCTTCCCCCTGCTGGACTAGGGATCCTCCCCCTGCTGGACGAGGGACCTTCTTCCTGCTGGATACGGGATCTTCCCCCTGCTGGACTCTGGACCGACCCCCTGCTGGATTATGGACCATCCTCCTGCTGGACTAGAGACATTCCCCCTGCTGGACTAGGGACCTTCCTCCTGATGAACTAGCGACCTTCCCCCTGCTGGACTAGCGACCTTCCCCCTGCTGGACTAGCGACCTTCCCCCTGCTGGACTAGCGACCTTCCCCCTGCTGGACTAGCGACCTTCCCCCTGCTGGACCAGCGACCTTCCCCCTGCTGGACTAGATACCTTCCCCCTGCTGGACTAGATACCTTCCCCCTGCTGGACTAGCGACCTTCCGCCTGCTGGACTAGCGACCTTCCCCCTGCTGGACTAGCGACCTTCCCCCTGCTGGACTAGCGACCTTCCCCCTGCTGGACTAGCGACCTTCCCCCTGCTGGACTAGCGACCTTCCCCCTGCTGGACTAGCGACCTTCCCCCTGCTGGACTAGCGACCTTCCCCCTGCTGGACTAGCGACCTTCCCCCTGCTGGACTAGCGACCTTCCCCCTGCTGGACTAGCGACCTTCCCCCTGCTGGACTAGCGAACTTCCCCCTGCTGGACCAGGGACCTTCCCCCTGCTGGACCAGGGACCTTCCCCGTGCTGGACCAGGGACCTTCCCCGTGCTGGACTAGGGACATTCCCCCTGCTGGACGAGGGACCTTCCCCCTGCTGGACGAGGGACCTTCCCCCTGCTGGACGAGGGACCTTCCCCCTGCTGGACGAGGGACCTTCCCCCTGCTGGACGAGGGACCTTCCCCCTGCTGGACTAGGGACCTTCCCCCTGCTGGACTAGGGACCTTCACCCTGCTGGACGAGGGACCTTCCCTCTGCTGGACGAGGGACCTTCCCCCTGCTGGACGAGGGACCTTCCCCCTGCTGGACGAGGGACCTTCCCCCTGCTGGACGAGGGACCTTCCCCCTGCTGGACGAGGGACCTTCCCGCTACTGGACTAGGAACGTTCCTCCTGCAGGACTCGGGACCTTTCCTCTGCTGGACTTGTGAGTTCTTCCCTGCAGGACAAGGGAGCTTCCCCAAGCAGGACTAAGGAGCTTCAGGACTAGGGACCTTCTCCGTGCTGGACTAGTGACCTTCACCCTGCTGGACTTGCGACCTTCCCCCTGCTGGACTAGCGACCTTCCCCCTGCTGGACTAGCGACCTTCCCCCTGCTGGACTAGCGACCTTCCCCCTGCTGGACTACGGACCTTCCCCCTGCTGGACACGGGACCTTACCCCTGCTGGACTCGGGACCATCCCCCTGCTGGACTCGGGACCTTCCCCCTGCTGGAATAGGGACCTTCCCCCTGCTGGACTAGGGACCTTCCCCCTACTGGACTAGGAGCCTTCCCTCTGCTGGACTAGGGACCTTTGCCGTTCTGGACTATGGACGTTTTCCCTGCTGGACGAGGGAGCGTCCCACAGCGGATCTAGGGAGATTCCCCCAGCAGGACGAGGGAGCTTCAGGACTAGGGACTTTCTCCCTGCTGGACTCGGGACCTTCCCCCTGCTGGAATCGGGACCTTCCCCCTGCTGGACTAGCGACCCTTTGCTTCTGGACTTGGGATCTTCTGGACTAGGAACCTTACCTCTGCTGGACTAGCGACCTTCCCCCTGCTGGACTAGCGGCCTACTCCCTGCTGGACTCGCGACCTTCCCCCTTGCTGGACTATGAAACTTCCCCCTGCTGGACTAGGGACCTTCGCACTGCTGGACAAGGGTCCTTCCCCCTGCTGGACTAGGGATCTTCCCCCTGCTGGACTAGCGGCCTACTTCCTGCTCGAATAGTGACCTTCCCCCTTGCTGGACTATGAAACTTCCCCCTGCTGGACTAGCGACCTTCCCCCTGCTGGACTAGCGACCTTCCCCCTGCTGGACTAGCGACCTTCCCCCTGCTGGACTAGCGAACTTCCCCCTGCTGGACTAGCGAACTTCCCCCTGCTGGACTAGCGACCTTCCCCCTGCTGGACTAGCGACCTTCCCCCTGCTGGACTAGCGACCTTCCCCCTGCTGGACTAGCGACCTTCCCCCTGCTGGACTAGCGACCTTCCCCCTGCTGGACTCGCGACCTTCCCCCTGCTGGACTCGCGACCTTCCCCCTGCTGGACTCGCGACCTTCCCCCTGCTGGACTCGCGACCTTCCCCCTGCTGGACTCGCGACCTTCCCCCTTGCTGGACTCGCGACCTTCCCCCTTGCTGGACTATGAAACTTCCCCCTGCTGGACTAGGGACCTTCGCACTGCTGGACAAGGGACCTTCCCCCTGCTGGACTAGGGATCTTCCCCCTGCTGGACTAGCGGCCTACTTCCTGCTCGACTAGTGACCTTCCCCCTGCTGGACTAGGGACCTTCTCCCTGCTGGACTAGGGACGTGCCAGGTGCTGGATTCAGGATCTTCCCCCTGCTGGACTAGGGACCTTCCCCCTGCTGGACTCGCGACCTTCCCCCTGCTGGACTAGCGACCTGCCCCCTGCTGGACTAGCGACCTTCCCCCTGCTGACCTAGCGACCTTCCCCCTGCTGGACCAGCGCCCTTCCCCCTGCTGGACCAGCGACCTTCCCCCTGCTGGACCAGCGACCTTCCCCCCCGGCTGGACTAGGGACCTTTTCCCTTGCTGGACTATGGTCATTCCGCCTGCTGGACGTGGGACACTCCGCCTGCTGGACGTGGGACACTCCGCCTGCTGGACGTGGGACACTCCGCCTGCTGGACGTGGGACACTCCGCCTGCTGGACGTGGGACACTCCGCCTGCTGGACGTGGGACACTCCGCCTGCTGGACGTGGGACACTCCGCCTGCTGGACGTGGGACACTCCGCCTGCTGGACGTGGGACACTCCGCCTGCTGGACGTGGGACACTCCGCCTGCTGGACGTGGGACACTCCGCCTGCTGGACGTGGGACACTCCGCCTGCTGGACGTGGGACACTCCGCCTGCTGGACGTGGGACACTCCGCCTGCTGGACGTGGGACACTCCGCCTGCTGGACGTGGGACACTCCGCCTGCTGGACGTGGGACACTCCGCCTGCTGGACGTGGGACACTCCGCCTGCTGGACGTGGGACACTCCGCCTGCTGGACGTGGGACACTCCGCCTGCTGGACGTGGGACACTCCGCCTGCTGGACGTGGGACACTCCGCCTGCTGGACGTGGGACACTCCGCCTGCTGGACGTGGGACACTCCGCCTGCTGGACGTGGGACACTCCCCCTGCTGGACGTGGGACACTCCCCCTGCTGGACGTGGGACACTCCCCCTGCTGGACGTGGGACACTCCCCCTGCTGGACGTGGGACACTCCCCCTGCTGGACGTGGGACACTCCCCCTGCTGGACGTGGGACACTCCCCCTGCTGGACGTGGGACACTCCCCCTGCTGGACGTGGGACACTCCCCCTGCTGGACGTGGGACACTCCCCCTGCTGGACGTGGGACACTCCCCCTGCTGGACGTGGGACACTCCCCCTGCTGGACGTGGGACACTCCCCCTGCTGGACGTGGGACACCCCCCCTGCTGGACGTGGGACACTCCCCCTGCTGGACGTGGGACACTCCCCCTGCTGGACGTGGGACACTCCCCCTGCTGGACGTGGGACACTCCCACTGCTGGACGTGGGACACTCCCACTGCTGGACGTGGGACACTCCCACTGCTGGACGTGGGACACTCCCACTGCTGGACGTGGGACACTCCCCCTGCTGGACGTGGGACACTCCCCCTGCTGGTCTAGGGACCTTTTCCCTGCTGGACTAGGGACCTTTTCCCTGCTGGACTAGGGACCTTTTCCCTGCTGGACTAGGGACCTTTTCCCTGCTGGACTAGGGACCTTTTGCCTGCTGGAGTAGTGAGCTTTTCCCTGAAGGACGAGGGAGCTTCCCACAGTGGGTCGAGGGAAATTGCGGGACAAGGGAGCTTCTGGGCTAGGAACCTTCCTCACTGCTGAACGAGGGTCCTGCCCCCTGCTGGACTATGGACCTTCCCCCTGCAGGACTCGGGACCTTTCCCCTGCTGGTCTTGGAAATGTCCCCCTGCTGGACAAGGGTCGTTCCCCCTGCTGGACGAGGGACCTGCCAGCTGCTGGATTAGGGATCTTCCCCCTGCTGGATTCGGGACCTACCCCCTGCTGGATTATGGACCTTTCCCCTGCTGGACTAGGGATCTTCCCCCTGCTGGATTATGGACCTTCCCCCTGCTGGACTCGGGACCTTCCCCCTGCTGGACTCGGGACCTTCCCCCTGCTGGACTCGAGACGTTCGCCCTGCTGGACTCGAGGCCTTCCCCCTGCTGGAATTGGGACCATTGCCCCTGCCGGACTACGGACCTTTCCCCTGCAGGACTAGGGACCTTCCCCCTGCTGGACTTGTGACCTTCCCCCTGCTGGACTAGGGACCTTACCCCTGCTGGACTAGGGACTATTTACCTGCTGGAATTGGGACCTTCCACCTGCTGGACTAGGGTCCTTCCACCTGCTGGACTAGGGTCCTTCCACCTGCTGGAATAGGGACCTGCCAGCTGCTGGATTAGGGTCCTTCCACCTGCTGGACTAGGGACCTGCCAGCTGCTGGATTAGGGATCTTCCCCCTGCTGGACTCGGGACCTACCCCCTGCTGGACGAGGCACCTTCCCCCTGCTGGACGAGGCACCTTCCCCCTGCTGGACGAGGCACCTTCCCCCTGCTGGACGAGGCACCTTCCCCCTGCTGGACGAGGCACCTTCCCCCTGCTGGACGAGGCACCTTCCCCCTGCTGGACGAGGCACCTTCCCCCTGCTGGTCGAGGGACGTTTTCCCTGCTGGACTAGGGATCTTCCCCCTGCTGGTCTAGTGACCTTCCCCCTGCTGCACTCGGGACCATCCCCCTGTGGACTAGGGACCTTCCCCTGGCTGGACGTGGGACACTCCCCCTGCTGGACGTGGGACACTCCCCCTGCTGGACGTGGGACACTCCCCCTGCTGGACGTGGGACACTCCCCCTGCTGGACGTGGGACACTCCCCCTGCTGGACGTGGGACACTCCCCCTGCTGGACGTGGGACACTCCCCCTGCTGGACGTGGGACACTCCCCTTGCTGGACTTGTGTATTCTTCCCTGCTGGACTAGGGACCTTTCCCCTGCTGGACTTGTGCATTCTTCCCTGCTGGGCAAGGGAGCTTCCCCAAGCAGGACTAAGCAGCTTCAGGACTAGGGACCTTCTCCGTGCTGGACTAGCGAACTTCTCCCTGCTGGACTAGGGATCTCCCCCCGCTGCTGGACGTGGGACCTTCCCCCTGCTGGACTTGGGAGGGACCTTCCCTCTGATGGACTTGGGAGGGACCTTCCCTCTGATGGACTTGGGAGGGACCTTCCCTCTGATGGACTTGGGAGGGACCTTCCCTCTGATGGACTTGGGAGGGACCTTCCCTCTGATGGACTTGGGAGGGACCTTCCCTCTGATGGACTTGGGAGGGACCTTCCCTCTGATGGACTTGGGAGGGACCTTCCCTCTGATGGACTTGCGAGGGACCTTCCCTCTGATGGACTTGCGAGGGACCTTCCCTCTGATGGACTTGCGAGGGACCTTCCCTCTGATGGACTTGCGAGGGACCTTCCCTCTGATGGACTTGGGAGGGACCTTCCCTCTGATGGACTTGGGAGGGACCTTCCCTCTGATGGACTTGGGACCTTCCCTCTGATGGGCGTGGGACCTTCCCTCTGATGGGCGTGGGACCTTCTTCCGGCTGGGCGTGGGACCTGCCCCCTGCTGGACTAGGGACCTGCCCCCTGCTGGACTAGGGATCAGCCCCCTGCTGGACTAGGGTCCTTCCCCCTGCTGGACTAGGGTCCTTCCCCCTGCTGGACTCGGGTCCTACCCACTGCTGGACTCGGGACCATCCCCCTGCTGGACAAGGGACGTTTCCCCTGTTGGACTTGTGAGTTCTTCCCTGCTGGACAAGGGAGCTTCCCCAAGCAGGAATAAGGAGCTTCAGGACTCGGGACCTTCCCGCTGCTGGACTAGGGACGTTTCCACTGCGGGACGAGGGACCTTCCCACTGCTGGACGAGGGACCATCCCTCTGCTGGACGAGGGACCTGCTGGACTAGGGACCAGCACCCTGCTGGACTAGGGACCAGCCCCCTGCTGGACTAGGGTCCTTCCCCCTGCTGGACTAGGGTCCTTCCCCCTGCTGGACTAGGGTCCTTCCCCCTGCTGGACTCGGGTCCTACCCCCTGCTGGACTCGGGACCATCCCCCTGCTGGACAAGGGACGTTTCCCCTGTTGGACGTGAGTTCTTCCCTGCTGGACAAGGGAGCTTCCCCAAGGAGGAATAAGGAGCTTCAGGACTCGGGACCTTCCCGCTGCTGGACTAGGGACGTTTCCACTGCGGGACGAGGGACCTTCCCACTGCTGGACGAGGGACCATCCCTCTGCTGGACGAGGGACCTTCCCCCTGCTGGACTTGGGACCTTCCCCCTGCTGGACTTGGGACCTTCCCCCTGCTGGACTTGGGACCTTCCCCCTGCTGGACTTGGGACCTTCCACCTGCTGGACTCGGGTCCTACCGCCTGCTGGACTCGGGACCATCCCCCTGCTGGACAAGGGACGTTTCCCCTGCTGGACTTGTGAGTTCTTCCCTGCTGGACAAGGGAGCTTCCCCAAGCAGGAATAAGGAGCTTCAGGACTCGGGACCTCCCCGCTGCTGGTCTCGGGTCCTACCCCCTGCTGGACTCGGGTCCGACCCCATGCTGGACTCGGGTCCGACCCCCTGCTGGACTCGGGACCATCCCCCTGCTGGACTAGGGACCTTCCCACTGCTGGACGAGGGACCATCCCTCTGCTGGACGAGGGACCATCCCCCTGCTGGACGAGGGACCTTCCCCCTGCTGGACTTGGGACCTTCCCCCTGCTGGACTTGGGACCTTCCCCCTGCTGGACTTGGGACCTTCCCCCTGCTGGACTTGGGACCTTCCCCCTGCTGGACTTGGGACCTTCCCCCTGCTGGACTTGGGACCTTCCCCCTGCTGGACTTGGGACCTTCCCCCTGCTGGACTTGGGACCTTCCCCCTGCTGGACTTGGGACCTTCCCCCTGCTGGACTTGGGACCTTCCCCCTGCTGGACTTGGGACCTTCCCCCTGCTGGACTTGGGACCTTCCCCCTGCTGGACTTGGGACCTTCCCCCTGCTGGACTTGGGACCTTCCCCCTGCTGGACTTGGGACCTTCCCCCTGCTGGACTTGGGACCTTCCCCCTGCTGGACTTGGGACCTTCCCCCTGCTGGACTTGGGACCTTCCCCCTGCTGGACTTGGGACCTTCCCCCTGCTGGACTTGGGACCTTCCCTCTGCTGGACTTGGGACCTTCCCTCTGCTGGACTTGGGACCTTCCCTCTGCTGGACTTGGGACCTTCCCTCTGCTGGACTTGGGACCTTCCCTCTGCTGGACTTGGGACCTTCCCTCTGCTGGACTTGGGACCTTCCCTCTGCTGGACTTGGGACCTTCCCTCTGCTGGACTTGGGACCTTCCCTCTGCTGGACTTGGGACCTTCCCTCTGCTGGACTTGGGACCTTCCCTCTGCTGGACTTGGGACCTTCCCTCTGCTGGACTTGGGACCTTCCCTCTGCTGGACTTGGGACCTTCCCTCTGCTGGACTTGGGACCTTCCCTCTGCTGGACTTGGGACCTTCCCTCTGCTGGACTTGGGACCTTCCCTCTGCTGGACTTGGGACCTTCCCTCTGCTGGACTTGGGACCTTCCCTCTGCTGGACTTGGGACCTTCCCTCTGCTGGACTTGGGACCTTCCCTCTGCTGGACTTGGGACCTTCCCTCTGCTGGACTTGGGACCTTCCCTCTGCTGGACTTGGGACCTTCCCTCTGCTGGACTTGGGACCTTCCCTCTGCTGGACTTGGGACCTTCCCTCTGCTGGACTTGGGACCTTCCCTCTGCTGGACTTGGGACCTTCCCTCTGCTGGACTTGGGACCTTCCCTCTGCTGGACTTGGGACCTTCCCTCTGCTGGACTTGGGACCTTCCCTCTGCTGGACTTGGGACCTTCCCTCTGCTGGACTTGGGACCTTCCCTCTGCTGGACTTGGGACCTTCCCTCTGCTGGACTTGGGACCTTCCCTCTGCTGGACTTGGGACCTTCCCTCTGATGGACTTGGGACCTTCCCTCTGATGGACTTGGGACCTTCCCTCTGATGGACTTGGGACCTTCCCTCTGATGGACTTGGGACCTTCCCTCTGATGGACTTGGGACCTTCCCTCTGATGGACTTGGGACCTTCCCTCTGATGGACTTGGGACCTTCCCTCTGATGGAAGAGGGAGCTCCCCCCTGCTGGACGAGGGACCTTCCCCCTGCTGGACGAGGGACCTTCCCCCTGCTGGACTAGGGACCTTCCCCCTCCTGGACTAGGGACCTTATCCCGGCTGGACTAGGGACCTTATCCCGGCTGGACGAGGGACCATCTCCCAGTTGGACTCGGGACCTTCCCCCAGCTGGACTCGGGACCTTCCCCCAGCTGGACTAGGGACCTTCCCCCCGCTGGACTAGGGACCTGCCCCCCGCTGGACTCGGGACCTGCCCCCCGCTGGACTCGGGGCCTTCCCCCCGCTGGACTCGGGGCCTTCCCCCCGCTGGACTCGGGACCTTCCCCCCGCTGGACTAGGGACCTTCCCCCTGCTGGACTAGGGACCTTCCCCCTGCTGGACTAGGGACCTTCCCCCTGCTGGACTAGGGACCTTCCCCCTGCTGGACTAGGGACCTTCCCACTGCTGGACGAGGGACCTTCCCACTGCTGGACGAGGGACCTTCCCACTGCTGGACGAGGGACCTTCCCACTGCTGGACGAGGGACCTTCCCACTGCTGGACGAGGGACCTTCCCACTGCTGGACGAGGGACCTTCCCACTGCTGGACGAGGGACCTTCCCACTGCTCGACGAGGGACCTTCCCACTGCTCGACGAGGGGCCTTCCCACTGCTGGACGAGGGGCCTTCCCCCTGCTGGACTCGGGTCCTTTTCCCTGCTGGACTCGGGAACTTACCCCTGCTGGACCCGGGACCTTACCCCTGCCGGACTAGGGACCTGCCCCCTGCTGGACTAGGGACCAGCCCCCTGCTGGACTAGGGATCAGCCCCCTGCTGGACTAGGGTCCTTCCCGCTGCTGGACTAGGGTCCTTCCACCTGCTGGACTCGGGTCCTACCGCCTGCTGGACTCGGGACCATCCCCCTGCTGGACAAGGGACGTTTCCCCTGCTGGACTTGTGAGTTCTTCCCTGCTGGACAAGGGAGCTTCCCCAAGCAGGAATAAGGAGCTTCAGGACTCGGGACCTCCCCGCTGCTGGACTCGGGTCCGACCCCATGCTGGACTCGGGTCCGACCCCCTGCTGGACTCGGGTCCGACCCCCTGCTGGACTCGGGACCATCCCCCTGCTGGACTCGGGACGTTTCCACTGCGGGACGAGGGACCTTCCCCCTGCGGGACTTGGGACCTTACCCCTGCGGGACTTGGGACCTTACCCCCGCGGGACTTGGGACCTTACCCCCGCGGGACTAGGGACCTTCCCCCTGCGGGACTTGGGACCTTCCCCCTGATGGACGTGGGGCCTTCCCCCTGATGGACGTGGGACCTTCCCCCTGATGGACGTGGGACCTTCCCCCTGATGGACGTGGGACCTTCCCTCTGATGGACGTGGGACCTTCCCCCTGATGGACGTGGGACCTTCCCCCTGATGGACGTGGGACCTTCCCCCTGATGGACGTGGGACCTTCCCCCTGATGGACGTGGGACCTTTCCCCTGATGGACGTGGGACCTTCCCCCTGATGGACGTGGGACCTTCCCCCTGATGGACGTGGGACCTTCCCCCTGATGGAAGTGGGACCTTCCCCCTGATGGAAGTGGGACCTTCCCCCTGATGGACGTGGGACCTTCCCCCTGATGGACGTGGGACCTTCCCCCTGATGGACGTGGGACCTTCCCCCTGATGGACGTGGGACCTTCCCCCTGATGGACGTGGGACCTTCCCCCTGATGGACGTGGGACCTTCCCTCTGATGGACGTGGGACCTTCCCACTGCTGGACTTGGGACCTTCCCACTGCTGGACTTGGGACCTTCCCACTGCTGGACTTGGGACCTTCCCACTGCTGGACTTGGGACCTTCCCACTGCTGGACTTGGGACCTTCCCACTGCTGGACTTGGGACCTTCCCACTGCTGGACTTGGGACCTTCCCCCTGATGGACGTGGGGCCTTCCCCCTGATGGACGTGGGGCCTTCCCCCTGATGGACGTGGGGCCTTCCCCCTGATGGACGTGGGGCCTTCCCCCTGATGGACGTGGGGCCTTCCCCCTGATGGACGTGGGACCTTCCCCCTGATGGACTTGGGACCTTCCCACTGCTGGACTTGGGACCTTCCCACTGCTGGACTTGGGACCTTCCCACTGCTGGACTTGGGACCTTCCCACTGCTGGACTTGGGACCTTCCCACTGCTGGACTTGGGACCTTCCCACTGCTGGACTTGGGACCTTCCCACTGCTGGACTTGGGACCTTCCCACTGCTGGACTTGGGACCTTCCCACTGCTGGACTTGGGACCTTCCCACTGCTGGACTTGGAGACCTTCCCTCTGCGGGACTCGGATCCTTCCCCCTGCTGGACTTGGAGACCTTCCCTCTGATGGACTTGGAGACCTTCCCTCTGATGGACTTGGAGACCTTCCCTCTGATGGACTTGGAGACCTTCCCTCTGATGGACTTGGAGACCTTCCCTCTGATGGACGAGGGACCTTCCCCCTGCTGGACGAGGGACCTTCCCTCTGATGGACTTGGGACCTTCCCTCTGATGGACTTGGGACCTTCCCTCTGATGGACTTGGGACCTTCCCTCTGATGGACTTGGGACCTTCCCTCTGATGGACTTGGGACCTTCCCTCTGATGGACTTGGGACCTTCCCTCTGATGGAAGAGGGAGCTCCCCCCTGCTGGACGAGGGACCTTCCCCCTGCTGGACGAGGGACCTTCCCCCTGCTGGACGAGGGACCTTCCCCCTCCTGGACTAGGGACCTTATCCCGGCTGGACTAGGGACCTTATCCCTGCTGGACGAGGGACCATCTCCCAGTTGGACTAGGGACCTTCTCCCAGCTGGACTCGGGACCTTCCCCCAGCTGGACTCGGGACCTTCCCCCAGCTGGACTCGGGACCTTCCCCCAGCTGGACTAGGGACCTTCCCCCAGCTGGACTAGGGACCTTCCCCCAGCTGGACTAGGGACCTTCCCCCCGCTGGACTAGGGACCTGCCTCCCGCTGGACTAGGGACCTGCCCCCCGCTGGACTAGGGACCTGCCCCCCGCTGGACTAGGGACCTGCCCCCCGCTGGACTAGGGACCTGCCCCCCGCTGGACTCGGGGCCTTCCCCCCGCTGGACTCGGGGCCTTCCCCCTGCTGGACTCGGGGCCTTCCCCCTGCTGGACGAGGGACCTTCCCCCTGCTGGACGAGGGACCTTCCCCCTGCTGGACTCGGGACCTTCCCACTGCTCGACGAGGGACCTTCCCCCTGCTGGACTAGGGACCTTCCCCCTGCTGCACTAGGGACCTTCCCCCCGCTGGTCTAGGGACCTGCCCCCCGCTGGACTCGGGGCCTTCCCCCCGCTGGACTCGGGGCCTTCCCCCCGCTGGACTCGGGCCTTCCCCCTGCTGGACTCGGGGCCTTCCCCCTGCTGGACGAGGGACCTTCCCACTGCTGGACGAGGGACCTTCCCACTGCTGGACGAGGGACCTTCCCCCTGCTGGACGAGGGGCCTTCCCACTGCTGGACGAGGGGCCTTCCCCCTGCTGGACTCGGGTCCTTTTCCCTGCTGGACTCGGGAACTTACCCCTGCTGGACCCGGGACCTTACCCCTGCCGGACTAGGGACCTGCCCCCTGCTGGACTAGGGACCAGCCCCCTGCTGGACTAGGGATCAGCCCCCTGCTGGACTAGGGATCAGCCCCCTGCTGGACTAGGGATCAGCCCCCTGCTGGACTAGGGTCCTTCCCGCTGCTGGACTAGGGTCCTTCCACCTGCTGGACTAGGGTCCTTCCACCTGCTGGACTCGGGTCCTACCGCCTGCTGGACTCGGGACCATCCCCCTGCTGGACAAGGGACGTTTCCCCTGCTGGACTTGTGAGTTCTTCCCTGCTGGACAAGGGAGCTTCCCCAAGCAGGAATAAGGAGCTTCAGGACTCGGGACCTCCCCGCTGCTGGTCTCGGGTCCTACCCCCTGCTGGACTCGGGTCCGACCCCATGCTGGACTCGGGTCCGACCCCATGCTGGACTCGGGACCATCCCCCTGCTGGACTCGGGACGTTTCCACTGCGGGACGAGGGACCTTCCCCCTGCGGGACTTGGGACCTTCCCCCTGCGGGACTTGGGACCTTACCCCTGCGGGACTTGGGACCTTACCCCCGCGGGACTTGGGACCTTACCCCCGCGGGACTTGGGACCTTACCCCCGCGGGACTTGGGACCTTACCCCCGCGGGACTAGGGACCTTCCCCCTGCGGGACGTGGGGCCTTCCCCCTGATGGACGTGGGACCTTCCCCCTGATGGACGTGGGACCTTCCCCCTGATGGACGTGGGACCTTCCCCCTGATGGACGTGGGACCTTCCCCCTGATGGACGTGGGACCTTCCCCCTGATGGACGTGGGACCTTCCCCCTGATGGACGTGGGACCTTCCCCCTGATGGACGTGGGACCTTCCCCCTGATGGACGTGGGACCTTCCCCCTGATGGACGTGGGACCTTCCCTCTGATGGACGTGGGACCTTCCCTCTGATGGACGTGGGACCTTCCCACTGCTGGACTTGGGACCTTCCCACTGCTGGACTTGGGACCTTCCCACTGCTGGACTTGGGACCTTCCCACTGCTGGACTTGGGACCTTCCCACTGCTGGACTTGGGACCTTCCCACTGCTGGACTTGGGACCTTGCCACTGCTGGACTTGGGACCTTGCCACTGCTGGACTTGGGACCTTCCCACTGCTGGACTTGGGACCTTCCCACTGCTGGACTTGGGACCTTCCCCCTGCTGGACTTGGGACCTTCCCCCTGATGGACGTGGGACCTTCCCCCTGATGGACGTGGGACCTTCCCCCTGATGGACGTGGGACCTTCCCCCTGATGGACGTGGGACCTTCCCACTGCTGGACTTGGGACCTTCCCACTGCTGGACTTGGGACCTTCCCACTGCTGGACTTGGGACCTTCCCACTGCTGGACTTGGGACCTTCCCACTGCTGGACTTGGGACCTTCCCACTGCTGGACTTGGGACCTTCCCACTGCTGGACTTGGGACCTTCCCACTGCTGGACTTGGGACCTTCCCACTGCTGGACTTGGGACCTTCCCACTGCTGGACTTGGGACCTTCCCACTGCTGGACTTGGAGACCTTCCCTCTGCGGGACTTGGGACCTTCCCCCTGCTGGACTCGGATCCTTCCCCCTGCTAGACTTGGAGACCTTCCCTCTGATGGACTTGGAGACCTTCCCTCTGATGGACTTGGAGACCTTCCCTCTGATGGACTTGGAGACCTTCCCTCTGATGGACGAGGGACCTTCCCCCTGCTGGACGAGGGACCATCCCCCTGCTGGACGAGGGACCTTCCCCCTGCTGGACGAGGGACCTTCCCCCTGCTGGACGAGGGACCATCCCCCTGCTGGACGAGGGACCATCCCCCTGCTGGACGAGGGACCATCCCCCTGCTGGACGAGGGACCTTCCCCCTGCTGGACGAGGGACCTTCCACCTGCTGGACGACGGACCTTCCCCCTGCTGGACGACGGAACTTCCCCCTGCTGGGCATGGGACCTTCTTCTGGCTGGGCATGGGACCTTCCCCCTGCTGGACGAGGGACCTTCTCCCTCCTGGACTCGGGACCTTCACCCAGCTGGACTAGGGACCTTCTCCCAGCTGGACTAGGGACCTTCTCCCAGCTGGACTAGGGACCTTCTCCCAGCTGGACTAGGGACCTTCTCCCAGCTGGACTCGGGACCTTCTCCCAGCTGGACTCGGGACCTTCCCCCAGCTGGACTCGGGACCTTCCCCCAGCTGGACTCGGGACCTTCCCCCAGCTGGACTCGGGACCTTCCCCCAGCTGGACTCGGGACCTTCCCCCAGCTGGACTCGGGACCTTCCCCCAGCTGGACTCGGGACCTTCCCCCAGCTGGACTCGGGACCTTCCCCCAGCTGGACTCGGGACCTTCCCCCAGCTGGACTCGGGACCTTCCCCCAGCTGGACTCGGGACCTTCCCCCAGCTGGACTCGGGACCTTCCCCCAGCTGGACTCGGGACCTTCCCCCCAGCTGGAATAGGGACCTTCCCCCTGCTGGAATAGGGACCTTCCCCCAGCTGGACTAGGGACCTTTCCCCTGCTGGACTAGGGACCTTCCCCCCGCTGGACTAGGGACCTTCCCCCCGCTGGACTAGGGACCTTCCCCCCGCTGGACTAGGGACCTGCCACCCGCTGGACTCGGGGCCTTCCACCCGCTGGACTCGGGGCCTTCCACCCGCTGGACTCGGGGCCTTCCACCCGCTGGACTCGGGGCCTTCCACCCGCTGGACTCGGGGCCTTCCCCCTGCTGGACTCGGGGCCTTCCCCCTGCTGGACTCGGGGACTTCCCCCTGCTGGACTAGGGACCTTCCCCCTGCTGGACGAGGGACCTTCCCCCTGCTGGACGAGGGACCTTCCCCCTGCTGGACTCGGGTCCTTTTCCCTGCTGGACTCGGGACCTTACCCCTGCTGGACTAGGGACCAGCCCCCTGCTGGACTAGGGACCAGCCCCCTGCTGGACTAGGGATCAGCCCCCTGCTGGACTCGGGTCCTTCCCGCTGCTGGACTTGGGTCCTTCCCCCTGTTGGCCTAGGGTCCTTCCCCCTGTTGGCCTAGGGTCCTTCCCCCTGCTGGACTCGGGTCCTACCCCCTGCTGGACTCGGGTCCTACCCCCTGCTGGACTCGGGACCATCCCCCTGCTGGACTCGGGACCATCCCCCTGCTGGACTCGGGACCATCCCCCTGCTGGACTCGGGACGTTTCCCCTGCTGGACTTGTGAGTTCTTCCCTGCTGGACAAGGGAGCTTCCCCAAGCAGGAATAAGGAACTTCAGGACTCGGGACCTCCCCGCTGCTGGACGAGGGTCCTTCCCCCTGCTGGACGAGGGTCCTTCCCCCTGCTGGACTCGGGTCCGACCCCATGCTGGACTCGGGTCCGACCCCATGCTGGACTCGGGTCCGACCCCATGCTGGACTCAGGTCCTTTTCCCTGCTGGACTCGGGAACTTACCCCTGCTGGACCCGGGACCTTACCCCTGCCGAACTAGGGACCTGCCCCCTGCTGGACTAGGGACCAGCCCCCTGCTGGACTAGGGATCAGCCCCCTGCTGGACTAGGGTCCTTCCCGCTGCTGGACTAGGGTCCTTCCCCCTGCTGGACTCGGGTCCTACCGCCTGCTGGACTCGGGACCATCCCACTGCTGGACAAGGGACGTTTCACCTGCTGGACTTGTGAGTTCTTCCCTGCTGGACAAGGGAGCTTCCCCAAGCAGGAATAAGGAGCTTCAGGACTCGGGACCTCCCCGCTGCTGGTCTCGGCTCCTACCCCCTGCTGGACTCGGGTCCGACCCCATGCTGGACTCGGGTCCGACCCCCTGCTGGACTCGGGACCATCCCCCTGCTGGACTCGGGACGTTTCCACTGCGGGACGAGGGACCTTCCCCCTGCGGGACTTGGGACCTTCCCCCTGCGGGCCTTGGGACCTTACCCCTGCGGGACTTGGGACCTTACCCCTGCGGGACTTGGGACCTTACCCCTGCGGGACTTGGGACCTTACCCCTGCGGGACTAGGGACCTTCCCCCCGCTGGACTAGGGACCTTCCCCCCGCTGGACTAGGGACCTGCCACCCGCTGGACTAGGGACCTGCCACCCGCTGGACTCGGGGCCTTCCACCCGCTGGACTCGGGGCCTTCCCCCTGCTGGACGAGGGACCTTCCCCCTGCTGGACGAGGGACCTTCCCCCTGCTGGACTCGGGACCTTCCCCCTGCTGGACTCGGGACCTTCCCCCTGCTGGACTCGGGACCTTCCCCCTGCTGGACGAGGGACCTTCCCCCTGCTGGACGAGGGACCTTCCCCCTGCTGGACGAGGGACCTTCCCCCTGCTGGACGAGGGACCTTCCCCCTGCTGGACGAGGGACCTTCCCACTGCTGGACGAGGGACCTTCCCACTGCTCGACGAGGGACCTTCCCACTGCTCGACGAGGGACCTTCCCCCTGCTGGACGAGGGACCTTCCCCCTGCTGGACGAGGGACCTTCCCCCTGCTGGACTCGGGTCCTTTTCCCTGCTGGACTAGGGAACTTCCCCCTGCTGGACTAGGGACCAGCCCCCTGCTGGACTAGGGATCAGCCCCCTGCTGGACTAGGGATCAGCCCCATGCTGGACTCGGGTCCTTCCCGCTGCTGGACTAGGGTCCTTCCCCCTGTTGGCCTCGGGTCCTTCCCCCTGCTGGACTCGGGTCCTACCCACTGCTGGACTCGGGTCCTACCCCCTGCTGGACTCGGGTCCTACCCCCTGCTGGACTCGGGACCATCCGCCTGCTGGACTCGGGACCATCCCCCTGCTGGACTTGTGAGTTCTTCCCTGCTGGACAAGGGAGCTTCCCCAAGCAGGAATAAGGAACTTCAGGACTCGGGACCTCCCCGCTGCTGGACGAGGGTCCTTCCCCCTGCTGGACTCGGGTCCTACCCCCTGCTGGACTCGGGTCCGACCCCATGCTGGACTCGGGTCCTTTTCCCTGCTGGACTCGGGAACTTACCCCTGCTGGACCCGGGACCTTACCCCTGCCGGACTAGGGACCTGCCCCCTGCTGGACTAGGGACCAGCCCCCTGCTGGACTCGGGACGTTTCCCCTGCTGGACTTGAGTTCTTCCCTGCTGGACAAGGGAGCTTCCCCAAGCAGGAATAAGGAGCTTCAGGACTCGGGACCTTCCCGCTGCTGGACTAGGGACGTTTCCACTGCGGGACGAGGGACCTTCCCACTGCTGGACGAGGGACCATCCCTCTGCTGGACGAGGGACCATCCCTCTGCTGGACGAGGGACCTTCCCCCTGCTGGACTTGGGACCTTCCCCCTGCTGGACTTGGGACCTTCCCCCTGCTGGACTTGGGACCTTCCCCCTGCTGGACTTGAGACCTTCCCCCTGCTGGACTTGGGACCTTCCCCCTGCTGGACTTGGGACCTTCCCCCTGCTGGACTTGGGACCTTCCCTCTGCTGGACTTGGGACCTTCCCTCTGCTGGACTTGGGACCTTCCCTCTGCTGGACTTGGGACCTTCCCTCTGCTGGACTTGGGACCTTCCCTCTGCTGGACTTGGGACCTTCCCTCTGATGGACTTGGGACCTTCCCTCTGATGGACTTGGGACCTTCCCTCTGATGGACTTGGGACCTTCCCTCTGATGGACTTGGGACCTTCCCTCTGATGGAAGAGGGAGCTCCCCCCTGCTGGACGAGGGACCTTCCCCCTGCTGGACGAGGGACCTTCCCCCTCCTGGACTAGGGACCTTCACCCTGCTGGACTAGGGACCTTATCCCGGCTGGACTAGGGACCTTATCCCGGCTGGACTAGGGACCTTATCCCTGCTGGACGAGGGACCATCTCCCAGCTGGACTAGGGACCTTCTCCCAGCTGGACTCGGGACCTTCCCCCAGCTGGACTCGGGACCTTCCCCCAGCTGGACTCGGGACCTTCCCCCAGCTGGACTAGGGACCTTCCCACCGCTGGTCTAGGGACCTGCCCCCCGCTGGACTCGGGGCCTTCCCCCCCGCTGGACTCGGGGCCTTCCCCCCCGCTGGACTCGGGGCCTTCCCCCCCGCTGGACGAGGGACCTTCCCCCTGCTGGACGAGGGACCTTCCCCCTGCTGGACTCGGGACCTTCCCACTGCTCGACGAGGGACCTTCCCCCTGCTCGACGAGGGACCTTCCCCCTGCTGGACGAGGGACCTTCCCCCTGCTGGACTAGGGACCTTCCCCCCGCTGGTCTAGGGACCTGCCCCCCGCTGGACTCGGGGCCTTCCCCCCGCTGGACTCGGGGCCTTCCCCCCGCTGGACTCGGGCCTTCCCCCCGCTGGACTCGGGGCCTTCCCCCCGCTGGACGAGGGACCTTCCCACTGCTGGACGAGGGACCTTCCCACTGCTGGACGAGGGACCTTCCCACTGCTGGACGAGGGAACTTCCCCCTGCTGGACGAGGGACCTTCCCACTGCTCGACGAGGGGCCTTCCCACTGCTGGACGAGGGGCCTTCCCCCTGCTGGACTCGGGTCCTTTTCCCTGCTGGACTCGGGAACTTACCCCTGCTGGACCCGGGACCTTACCCCTGCCGGACTAGGGACCTGCCCCCTGCTGGACTAGGGACCAGCCCCCTGCTGGACTAGGGATCAGCCCCCTGCTGGACTAGGGTCCTTCCCGCTGCTGGACTAGGGTCCTTCCACCTGCTGGACTCGGGTCCTACCGCCTGCTGGACTCGGGACCATCCCCCTGCTGGACAAGGGACGTTTCCCCTGCTGGACTAGGGACCTTCCCCCAGCTGGACTAGGGACCTGCCCCCCGCTGGACTCGGGGCCTTCCCCCCGCTGGACTCGGGGCCTTCCCCCCGCTGGACGAGGGACCTTCCCCCTGCTGGACGAGGGACCTTCCCCCTGCTGGACGAGGGACCTTCCCCCTGCTCGACGAGGGACCTTCCCCCTGCTCGACGAGGGACCTTCCCCCTGCGGGACGAGGGACCTTCCCCCTGCGGGACTTGGGACCTTCCCCCTGCGGGACTTGGGACCTTACCCCCGCGGGACCTGGGACCTTACCCCCGCGGGACTAGGGACCTTACCCCCGCGGGACGTGGGGCCTTCCCCCTGATGGACGTGGGGCCTTCCCCCTGATGGACGTGGGGCCTTCCCCCTGATGGACGTGGGACCTTCCCCCTGATGGACGTGGGACCTTCCCCCTGATGGACGTGGGACCTTCCCCCTGATGGACGTGGGACCTTCCCCCTGATGGACGTGGGACCTTCCCCCTGATGGACGTGGGACCTTCCCCCTGATGGACGTGGGACCTTCCCCCTGCTGGACGTGGGACCTTCCCACTGCTGGACTTGGGACCTTCCCACTGCTGGACTTGGGACCTTCCCACTGCTGGACTTGGGACCTTCCCACTGCTGGACTTGGGACCTTCCCACTGCTGGACTTGGGACCTTCCCACTGCTGGACTTGGGACCTTCCCTCTGATGGACTTGGAGACCTTCCCTCTGATGGACTTGGAGACCTTCCCTCTGATGGACTTGGAGACCTTCCCTCTGATGGACTTGGAGACCTTCCCTCTGATGGACTTGGAGACCTTCCCTCTGATGGACGAGGGACCTTCCCCCTGCTGGACGAGGGACCTTCCCCCTGCTGGACGAGGGACCTTCCCCCTGCTGGACGAGGGACCTTCCCCCTGCTGGACGAGGGACCTTCCACCTGCTGGACGACGGACCTTCCCCCTGCTGGACGACGGACCTTCCCCCTGCTGGACGACGGACCTTCCCCCTGCTGGGCATGGGACCTTCTTCTGGCTGGGCATGGGACCTTCCCCCTGCTGGACGAGGGACCTTCTCCCTCCTGGACTCGGGACCTTCACCCTGCTGGACTAGGGACCTTCTCCCAGCTGGACTAGGGACCTTCTCCCAGCTGGACTCGGGACCTTCCCCCTGCTGGACGAGGGACCTTCTCCCTCCTGGACTCGGGACCTTCACCCAGCTGGACTAGGGACCTTCTCCCAGCTGGACTAGGGACCTTCTCCCAGCTGGACTAGGGACCTTCTCCCAGCTGGACTCGGGACCTTCTCCCAGCTGGACTCGGGACCTTCCCCCAGCTGGACTCGGGACCTTCCCCCAGCTGGACTCGGGACCTTCCCCCAGCTGGACTCGGGACCTTCCCCCAGCTGGACTCGGGACCTTCCCCCAGCTGGACTCGGGACCTTCCCCCAGCTGGACTCGGGACCTTCCCCCAGCTGGACTCGGGACCTTCCCCCAGCTGGACTCGGGACCTTCCCCCCAGCTGGAATAGGGACCTTCCCCCTGCTGGAATAGGGACATTCCCCCTGCTGGACTAGGGACCTTCCCCCTGCTGGACTAGGGACCTTCCCCCCGCTGGACTAGGGACCTTCCCCCCGCTGGACTAGGGACCTTCCCCCCGCTGGACTAGGGACCTGCCATCCGCTGGACTCGGGGCCTTCCACCCGCTGGACTCGGGGCCTTCCACCCGCTGGACTCGGGTCCTTCCACCCGCTGGACTCGGGGCCTTCCACCCGCTGGACTCGGGGCCTTCCACCCGCTGGACTCGGGGCCTTCCCCCTGCTGGACTCGGGGCCTTCCCCCTGCTGGACTCGGGGCCTTCCCCCTGCTGGACGAGGGACCTTCCCCCTGCTGGACGAGGGACCTTCCCCCTGCTGGACGAGGGACCTTCCCCCTGCTGGACTCGGGTCCTTTTCCCTGCTGGACTCGGGACCTTACCCCTGCTGGACTAGGGACCAGCCCCCTGCTGGACTAGGGACCAGCCCCCTGCTGGACTAGGGATCAGCCCCCTGCTGGACTCGGGTCCTTCCCGCTGCTGGACTCGGGTCCTTCCCCCTGTTGGCCTAGGGTCCTTCCCCCTGTTGGCCTAGGGTCCTTCCCCCTGCTGGACTCGGGTCCTACCCCCTGCTGGACTCGGGTCCTACCCCCTGCTGGACTCGGGACCATCCCCCTGCTGGACTCGGGACCATCCCCCTGCTGGACTCGGGACCATCCCCCTGCTGGACTCGGGACCATCCCCCTGCTGGACTCGGGACCATCCCCCTGCTGGACTTGTGAGTTCTTCCCTGCTGGACAAGGGAGCTTCCCCAAGCAGGAATAAGGAACTTCAGGACTCGGGACCTCCCCGCTGCTGGATGAGGGTCCTTCCCCCTGCTGGACGAGGGTCCTTCCCCCTGCTGGACTCGGGTCCGACCCCATGCTGGACTCGGGTCCGACCCCATGCTGGACTCAGGTCCTTTTCCCTGCTGGACTCGGGAACTTACCCCTGCTGGACCCGGGACCTTACCCCTGCCGAACTAGGGACCTGCCCCCTGCTGGACTAGGGACCAGCCCCCTGCTGGACTAGGGATCAGCCCCCTGCTGGACTAGGGTCCTTCCCGCTGCTGGACTAGGGTCCTTCCCCCTGCTGGACTCGGGTCCTACCGCCTGCTGGACTCGGGACCATCCCACTGCTGGACAAGGGACGTTTCACCTGCTGGACTTGTGAGTTCTTCCCTGCTGGACAAGGGAGCTTCCCCAAGCAGGAATAAGGAGCTTCAGGACTCGGGACCTCCCCGCTGCTGGTCTCGGCTCCTACCCCCTGCTGGACTCGGGTCCGACCCCATGCTGGACTCGGGTCCGACCCCCTGCTGGACTCGGGACCATCCCCCTGCTGGACTCGGGACGTTTCCACTGCGGGACGAGGGACCTTCCCCCTGCGGGACTTGGGACCTTCCCCCTGCGGGCCTTGGGACCTTACCCCTGCGGGACTTGGGACCTTACCCCTGCGGGACTTGGGACCTTACCCCTGCGGGACTTGGGACCTTACCACTGCGGGACTAGGGACCTTCCCCCCGCTGGACTAGGGACCTTCCCCCCGCTGGACTAGGGACCTGCCACCCGCTGGACTAGGGACCTGCCACCCGCTGGACTCGGGGCCTTCCACCCGCTGGACTCGGGGCCTTCCCCCTGCTGGACGAGGGACCTTCCCCCTGCTGGACGAGGGACCTTCCCCCTGCTGGACGAGGGACCTTCCCCCTGCTGGACTCGGGACCTTCCCCCTGCTGGACGAGGGACCTTCCCCCTGCTGGACGAGGGACCTTCCCCCTGCTGGACGAGGGACCTTCCCCCTGCTGGACGAGGGACCTTCCCCCTGCTGGACGAGGGACCTTCCCACTGCTGGACGAGGGACCTTCCCACTGCTCGACGAGGGACCTTCCCACTGCTCGACGAGGGACCTTCCCACTGCTCGACGAGGGACCTTCCCCCTGCTGGACGAGGGACCTTCCCCCTGCTGGACTCGGGTCCTTTTCCCTGCTGGACTAGGGAACTTCCCCCTGCTGGACTAGGGACCAGCCCCCTGCTGGACTAGGGATCAGCCCCCTGCTGGACTAGGGATCAGCCCCATGCTGGACTCGGGTCCTTCCCGCTGCTGGACTAGGGTCCTTCCCCCTGTTGGCCTCGGGTCCTTCCCCCTGCTGGACTCGGGTCCTACCCACTTCTGGACTCGGGTCCTACCCCCTGCTGGACTCGGGTCCTACCCCCTGCTGGACTCGGGACCATCCGCCTGCTGGACTCGGGACCATCCCCCTGCTGGACTTGTGAGTTCTTCCCTGCTGGACAAGGGAGCTTCCCCAAGCAGGAATAAGGAACTTCAGGACTCGGGACCTCCCCGCTGCTGGACGAGGGTCCTTCCCCCTGCTGGACTCGGGTCCTACCCCCTGCTGGACTCGGGTCCTACCCCCTGCTGGACTCGGGTCCGACCCCATGCTGGACTCGGGTCCTTTTCCCTGCTGGACTCGGGAACTTACCCCTGCTGGACCCGGGACCTTACCCCTGCCGGACTAGGGACCTGCCCCCTGCCGGACTAGGGACCTGCCCCCTGCTGGACTAGGGACCAGCCCCCTGCTGGACTCGGGACGTTTCCCCTGCTGGACTTGAGTTCTTCCCTGCTGGACAAGGGAGCTTCCCCAAGCAGGAATAAGGAGCTTCAGGACTCGGGACCTTCCCGCTGCTGGACTAGGGACGTTTCCACTGCGGGACGAGGGACCTTCCCACTGCTGGACGAGGGACCATCCCTCTGCTGGACGAGGGACCTTCCCCCTGCTGGACTTGGGACCTTCCCCCTGCTGGACTTGGGACCTTCCCCCTGCTGGACTTGAGACCTTCCCCCTGCTGGACTTGGGACCTTCCCCCTGCTGGACTTGGGACCTTCCCTCTGCTGGACTTGGGACCTTCCCTCTGCTGGACTTGGGACCTTCCCTCTGCTGGACTTGGGACCTTCCCTCTGCTGGACTTGGGACCTTCCCTCTGATGGACTTGGGACCTTCCCTCTGATGGACTTGGGACCTTCCCTCTGATGGACTTGGGACCTTCCCTCTTATGGACTTGGGACCTTCCCTCTTATGGACTTGGGACCTTCCCTCTGATGGAAGAGGGAGCTCCCCCCTGCTGGACGAGGGACCTTCCCCCTGCTGGACGAGGGACCTTCCCCCTCCTGGACTAGGGACCTTCACCCTGCTGGACTAGGGACCTTATCCCGGCTGGACTAGGGACCTTATCCCGGCTGGACTAGGGACCTTATCCCTGCTGGACGAGGGACCATCTCCCAGCTGGACTAGGGACCTTCTCCCAGCTGGACTCGGGACCTTCCCCCAGCTGGACTCGGGACCTTCCCCCAGCTGGACTCGGGACCTTCCCCCAGCTGGACTAGGGACCTTCCCCCCGCTGGACTAGGGACCTGCCCCCCGCTGGACTCGGGGCCTTCCCCTTCGCTGGACTCGGGGCCTTCCCCCCCGCTGGACTCGGGGCCTTCCCCCTGCTGGACGAGGGACCTTCCCCCTGCTGGACGAGGGACCTTCCCCCTGCTGGACGAGGGACCTTCCCCCTGCTCGACGAGGGACCTTCCCCCTGCTCGACGAGGGACCTTCCCCCTGCTGGACGAGGGACCTTCCCCCTGCTGGACTAGGGACCTTCCCCCCGCTGGTCTAGGGACCTGCCCCCCGCTGGACTCGGGGCCTTCCCCCCGCTGGACTCGGGGCCTTCCCCCCGCTGGACTCGGGCCTTCCCCCCGCTGGACTCGGGGCCTTCCCCCTGCTGGACGAGGGACCTTCCCACTGCTGGACGAGGGACCTTCCCACTGCTGGACGAGGGACCTTCCCACTGCTGGACGAGGGACCTTCCCACTGCTGGACGAGGGACCTTCCCCCTGCTGGACGAGGGACCTTCCCACTGCTCGACGAGGGGCCTTCCCACTGCTGGACGAGGGGCCTTCCCCCTGCTGGACTCGGGTCCTTTTCCCTGCTGGACTCGGGAACTTACCCCTGCTGGACCCGGGACCTTACCCCTGCCGGACTAGGGACCTGCCCCCTGCTGGACTAGGGACCAGCCCCCTGCTGGACTAGGGATCAGCCCCCTGCTGGACTAGGGTCCTTCCCGCTGCTGGACTAGGGTCCTTCCACCTGCTGGACTCGGGTCCTACCGCCTGCTGGACTCGGGACCATCCCCCTGCTGGACAAGGGACGTTTCCCCTGCTGGACTTGTGAGTTCTTCCCTGCTGAACAAGGGAGCTTCCCCAAGCAGGAATAAGGAGCTTCAGGACTCGGGACCTCCCCGCTGCTGGTCTCGGGTCCTACCCCCTGCTGGACTCGGGTCCGACCCCATGCTGGACTCGGGTCCGACCCCCTGCTGGACTCGGGTCCGACCCCCTGCTGGACTCGGGACGTTTCCACTGCGGGACGAGGGACCTTCCCCCTGCGGGACTTGGGACCTTCCCCCTGCGGGACTTGGGACCTTCCCCCTGCGGGACTTGGGACCTTCCCCCTGCGGGACTTGGGACCTTACCCCCGCGGGACCTGGGACCTTACCCCCGCGGGACCTGGGACCTTACCCCCGCGGGACGTGGGGCCTTCCCCCTGATGGACGTGGGGCCTTCCCCCTGATGGACGTGGGACCTTCCCCCTGATGGACGTGGGACCTTCCCCCTGATGGACGTGGGACCTTCCCCCTGATGGACGTGGGACCTTCCCCCTGATGGACGTGGGACCTTCCCCCTGATGGACGTGGGACCTTCCCCCTGATGGACGTGGGACCTTCCCCCTGATGGACGTGGGACCTTCCCCCTGATGGACGTGGGACCTTCCCCCTGATGGACGTGGGACCTTCCCCCTGATGGACGTGGGACCTTCCCCCTGATGGACGTGGGACCTTCCCACTGCTGGACTTGGGACCTTCCCACTGCTGGACTTGGGACCTTCCCACTGCTGGACTTGGGACCTTCCCTCTGATGGAAGAGGGAGCTCCCCCCTGCTGGACGAGGGACCTTCCCCCTGCTGGACGAGGGACCTTCACCCTGCTGGACTAGGGACCTTATCCCGGCTGGACTAGGGACCATATCCCGGCTGGACTAGGGACCTTATCCCTGCTGGACGAGGGACCATCTCCCAGCTGGACTAGGGACCTTCTCCCAGCTGGACTCGGGACCTTCCCCCAGCTGGACTCGGGACCTTCCCCCAGCTGGACTCGGGACCTTCCCCCAGCTGGACTAGGGACCTTCCCCCAGCTGGACTAGGGACCTGCCCCCCGCTGGACTCGGGGCCTTCCCCCCGCTGGACTCGGGGCCTTCCCCCTGCTGGACTCGGGACCTTCCCCCTGCTGGACGAGGGACCTTCCCCCTGCTGGACGAGGGACCTTCCCCCTGCTGGACGAGGGACCTTCCCCCTGCTGGACTCGGGACCTTCCCCCTGCTGGACTCGGGACCTTCCCACTGCTCGACGAGGGACCTTCCCCCTGCGGGACGAGGGACCTTCCCCCTGCGGGACTTGGGACCTTCCCTCTGATGGACTTGGAGACCTTCCCTCTGATGGACATGGAGACCTTCCCTCTGATGGACTTGGAGACCTTCCCTCTGATGGACTTGGAGACCTTCCCTCTGATGGACTTGGAGACCTTCCCTCTGATGGACGAGGGACCTTCCCCCTGCTGGACGAGGGACCTTCCCCCTGCTGGACGAGGGACCTTCCCCCTGCTGGACGAGGGACCTTCCCCCTGCTGGACGAGGGACCTTCCACCTGCTGGACGACGGACCTTCCCCCTGCTGGACGACGGACCTTCCCCCTGCTGGACGACGGACCTTCCCCCTGCTGGGCATGGGACCTTCTTCTGGCTGGGCATGGGACCTTCCCCCTGCTGGACGAGGGACCTTCTCCCTCCTGGACTCGGGACCTTCACCCTGCTGGACTAGGGACCTTCTCCCAGCTGGACTAGGGACCTTCTCCCAGCTGGACTCGGGACCTTCCCCCAGCTGGACTCGGGACCTTCCCCCAGCTGGACCTGGGACCTTCCCCCAGCTGGACTCGGGACCTTCCCCCAGCTGGACTCGGGACCTTCCCCCAGCTGGACTCGGGACCTTCCCCCCAGCTGGAATAGGGACCTTCCCCCTGCTGGACTAGGGACCTTCCCCCTGCTGGACTAGGGACCTTCCCCCTGCTGGACTAGGGACCTTCCCCCCGCTGGACTAGGGACCTTCCCCCCGCTGGACTAGGGACCTGCCACCCGCTGGACTCGGGGCCTTCCACCCGCTGGACTCGGGGCCTTCCCCCTGCTGGACTCGGGGCCTTCCCCCTGCTGGACTCGGGGCCTTCCCCCTGCTGGACTCGGGACCTTCCCACTGCTGGACGAGGGACCTTCCCACTGCTGGACGAGGGACCTTCCCACTGCTGGACGAGGAACCTTCCCACTGCTGGATGAGGGACCTTCCCCCTGCTGGACGAGGGACGTTCCCACTGCTCGACGAGGGACCTTCCCCCTGCTGGACTAGGGACCTTCCCCCTGCTGGACTAGGGACCTTCCCCCTGCTGGACTCGGGTCCTTTTCCCTGCTGGACTCGGGAACTTCCCCCTGCTGGACTCGGGACCTTACCCCTGCTGGACTAGGGACCAGCCCCCTGCTGGACTAGGGAGCAGCCCCCTGCTGGACTAGGGATCAGCCCCATGCTGGACTCGGGTCCTTCCCGCTGCTGGACTAGGGTCCTTCCCCCTGTTGGCCTAGGGTCCTTCCCCCTGCTGGACTCGGGTCCTACCCCCTGCTGGACTCGGGTCCTACCCCCTGCTGGACTCGGGACCATCCCCCTGCTGGACTCGGGACCATCCCCCTGCTGGACTCGGGACGTTTCCCCTGCTGGACTTGTGAGTTCTTCCCTGCTGGACAAGGGAGCTTCCCCAAGCAGGAATAAGGAACTTCAGGACTCGGGACCTCCCCGCTGCTGGACGAGGGTCCTTCCCCCTGCTGGACTCGGGTCCGACCCCATGCTGGACTCGGGTCCGACCCCATGCTGGACTCGGGTCCTTTTCCCTGCTGGACTCGGGAACTTATCCCTGCTGGACCCGGGACCTTACCCCTGCCGGACTAGGGACCTGCCCCCTGCTGGACTAGGAACCAGCCCCCTGCTGGACTAGGGATCAGCCCCCTGCTGGACTAGGGTCCTTCCCGCTGCTGGACTAGGGTCCTTCCCCCTGCTGGACTCGGGACCATCCCACTGCTGGACAAGGGACGTTTCACCTGCTGGACTTGTGAGTTCTTCCCTGCTGGACAAGGGAGCTTCCCCAAGCAGGAATAAGGAGCTTCAGGACTCGGGACCTCCCCGCTGCTGGTCTCGGCTCCTACCCCCTGCTGGACTCGGGTCCGACCCCATGCTCTACTCGGGTCCGACCCCCTGCTGGACTCGGGACCATCCCCCTGCTGGACTCGGGACGTTTCCACTGCGGGACGAGGGACCTTCCCCCTGCGGGACTTGGGACCTTCCCCCTGCGGGCCTTGGGACCTTACCCCTGCGGGACTTGGGACCTTACCCCTGCGGGACTTGGGACCTTACCCCTGCGGGACTTGGGACCTTCCCCCCGCTGGACTAGGGACCTGCCACCCGCTGGACTAGGGACCTGCCACCCGCTGGACTCGGGGCCTTCCACCCGCTGGACTCGGGGCCTTCCCCCTGCTGGACGAGGGACCTTCCCACTGCTGGACGAGGGACCTTCCCACTGCTGGACGAGGGACCTTCCCACTGCTGGACGAGGGACCTTCCCACTGCTCGACGAGGGACCTTCCCACTGCTCGACGAGGGACCTTCCCACTGCTCGACGAGGGACCTTCCCCCTGCTGGACGAGGGACCTTCCCCCTGCTGGACGAGGGACCTTCCCCCTGCTGGACTCGGGTCCTTTTCCCTGCTGGACTCGGGACCTTCCCCCTGCTGGACGAGGGACCTTCCCCCTGCTGGACGAGGGACCAGCCCCCTGCTGGACTAGGGACCAGCCCCCTGCTGGACTAGGGATCAGCCCCCTGCTGGACTAGGGATCAGCCCCCTGCTGGACTAGGGATCAGCCCCATGCTGGACTAGGGATCAGCCCCATGCTGGACTAGGGTCCTTCCCCCTGTTGGCCTCGGGTCCTTCCCCCTGCTGGACTCGGGTCCTACCCCCTGCTGGACTCGGGTCCTACCCCTGCTGGACTCGGGTCCTACCCCCTGCTGGACTCGGGTCCTACCCCCTGCTGGACTCGGGACCATCCCCCTGCTGGACTCGGGACCATCCCCCTGCTGGACTTGTGAGTTCTTCCCTGCTGGACAAGGGAGCTTCCCCAAGCAGGAATAAGGAACTTCAGGACTCGGGACCTCCCCGCTGCTGGACGAGGGTCCTTCCCCCTGCTGGACTCGGGTCCTACCCCCTGCTGGACTCGGGTCCGACCCCATGCTGGACTCGGGTCCTTTTCCCTGCTGGACTCGGGAACTTACCCCTGCTGGACCCGGGACCTTACCCCTGCCGGACTCGGGACCTGCCCCCTGCTGGACTAGCGACCAGCCCCCTGCTGGACTAGGGATCAGCCCCCTGCTGGACTAGGGTCCTTCCCGCTGCTGGACTAGGGTCCTTCCCCCTGCTGGACTCGGGTCCTACCGCCTGCTGGACTCGGGACCATCCCCCTGCTGGACAAGGGACGTTTCACCTGCTGGACTTGTGAGTTCTTCCCTGCTGGACAAGGGAGCTTCCCCAAGCAGGAATAAGGAGCTTCAGGACTCGGGACCTCCCCGCTGCTGGTCTCGGGTCCTACCCCCTGCTGGACTCGGGTCCGACCCCATGCTGGACTCGGGTTCGACCCCCTGCTGGACTCGGGACCTTCCCCCTGCGGGACTCGGGACCTTCCCCCTGCGGGACTCGGGACCTTCCCCCTGATGGATGTGGGGCCTTCCCCCTGATGGACGTGGGGCCTTCCCCCTGATGGACGTGGGACCTTCCCCCTGATGGACGTGGGACCTTCCCCCTGATGGACGTGGGACCTTCCCTCTGATGGACTTGGGACCTTCCCACTGCTGGACTCGGGACCTTCCCACTGCTGGACTCGGGACCTTCCCTCTGCTGGACGTGGGACCTTCCCACTGCTGGACGTGGGACCTTCCCACTGCTGGACTTGGGACCTTCCCACTGCTGGACGTGGGACCTTCCCACTGCTGGACGTGGGACCTTCCCACTGCTGGACTTGGGACCTTCCCACTGCTGGACTTGGGACCTTCCCACTGCTGGACTTGGGACCTTCCCACTGCTGGACTTGGGACCTTCCCACTGCTGGACTTGGGACCTTCCCACTGCTGGACTTGGGACCTTCCCACTGCTGGACTTGGGACATTCCCACTGCTGGACTTGGGACATTCCCACTGCTGGACTTGGGACATTCACTCTACGGGACTTGGGACCTTCCCCCTGCTGGACTCGGATCCTTCCCCCTGCTGGACTCGGAGACCTTCCCTCTGATGGACTCGGAGACCTTCCCTCTGATGGACTCGGAGACCTTCCCTCTGATGGACTCGGAGACCTTCCCTCTGATGGACTCGGAGACCTTCCCTCTGATGGACTCGGAGACCTTCCCTCTGATGGACTCGGAGACCTTCCCTCTGATGGACTCGGAGACCTTCCCTCTGATGGACTCGGAGACCTTCCCTCTGATGGACTCGGAGACCTTCCCTCTGATGGACTCGGAGACCTTCCCTCTGATGGACTCGGAGACCTTCCCTCTGATGGACTCGGAGACCTTCCCTCTGATGGACTCGGAGACCTTCCCTCTGATGGACTCGGAGACCTTCCCTCTGATGGACTCGGAGACCTTCCCTCTGATGGACTCGGAGACCTTCCCTCTGATGGACTTGGAGACCTTCCCTCTGATGGACTTGGAGACCTTCCCTCTGATGGACTTGGAGACCTTCCCTCTGATGGACTTGGAGACCTTCCCTCTGATGGACGAGGGACCTTCCCACTGCTGGACGACGGACCTTCCCCCTGCTGGACGACGGACCTTCCCCCTGCTGGACGACGGACCTTCCCCCTGCTGGACGACGGACCTTCCCCCTGCTGGACGAGGGAACTTCCCCCTGCTGGACGAGGGAACTTCCCCCTGCTGGGCATGGGACCTTCTTCTGGCTGGGCATGGGACCTTCCCCCTGCTGGACGAGGGACCTTCTCCCTCCTGGACTCGGGACCTACACCCTGCTGGACTAGGGACCTTCCCCCAGCTGGAATAGGGACCTTCCCCCAGCTGGACTAGGGACCTTCCCCCTGCTGGACTAGGGACCTTCCCCCTGCTGGACTAGGGACCTTCCCCCCGCTGGACTAGGGACCTTACCCCCGCTGGACTCGGGGCCTTCCACCCGCTGGACTCGGGGCCTTCCACCCGCTGGACTCGGGGCCTTCCCCCTGCTGGACTCGGGGCCTTCCCCCTGCTGGACTCGGGACCTTCCCACTGCTGGACGAGGGACCTTCCCACTGCTGGACGAGGGACCTTCCCACTGCTGGACGAGGGACCTTCCCACTGCTGGACGAGGGACCTTCCCCCTACTGGACGAGGGACCTTCCCACTGCTCGACGAGGGACCTTCCCACTGCTCGACGAGGGACCTTCCCCCTGCTGGACTAGGGACCTTCCCCCTGCTGGACGAGGGACCTTCCCCCTGCTGGACTCGGGTCCTTTTCCCTGCTGGACTCGGGAACTTCCCCCTGCTGGACGAGGGACCTTCCCCCTGCTGGACTCGGGACCTTCCCCCTGCTGGACTAGGGACCTGCCCCCTGCTGGACTAGGGACCAGCCCCCTGCTGGACTAGGGACCAGCCCCCTGCTGGACTAGGGACCAGCCCCCTGCTGGACTAGGGATCAGCCCCCTGCTGGACTAGGGATCAGCCCCATGCTGGACTCGGGTCCTTCCCGCTGCTGGACTAGGGTCCTTCCCCCTGTTGGACTAGGGTCCTTCCCCCTGCTGGACTCGGGTCCTACCCCCTGCTGGACTCGGGTCCTACCCCCTGCTGGACTCGGGACCATCCCCCTGCTGGACTCGGGACCATCCCCCTGCTGGACTCGGGACCATCCCCCTGCTGGACTCGGGACCATCCCCCTGCTGGACTCGGGACGTTTCCCCTGCTGGACTTGTGAGTTCTTCCCTGCTGGACAAGGGAGCTTCCCCAAGCAGGAATAAGGAACTTCAGGACTCGGGACCTCCCCGCTGCTGGACGAGGGTCCTTCCCCCTGTTGGACTCGGGTCCTACCCCCTGCTGGACTCGGGTCCGACCCCATGCTGGACTCGGGTCCGACCCCATGCTGGACTCGGGTCCGACCCCATGCTGGACTCGGGACGTTTCCACTGATGGACTTGGAGACCTTCCCCCTGATGCACTTGGAGACCTTCCCCCTGATGCACTTGGAGACCTTCCCTCTGATGGACTTGGAGACCTTCCCTCTGATGGACTTGGAGACCTTCCCTCTGATGGACTTGGAGACCTTCCCTCTGATGGACTTGGAGACCTTTCCTCTGATGGACTTGGAGACCTTCCCTCTGATGGACTTGGAGACCTTCCCTCTGATGGACTTGGAGACCTTCCCTCTGATGGACTTGGAGACCTTCCCTCTGATGGACTTGGAGACCTTCCCCCTGCTGGAAGAGGGACTTTCCCCCTGCTGGACGAGGGACCTTCCCCCTGCTGGACGAGGGACCTTCTCCCAGCTGGACTAGGGACCTTCTCCCAGCTGGACTCGGGACCTTCCCCCAGCTGGACTCGGGACCTTCCCCCAGCTGGACTCGGGACCTTCCCCCTGCTGGACTAGGGACCTTCCCCCTGCTGGACTAGGGACCTTCCCCCTGCTGGACTAGGGACCTTCCCCCTGCTGGACTAGGGACCTTCCCCCCGCTGGACGAGGGACCTTCCCCCCGCTGGACTAGGGACCTGCCACCCGCTGGACTCGGGGCCTTCCACCCGCTGGACTCGGGGCCTTCCACCCGCTGGACTCGGGGCCTTCCCCCTGCTGGACTCGGGGCCTTCCCCCTGCTGGACTCGGGGCCTTCCCCCTGCTGGACTCGGGGCCTTCCCCCTGCTGGACGAGGGACCTTCCCACTGCTGGACGAGGGACCTTCCCACTGCTGGACGAGGGACCTTCCCACTGCTGGACGAGGGACCTTCCCACTGCTGGAAGAGGGACCTTCCCCCTGCTGGACGAGGGACGTTCCCACTGCTCGACGAGGGACCTTCCCACTGCTCGACGAGGGACCTTCCCCCTGCTGGACTAGGGACCTTCCCCCTGCTGGACGAGGGACCTTCCCCCTGCTGGACTCGGGTCCTTTTCCCTGCTGGACTCGGGAACTTACCCCTGCTGGACTCGGGACCTTACCCCTGCTGGACTAGGGACCAGCCCCCTGCTGGACTAGGGACCAGCCCCCTGCTGGACTAGGGACCAGCCCCATGCTGGACTCGGGTCCTTCCCGCTGCTGGACTAGGGTCCTTCCCCCTGTTGGCCTAGGGTCCTTCCGCCTGTTGGCCTAGGGTCCTTCCCCCTGCTGGACTCGGGTCCTACCCCCTGCTGGACTCGGGTCCTACCCCCTGCTGGACTCGGGTCCTACCCCCTGCTGGACTCGGGACCATCCCCCTGCTGGACCCGGGACCATCCCCCTGCTGGACTCGGGACCATCCCCCTGCTGGACTTGTGAGTTCTTCCCTGCTGGACAAGGGAGCTTCCCCAAGCAGGAATAAGGAACTTCAGGACTCGGGACCTCCCCGCTGCTGGACGAGGGTCCTTCCCCCTGCTGGACGAGGGTCCTTCCCCCTGCTGGACTCGGGTCCGACCCCATGCTGGACTCGGGTCCTTTTCCCTGCTGGACTCGGGAACTTACCCCTGCTGGACCCGGGACCTTACCCCTACCGGACTAGGGACCTGCCCCCTGCTGGACTAGGGACCAGCCCCCTGCTGGACTAGGGATCAGCCCCCTGCTGGACTAGGGTCCTTCCCGCTGCTGGACTAGGGTCCTTCCCCCTGCTGGACTCGGGTCCTACCGCCTGCTGGACTCGGGACCATCCCACTGCTGGACAAGGGACGTTTCACCTGCTGGACTTGTGAGTTCTTCCCTGCTGGACAAGGGAGCTTCCCCAAGCAGGAATAAGGAGCTTCAGGACTCGGGACCTCCCCGCTGCTGGTCTCGGCTCCTACCCCCTGCTGGACTCGGGTCCGACCCCATGCTGGACTCGGGTCCGACCCCCTGCTGGACTCGGGACCATCCCCCTGCTGGACTCGGGACGTTTCCACTGCGGGACGAGGGACCTTCCCCCTGCGGGACTTGGGACCTTCCCCCTGCGGGCCTTGGGACCTTACCCCTGTGGGACTTGGGACCTTACCCCTGCGGGACTTGGGACCTTACCCCTGCGGGACTAGGGACCTTACCCCCGCTGGACTAGGGACCTTCCCCCCGCTGGACTAGGGACCTGCCACCCGCTGGACTAGGGACCTGCCACCCGCTGGACTAGGGACCTGCCACCCGCTGGACTCGGGGCCTTCCCCCTGCTGGACTCGGGACCTTCCCCCTGCTGGACTCGGGACCTTCCCCCTGCTGGACTCGGGACCTTCCCCCTGCTGGACGAGGGACCTTCCCCCTGCTGGACGAGGGACCTTCCCCCTGCTGGACGAGGGACCTTCCCCCTGCTGGACGAGGGACCTTCCCACTGCTGGACGAGGGACCTTCCCACTGCTGGACGAGGGACCTTCCCACTGCTGGACGAGGGACCTTCCCACTGCTGGACGAGGGACCTTCCCACTGCTCGACGAGGGACCTTCCCACTGCTCGACGAGGGACCTTCCCCCTGCTGGACGAGGGACCTTCCCCCTGCTGGACGAGGGACCTTCCCCCTGCTGGACTCGGGTCCTTTTCCCTGCTGGACTCGGGAACTTCCCCCTGCTGGACGAGGGACCTTCCCCCTGCTGGACGAGGGACCAGCCCCCTGCTAGACTAGGGACCAGCCCCCTGCTGGACTAGGGACCAGCCCCCTGCTGGACTAGGGATCAGCCCCCTGCTGGACTAGGGATCAGCCCCCTGCTGGACTAGGGATCAGCCCCCTGCTGGACTCGGGTCCTTCCCGCTGCTGGACTAGGGTCCTTCCCCCTGTTGGCCTCGGGTCCTTCCCCCTGCTGGACTCGGGTCCTACCCCCTGCTGGACTCGGGTCCTACCCCCTGCTGGACTCGGGTCCTACCCCCTGCTGGACTCGGGTCCTACCCCCTGCTGGACTCGGGACCATCCGCCTGCTGGACTCGGGACCATCCCCCTGCTGGACTTGTGAGTTCTTCCCTGCTGGACAAGGGAGCTTCCCCAAGCAGGAATAAGGAACTTCAGGACTCGGGACCTCCCCGCTGCTGGACGAGGGTCCTTCCCCCTGCTGGACTCGGGTCCTACCCCCTGCTGGACTCGGGTCCGACCCCATGCTGGACTCGGGTCCTTTTCCCTGCTGGACACGGGAACTTACCCCTGCTGGACCCGGGACCTTACCCCTGCCGGACTAGGGACCTGCCCCCTGCTGGACTAGGGACCTGCCCCCTGCTGGACTAGGGACCTGCCCCCTGCTGGACTAGGGACCAGCCCCCTGCTGGACTCGGGACGTTTCCCCTGCTGGACTTGAGTTCTTCCCTGCTGGACAAGGGAGCTTCCCCAAGCAGGAATAAGGAGCTTCAGGACTCGGGACCTTCCCGCTGCTGGACTAGGGACGTTTCCACTGCGGGACGAGGGACCTTCCCACTGCTGGACGAGGGACCATCCCTCTGCTGGACGAGGGACCATCCCTCTGCTGGACGAGGGACCTTCCCCCTGCTGGACTTGGGACCTTCCCCCTGCTGGACTTGGGACCTTCCCCCTGCTGGACTTGGGACCTTCCCCCTGCTGGACTTGGGACCTTCCCCCTGCTGGACTTGGGACCTTCCCCCTGCTGGACTTGGGACCTTCCCTCTGCTGGACTTGGGACCTTCCCTCTGCTGGACTTGGGACCTTCCCTCTGCTGGACTTGGGACCTTCCCTCTGCTGGACTTGGGACCTTCCCTCTGCTGGACTTGGGACCTTCCCTCTGCTGGACTTGGGACCTTCCCTCTGCTGGACTTGGGACCTTCCCTCTGCTGGACTTGGGACCTTCCCTCTGCTGGACTTGGGACCTTCCCTCTGATGGACTTGGGACCTTCCCTCTGATGGAAGAGGGAGCTCCCCCCTGCTGGACGAGGGACCTTCCCCCTGCTGGACGAGGGACCTTCCCCCTCCTGGACTCGGGACCTTCCCCCAGCTGGACTAGGGACCTTATCCCGGCTGGACTAGGGACCTTATCCCGGCTGGACTAGGGACCTTATCCCTGCTGGACGAGGGACCATCTCCCAGCTGGACTTGGGACCTTCTCCCAGCTGGACTCGGGACCTTCCCCCAGCTGGACTCGGGACCTTCCCCCAGCTGGACTCGGGACCTTCCCCCAGCTGGACTCGGGACCTTCCCCCAGCTGGACTCGGGACCTTCCCCCAGCTGGACTAGGGACCTTCCCCCCGCTGGACTAGGGACCTGCCCCCCGCTGGACTCGGGGCCTTCCCCCCGCTGGACTCGGGGCCTTCCCCCCGCTGGACTCGGGGCCTTCCCCCCGCTGGACGAGGGACCTTCCCCCTGCTGGACTCGGGACCTTCCCCCTGCTGGACTCGGGACCTTCCCACTGCTCGACGAGGGACCTTCCCCCTGCTCGACGAGGGACCTTCCCCCTGCTGGACGAGGGACCTTCCCCCTGCTGGACTAGGGACCTTCCCCCCGCTGGTCTAGGGACCTGCCCCCCGCTGGACTCGGGGCCTTCCCCCCGCTGGACTCGGGGCCTTCCCCCCGCTGGACTCGGGGCCTTCCCCCCGCTGGACTCGGTCCTTCCCCCTGCTGGACTCGGGACCTTCCCACTGCTGGACGAGGGACCTTCCCACTGCTGGACGAGGGACCTTCCCACTGCTGGACGAGGGACCTTCCCCCTGCTGGACGAGGGACCTTCCCACTGCTCGACGAGGGGCCTTCCCACTGCTGGACGAGGGGCCTTCCCCCTGCTGGACTCGGGTCCTTTTTCCTGCTGGACTCGGGAACTTACCCCTGCTGGACCCGGGACCTTACCCCTGCCGGACTAGGGACCTGCCCCCTGCTGGACTAGGGACCAGCCCCCTGCTGGACTAGGGATCAGCCCCCTGCTGGACTAGGGTCCTTCCCGCTGCTGGA
Source organism: Pristiophorus japonicus (assembly GCF_044704955.1). Lineage (NCBI taxonomy): Eukaryota > Metazoa > Chordata > Chondrichthyes > Pristiophoridae > Pristiophorus > Pristiophorus japonicus. The sequence continues at coordinate 272,607,167 of NC_091977.1, read as the reverse complement.
CTAGGGTCCTTCCACCTGCTGGACTCGGGTCCTACCGCCTGCTGGACTCGGGACCATCCCCCTGCTGGACAAGGGACGTTTCCCCTGCTGGACTTGTGAGTTCTTCCCTGCTGGACAAGGGAGCTTCCCCAAGCAGGAATAAGGAGCTTCAGGACTCGGGACCTCCCCGCTGCTGGTCTCGGGTCCTACCCCCTGCTGGACTCGGGTCCGACCCCATGCTGGACTCGGGTCCGACCCCCTGCTGGACTCGGGTCCGACCCCCTGCTGGACTCGGGTCCGACCCCCTGCTGGACGAGGGACGTTTCCACTGCGGGACGAGGGACCTTCCCCCTGCGGGACTTGGGACCTTCCCCCTGCGGGACTTGGGACCTTCCCCCTGCGGGACTTGGGACCTTCTCCCAGCTGGACTAGGGACCTTCTCCCAGCTGGACTCGGGACCTTCCCCCAGCTGGACCTGGGACCTTCCCCCAGCTGGACTCGGGACCTTCCCCCAGCTGGACTCGGGACCTTCCCCCAGCTGGACTCGGGACCTTCCCCCCAGCTGGAATAGGGACCTTCCCCCTGCTGGACTAGGGACCTTCCCCCTGCTGGACTAGGGACCTTCCCCCTGCTGGACTAGGGACCTTCCCCCCGCTGGACTAGGGACCTTCCCCCCGCTGGACTAGGGACCTGCCACCCGCTGGACTCGGGGCCTTCCACCCGCTGGACTCGGGGCCTTCCCCCTGCTGGACTCGGGGCCTTCCCCCTGCTGGACTCGGGGCCTTCCCCCTGCTGGACGAGGGACCTTCCCACTGCTGGACGAGGGACCTTCCCACTGCTGGACGAGGGAGCTTCCCACTGCGGGACTTGGGACCTTACCCCTGCGGGCCTTGGGACCTTACCCCTGCGGGACTTGGGACCTTACCCCTGCGGGACTTGGGACCTTACCCCTGCGGGACTTGGGACCTTACCCCCGCTGGACTAGGGACCTTCCCCCCGCTGGACTAGGGACCTTCCCCCCGCTGGACTAGGGGCCTTCCCCCCGCTGGACTCGGGGCCTTCCACCCGCTGGACTCGGGGCCTTCCCCCTGCTGGACTCGGGGCCTTCCCCCTGCTGGACTCGGGACCTTCCCCCTGCTGGACGAGGGACCTTCCCCCTGCTGGACGAGGGACCTTCCCCCTGCTGGACGAGGGACCTTCCCCCTGCTGGACGAGGGACCTTCCCCCTGCTGGACGAGGGACCTTCCCCCTGCTGGACGAGGGACCTTCCCCCTGCTGGACGAGGGACCTTCCCCCTGCTGGACGAGGGACCTTCCCCCTGCTGGACGAGGGACCTTCCCCCTGCTGGACGAGGGACCTTCCCACTGCTCGACGAGGGACCTTCCCACTGCTCGACGAGGGACCTTCCCCCTGCTGGACGAGGGACCTTCCCCCTGCTGGACGAGGGACCTTCCCCCTGCTGGACTCGGGTCCTTTTCCCTGCTGGACTCGGGACCTTCCCCCTGCTGGACGAGGGACCAGCCCCCTGCTAGACTAGGGACCAGCCCCCTGCTAGACTAGGGACCAGCCCCCTGCTGGACTAGGGACCAGCCCCCTGCTGGACTAGGGATCAGCCCCCTGCTGGACTAGGGATCAGCCCCCTGCTGGACTAGGGATCAGCCCCATGCTGGACTCGGGTCCTTCCCCCTGTTGGCCTCGGGTCCTTCCCCCTGCTGGACTCGGGTCCTACCCCCTGCTGGACTCGGGTCCTACCCCCTGCTGGACTCGGGTCCTACCCCCTGCTGGACTCGGGACCATCCGCCTGCTGGACTCGGGACCATCCCCCTGCTGGACTCGGGACCTTACCCCTGCCGGACTAGGGACCTGCCCCCTGCTGGACTAGGGACCAGCCCCCTGCTGGACTAGGGATCAGCCCCCTGCTGGACTAGGGTCCTTCCCGCTGCTGGACTAGGGTCCTTCCGCCTGCTGGACTCGGGTCCTACCGCCTGCTGGACTCGGGACCATCCCCCTGCTGGACAAGGGACGTTTCCCTTGCTGGACTTGTGAGTTCTTCCCTGCTGGACAAGGGAGCTTCCCCAAGCAGGAATAAGGAACTTCAGGACTCGGGACCTCCCCGCTGCTGGACGAGGGTCCTTCCCCCTGCTGGACTCGGGTCCGACCCCATGCTGGACTCGGGTCCGACCCCATGCTGGACTCGGGTCCTTTTCCCTGCTGGACTCGGGAACTTACCCCTGCTGGACCCGGGACCTTACCCCTGCCGGACTAGGGACCTGCCCCCTGCTGGACTAGGGACCAGCCCCCTGCTGGACTCGGGACGTTTCCCCTGCTGGACTTGAGTTCTTCCCTGCTGGACAAGGGAGCTTCCCCAAGCAGGAATAAGGAGCTTCAGGACTCGGGACCTTCCCGCTGCTGGACTAGGGACCTTCCCACTGCTGGACGAGGGACCATCCCTCTGCTGGACGAGGGACCATCCCTCTGCTGGACGAGGGACCTTCCCCCTGCTGGACTTGGGACCTTCCCCCTGCTGGACTTGGGACCTTCCCCCTGCTGGACTTGGGACATTCCCCCTGCTGGACTTGGGACCTTCCCCCTGCTGGACTTGGGACCTTCCCCCTGCTGGACTTGGGACCTTCCCTCTGCTGGACTTGGGACCTTCCCTCTGCTGGACTTGGGACCTTCCCTCTGCTGGACTTGGGACCTTCCCTCTGCTGGACTTGGGACCTTCCCTCTGCTGGACTTGGGACCTTCCCTCTGCTGGACTTGGGACCTTCCCTCTGCTGGACTTGGGACCTTCCCTCTGCTGGACTTGGGACCTTCCCTCTGCTGGACTTGGGACCTTCCCTCTGCTGGACTTGGGACCTTCCCTCTGATGGACTTGGGACCTTCCCTCTGATGGACTTGGGACCTTCCCTCTGATGGACTTGGGACCTTCCCTCTGATGGACTTGGGACCTTCCCTCTGATGGACTTGGGACCTTCCCTCTGATGGACTTGGGACCTTCCCTCTGATGGACTTGGGACCTTCCCTCTGATGGACTTGGGACCTTCCCTCTGATGGAAGAGGGAGCTCCCCCCTGCTGGACGAGGGACCTTCCCCCTGCTGGACGAGGGACCTTCCCCCTGCTGGACGAGGGACCTTCCCCCTGCTGGACGAGGGACCTTCCCCCTCCTGGACTAGGGACCTTCACCCTGCTGGACTAGGGACCTTATCCCGGCTGGACTAGGGACCTTATCCCGGCTGGACTAGGGACCTTATCCCTGCTGGACGAGGGACCATCTCCCAGCTGGACTAGGGATTTTCTCCCAGCTGGACTCGGGACCTTCCCCCAGCTGGACTCGGGACCTTCCCCCAGCTGGACTCGGGACCTTCCCCCAGCTGGACTAGGGACCTTCCCCCCGCTGGACTAGGGACCTGCCCCCCGCTGGACTCGGGGCCTTCCCCCCGCTGGACTCGGGGCCTTCCCCCCGCTGGACTCGGGGCCTTCCCCCCGCTGGACGAGGGACCTTCCCCCTGCTGGACTCGGGACCTTCCCCCTGCTGGACTCGGGACCTTCCCACTGCTCGACGAGGGACCTTCCCCCTGCTCGACGAGGGACCTTCCCCCTGCTGGACGAGGGACCTTCCCCCTGCTGGACTTGGGACCTTCCCCCCGCTGGTCTAGGGACCTGCCCCCCGCTGGACTCGGGGCCTTCCCCCCGCTGGACTCGGGGCCTTCCCCCCGCTGGACTCGGGGCCTTCCCCCCGCTGGACTCGGGCCTTCCCCCTGCTGGACTCGGGGCCTTCCCCCTGCTGGACGAGGGACCTTCCCACTGCTGGACGAGGGACCTTCCCACTGCTGGACGAGGGACCTTCCCCCTGCTGGACGAGGGACCTTCCCACTGCTCGACGAGGGACCTTCCCACTGCTGGACGAGGGGCCTTCCCACTGCTGGACTCGGGGCCTTCCCACTGCTGGACTCGGGAACTTACCCCTGCTGGACCCGGGACCTTACCCCTGCCGGACTAGGGACCTGCCCCCTGCTGGACTAGGGACCAGCCCCCTGCTGGACTAGGGATCAGCCCCCTGCTGGACTAGGGTCCTTCCCGCTGCTGGACTAGGGTCCTTCCGCCTGCTGGACTCGGGTCCTACCGCCTGCTGGACTCGGGACCATCCCCCTGCTGGACAAGGGACGTTTCCCTTGCTGGACTTGTGAGTTCTTCCCTGCTGGACAAGGGAGCTTCCCCAAGCAGGAATAAGGAGCTTCAGGACTCGGGACCTCCCCGCTGCTGGTCTCGGGTCCTACCCCCTGCTGGACTCGGGTCCGACCCCATGCTGGACTCGGGTCCGACCCCCTGCTGGACTCGGGTCCGACCCCATGCTGGACTCGGGTCCGACCCCCTGCTGGACTCGGGACGTTTCCACTGCGGGACGAGGGACCTTCCCCCTGCGGGACTTGGGACCTTCCCCCTGCGGGACTTGGGACCTTCCCCCTGCGGGACTTGGGACCTTACCCCCGCGGGACTTGGGACCTTACCCCCGCGGGACGTGGGGCCTTCCCCCTGATGGACGTGGGACCTTCCCCCTGATGGACGTGGGACCTTCCCCCTGATGGACGTGGGACCTTCCCCCTGATGGACGTGGGACCTTCCCCCTGATGGACGTGGGACCTTCCCCCTGATGGACGTGGGACCTTCCCCCTGATGGACGTGGGACCATCCCCCTGATGGACGTGGGACCTTCCCCCTGCTGGACGTGGGACCTTCCCACTGCTGGACTTGGGACCTTCCCACTGCTGGACTTGGGACCTTCCCACTGCTGGACTTGGGACCTTCCCACTGCTGGACTTGGGACCTTCCCACTGCTGGACTTGGGACCTTCCCACTGCTGGACTTGGGACCTTCCCACTGCTGGACTTGGGACCTTCCCACTGCTGGACTTGGGACCTTCCCACTGCTGGACTTGGGACCTTCCCACTGCTGGACTTGGGACCTTCCCACTGCTGGACTTGGGACCTTCCCACTGCTGGACTTGGGACCTTCCCCCTGCTGGACTCGGATCCTTCCCCCTGCTAGACTTGGAGACCTTCCCTCTGATGGACTTGGAGACCTTCCATCTGATGGACTTGGAGACCTTCCCTCTGATGGACTTGGAAACCTTCCCTCTGATGGACTTGGAGACCTTCCCTCTGATGGATGAGGGACCTTCCCCCTGCTGGACGAGGGACCTTCCCCCTGCTGGACGAGGGACCTTCCCCCTGCTGGACGAGGGACCTTCCCCCTGCTGGACGAGGGACCTTCCCCCTGCTGGACGAGGGACCTTCCCCCTGCTGGACGAGGGACCTTCCCCCTGCTGGACGAGGGACCTTCCCCCTGCTGGACGAGGGACCTTCCCCCTGCTGGACGAGGGACCTTCCACCTGCTGGACGACGGACCTTCCCCCTGCTGGACGACGGACCTTCCCCCTGCTGGACGACGGACCTTCCCCCTGCTGGGCATGGGACCTTCTTCTGGCTGGGCATGGGACCTTCCCCCTGCTGGACGAGGGACCTTCTCCCTCCTGGACTCGGGACCTTCACCCTGCTGGACTAGGGACCTTCTCCCAGCTGGACTAGGGACCTTCTCCCAGCTGGACTCGGGACCTTCCCCCAGCTGGACCTGGGACCTTCCCCCAGCTGGACTCGGGACCTTCCCCCAGCTGGACTCGGGACCTTCCCCCAGCTGGACTCGGGACCTTCCCCCAGCTGGACTCGGGACCTTCCCCCCAGCTGGAATAGGGACCTTCCCCCTGCTGGACTAGGGACCTTCCCCCTGCTGGACTAGGGACTTTCCCCCCGCTGGACTAGGGACCTTCCCCCCGCTGGACTAGGGACCTTCCCCCCGCTGGACTAGGGACCTGCCACCCGCTGGACTAGGGACCTGCCACCCGCTGGACTCGGGGCCTTCCACCCGCTGGACTCGGGGCCTTCCACCCGCTGGACTCGGGGCCTTCCCCCTGCTGGACTCGGGGCCTTCCCCCTGCTGGACTCGGGGCCTTCCCCTGCTGGACTTGGGACCTTCCCACTGCTGGACTCGGATCCTTCCCCCTGCTGGACTTGGAGACCTTCCCTCTGATGGACTTGGAGACCTTCCCTCTGATGGACTTGGAGACCTTCCCTCTGATGGACTTGGAGACCTTCCCTCTGATGGACTTGGAGACCTTCCCTCTGATGGACGAGGGACCTTCCCCCTGCTGGACGAGGGACCTTCCCCCTGCTGGACGAGGGACCTTCCCCCTGCTGGACGAGGGACCTTCCCCCTGCTGGACGAGGGACCTTCCCCCTGCTGGACGAGGGACCTTCCCCCTGCTGGACGAGGGACCTTCCCCCTGCTGGACGAGGGACCTTCCACCTGCTGGACGACGGACCTTCCCCCTGCTGGACGACGGACCTTCCCCCTGCTGGACGACGGACCTTCCCCCTGCTGGGCATGGGACCTTCTTCTGGCTGGGCATGGGACCTTCCCCCTGCTGGACGAGGGACCTTCTCCCTCCTGGACTCGGGACCTTCACCCTGCTGGACTAGGGACCTTCTCCCAGCTGGACTAGGGACCTTCTCCCAGCTGGACTCGGGACCTTCCCCCAGCTGGACCTGGGACCTTCCCCCAGCTGGACTCGGGACCTTCCCCCAGCTGGACTCGGGACCTTCCCCCAGCTGGACTCGGGACCTTCCCCCCAGCTGGAATAGGGACCTTCCCCCTGCTGGACTAGGGACCTTCCCCCTGCTGGACTAGGGACCTTCCCCCCGCTGGACTAGGGACCTTCCCCCCGCTGGACTAGGGACCTGCCACCCGCTGGACTCGGGGCCTTCCACCCGCTGGACTCGGGGCCTTCCCCCTGCTGGACTCGGGGCCTTCCCCCTGCTGGACTCGGGGCCTTCCCCCTGCTGGACTCGGGACCTTCCCACTGCTGGACGAGGGACCTTCCCACTGCTGGACGAGGAACCTTCCCACTGCTGGATGAGGGACCTTCCCCCTGCTGGACGAGGGACGTTCCCACTGCTCGACGAGGGACCTTCCCCCTGCTGGACTAGGGACCTTCCCCCTGCTGGACGAGGGACCTTCCCCCTGCTGGACTCGGGACCTTCCCCCTGCTGGACTCGGGTCCTTTTCCCTGCTGGACTCGGGAACTTCCCCCTGCTGGACTCGGGACCTTACCCCTGCTGGACTAGGGACCAGCCCCCTGCTGGACTAGGGAGCAGCCCCCTGCTGGACTAGGGATCAGCCCCATGCTGGACTCGGGTCCTTCCCGCTGCTGGACTAGGGTCCTTCCCCCTGTTGGCCTAGGGTCCTTCCCCCTGCTGGACTCGGGTCCTACCCCCTGCTGGACTCGGGTCCTACCCCCTGCTGGACTCGGGACCATCCCCCTGCTGGACTCGGGACCACCCCCCTGCTGGACTCGGGACGTTTCCCCTGCTGGACTTGTGAGTTCTTCCCTGCTGGACAAGGGAGCTTCCCCAAGCAGGAATAAGGAACTTCAGGACTCGGGACCTCCCCGCTGCTGGACGAGGGTCCTTCCCCCTGCTGGACTCGGGTCCGACCCCATGCTGGACTCGGGTCCGACCCCATGCTGGACTCGGGTCCTTTTCCCTGCTGGACTCGGGAACTTATCCCTGCTGGACCCGGGACCTTACCCCTGCCGGACTAGGGACCTGCCCCCTGCTGGACTAGGGACCTGCCCCCTGCTGGACTAGGGATCAGCCCCCTGCTGGACTAGGGTCCTTCCCGCTGCTGGACTCGGGTCCTTCCCCCTGCTGGACTCGGGTCCTACCGCCTGCTGGACTCGGGACCATCCCACTGCTGGACAAGGGACGTTTCACCTGCTGGACTTGTGAGTTCTTCCCTGCTGGACAAGGGAGCTTCCCCAAGCAGGAATAAGGAGCTTCAGGACTCGGGACCTCCCCGCTGCTGGTCTCGGCTCCTACCCCCTGCTGGACTCGGGTCCGACCCCATGCTGGACTCGGGTCCGACCCCCTGCTGGACTCGGGACCATCCCCCTGCTGGACTCGGGACGTTTCCACTGCGGGACGAGGGACCTTCCCCCTGCGGGACTTGGGACCTTCCCCCTGCGGGACTTGGGACCTTCCCCCTGCGGGACTTGGGACCTTCCCCCTGCGGGACTTGGGACCTTACCCCTGCGGGACTTGGGACCTTACCCCTGCGGGACTTGGGACCTTACCCCTGCGGGACTAGGGACCTTACCCCTGCGGGACTAGGGACCTTCCCCCCGCTGGACTAGGGACCTGCCACCCGCTGGACTAGGGACCTGCCACCCGCTGGACTCGGGGCCTTCCACCCGCTGGACTCGGGGCCTTCCACCCGCTGGACTCGGGGCCTTCCCCCTGCTGGACTCGGGACCTTCCCCCTGCTGGACGAGGGACCTTCCCCCTGCTGGACGAGGGACCTTCCCACTGCTCGACGAGGGACCTTCCCACTGCTCGACGAGGGACCTTCCCCCTGCTCGACGAGGGACCTTCCCACTGCTCGACGAGGGACCTTCCCCCTGCTGGACGAGGGACCTTCCCCCTGCTGGACGAGGGACCTTCCCCCTGCTGGACTCGGGTCCTTTTCCCTGCTGGACGAGGGACCTTCCCCCTGCTGGACGAGGGACCTTCCCCCTGCTGGACGAGGGACCAGCCCCCTGCTAGACTAGGGACCAGCCCCCTGCTGGACTAGGGACCAGCCCCCTGCTGGACTAGGGATCAGCCCCCTGCTGGACTAGGGATCAGCCCCCTGCTGGACTAGGGATCAGCCCCCTGCTGGACTAGGGATCAGCCCCATGCTGGACTCGGGTCCTTCCCGCTGCTGGACTAGGGTCCTTCCCCCTGTTGGCCTCGGGTCCTTCCCCCTGCTGGACTCGGGTCCTACCCCCTGCTGGACTCGGGTCCTACCCCCTGCTGGACTCGGGTCCTTCCCGCTGCTGGACTAGGGTCCTTCCCCCTGTTGGCCTCGGGTCCTTCCCCCTGCTGGACTCGGGTCCTACCCCCTGCTGGACTCGGGTCCTACCCCCTGCTGGACTCGGGTCCTACCCCCTGCTGGACTCGGGTCCATCCCCCTGCTGGACTCGGGACCATCCCCCTGCTGGACTTGTGAGTTCTTCCCTGCTGGACAAGGGAGCTTCCCCAAGCAGGAATAAGGAACTTCAGGACTCGGGACCTCCCCGCTGCTGGACGAGGGTCCTTCCCCCTGCTGGACTCGGGTCCTACCCCCTGCTGGACTCGGGTCCTTTTCCCTGCTGGACTCGGGAACTTACCCCTGCTGGACCCGGGACCTTACCCCTGCCGGACTCGGGACCTGCCCCCTGCTGGACTAGCGACCAGCCCCCTGCTGGACTAGGGATCAGCCCCCTGCTGGACTAGGGTCCTTCCCGCTGCTGGACTAGGGTCCTTCCCCCTGCTGGACTAGGGTCCTTCCCCCTGCTGGACTCGGGTCCTACCGCCTGCTGGACTCGGGACCATCCCCCTGCTGGACAAGGGACGTTTCACCTGCTGGACTTGTGAGTTCTTCCCTGCTGGACAAGGGAGCTTCCCCAAGCAGGAATAAGGAGCTTCAGGACTCGGGACCTCCCCGCTGCTGGTCTCGGGTCCTACCCCCTGCTGGACTCGGGTCCGACCCCATGCTGGACTCGGGTCCGACCCCCTGCTGGACTCGGGACCTTCCCCCTGCGGGACTCGGGACCTTCCCTCTGATGGACGTGGGGCCTTCCCTCTGATGGACGTGGGACCTTCCCACTGCTGGACTCGGGACCTTCCCACTGCTGGACTCGGGACCTTCCCTCTGATGGACGTGGGACCTTCCCACTGCTGGACTTGGGACCTTCCCACTGCTGGACTTGGGACCTTCCCACTGCTGGACTTGGGACCTTCCCACTGCTGGACTTGGGACCTTCCCACTGCTGGACTTGGGACCTTCCCACTGCTGGACTTGGGACCTTCCCACTGCTGGACTTGGGACCTTCCCACTGCTGGACTTGGGACCTTCCCACTGCTGGACTTGGGACCTTCCCACTGCTGGACTTGGGACCTTCCCACTGCTGGACTTGGGACCTTCCCACTGCTGGACTTGGGACCTTCCCACTGCTGGACTTGGGACCTTCCCACTGCTGGACTTGGGACCTTCCCACTGCTGGACTTGGGACCTTCCCACTGCTGGACTTGGGACCTTCCCACTGCTGGACTTGGGACCTTCCCACTGCTGGACTTGGGACATTCACTCTACGGGACTTGGGACCTTCCCCCTGCTGGACTCGGATCCTTCCCCCTGCTGGACTCGGAGACCTTCCCTCTGATGGACTCGGAGACCTTCCCTCTGATGGACTCGGAGACCTTCCCTCTGATGGACTCGGAGACCTTCCCTCTGATGGACTCGGAGACCTTCCCTCTGATGGACTCGGAGACCTTCCCTCTGATGGACTCGGAGACCTTCCCTCTGATGGACTCGGAGACCTTCCCTCTGATGGACTCGGAGACCTTCCCTCTGATGGACTCGGAGACCTTCCCTCTGATGGACTCGGAGACCTTCCCTCTGATGGACTCGGAGACCTTCCCTCTGATGGACTCGGAGACCTTCCCTCTGATGGACTCGGAGACCTTCCCTCTGATGGACTCGGAGACCTTCCCTCTGATGGACTCGGAGACCTTCCCTCTGATGGACTCGGAGACCTTCCCTCTGATGGACGAGGGACCTTCCCACTGCTGGACGACGGACCTTCCCCCTGCTGGACGACGGACCTTCCCCCTGCTGGACGACGGACCTTCCCCCTGCTGGACGACGGACCTTCCCCCTGCTGGACGAGGGAACTTCCCCCTGCTGGGCATGGGACCTTCTTCTGGCTGGGCATGGGACCTTCCCCCTGCTGGACGAGGGACCTTCTCCCTCCTGGACTCGGGACCTACACCCTGCTGGACTCGGGTCCTTCCCGCTGCTGGACTAGGGTTCTTCCCCCTGTTGGACTAGGGTCCTTCCCCCTGCTGGACTCGGGTCCTACCCCCTGCTGGACTCGGGTCCTACCCCCTGCTGGACTCGGGACCATCCCCCTGCTGGACTCGGGACCATCCCCCTGCTGGACTCGGGACCATCCCCCTGCTGGACTCGGGACGTTTCCCCTGCTGGACTTGTGAGTTCTTCCCTGCTGGACAAGGGAGCTTCCCCAAGCAGGAATAAGGAACTTCAGGACTCGGGACCTCCCCGCTGCTGGACGAGGGTCCTTCCCCCTGTTGGACTCGGGTCCGACCCCATGCTGGACTCGGGTCCGACCCCATGCTGGACTCGGGTCCGACCCCATGCTGGACTCGGGTCCGACCGCATGCTGGACTCGGGACCATCCCCCTGCTGGACTCGGGACGTTTCCACTGATGGACTTGGAGACCTTCCCCCTGATGCACTTGGAGACCTTCCCCCTGATGCACTTGGAGACCTTCCCTCTGATGGACTTGGAGACCTTCCCTCTGATGGACTTGGAGACCTTCCCTCTGATGGACTTGGAGACCTTCCCTCTGATGGACTTGGAGACCTTCCCTCTGATGGACTTGGAGACCTTCCCTCTGATGGACTTGGAGACCTTCCCTCTGATGGACTTGGAGACCTTCCCTCTGATGGACTTGGAGACCTTCCCTCTGATGGACTTGGAGACCTTCCCCCTGCTGGACGAGGGACTTTCCCCCTGCTGGACGAGGGACCTTCCCCCTGCTGGACGAGGGACCTTCCCCCTGCTGGACGAGGGACCTTCCCCCTGCTGGACGAGGGACCTTCCCCCTGCTGGACGTGGGACCTTCCCCCGGTTGGGCGTGGGACCTTCTTCCGGCTGGGCATGGGACCTTCCCCCTGCTGGACGAGGGACCTTCTCCCTCCTGGACTAGGGACCTTCACCCTGCTGGACTAGGGACCTTCTCCCTGCTGGACTAGGGACCTTCTCCCTGCTGGACTAGGGTCCTTCTCCCTGCTGCACTCGGGACCTTCCCCCAGCTGGACTCGGGACCTTCCCCCTGTCGGAATAGGGACCTTCCCCCTGTCGGAATAGGGACCTTCCCCCCGCTGGACTAGGGACCTTCCCCCCGCTGGACTAGGGACCTTCCCCCCGCTGGACTAGGGACCTTCCCCCCGCTGGACTAGGGACCTTCCCCCCGCTGGTCTAGGGACCTGCTCCCCGCTGGACTCGGGGCCTTCCCCCCGCTGGACTCGGGGCCTTCCCCCCGCTGGACTCGGGGCCTTCCCCCCGCTGGACTCGGGGCCTTCCCCCTGCTGGACTCGGGGCCTTCCCTCTGATGGACTTGGGATCTTCCCTCTGATGGACTTGGGACCTTCCCCCTGCTGGACGAGGGACCTTCCCCCTGCTGGACGAGGGACCTTCCCCCTGCTGGACGAGGGACCTTCCCCCTGCTGGACGAGGGACCTTCCCCCTGCTGGACGAGGGAACTTCCCCCTGCTGGGCGTGGGACCTTCTTCCGGTTGGGGATGGGACCTTCCCCCTGCTGCACGAGGGACCTTCTCCCTCCTGGACTAGGGACGTTCACCCTGCTGGACTAGGGACCTTCTCCCAGCTGGACTCGGGACCTTCCCCCAGCTGGACTCGGGACCTTCCCCCAGCTGGACTCGGGACCTTCCCCCAGCTGGACTCGGGACCTTCCCCCAGCTGGAATAGGGACCTTCCCCCAGCTGGACTCGGGACCTTCCCCCAGCTGGAATAGGGACCTTCCCCCAGCTGGAATAGGGACCTTCCCCCTGCTGGACAAGGGACCTTCCCCCTGCTGGACAAGGGACCTTCCCCCTGCTGGACAAGGGACCTTCCCCCCACTGGTCTAGGGACCTGCCCCCCGCTGGACTAGGGGCCTTCCCCCTGCTGGACTCGGGGCCTTCCCCCTGCTGGACTCGGGGCCTTCCCTCTGATGGACTTGGAGACCTTCCCTCTGATGGACTTGGAGACCTTCCCTCTGATGGACTTGGAGACCTTCCCTCTGATGGACTTGGAGACCTTCCCTCTGATGGACTTGGAGACCTTCCCTCTGATGGACTTGGAGACCTTCCCTCTGATGGACGAGGGACCTTCCCCCTGCTGGACGAGGGACCTTCCCCCTGCTGGACGAGGGACCTTCCCCCTGCTGGACGAGGGACCTTCCCCCTGCTGGACGAGGGACCTTCCCCCTGCTGGACGAGGGACCTTCCACCTGCTGGACGACGGACCTTCCCCCTGCTGGACGACGGACCTTCCCCCTGCTGGACGACGGACCTTCCCCCTGCTGGGCATGGGACCTTCTTCTGGCTGGGCATGGGACCTTCCCCCTGCTGGACGAGGGACCTTCTCCCTCCTGGACTCGGGACCTTCACCCTGCTGGACTAGGGACCTTCTCCCAGCTGGACTAGGGACCTTCTCCCAGCTGGACTCGGGACCTTCCCCCAGCTGGACCTGGGACCTTCCCCCAGCTGGACTCGGGACCTTCCCCCAGCTGGACTCGGGACCTTCCCCCAGCTGGACTCGGGACCTTCCCCCCAGCTGGAATAGGGACCTTCCCCCTGCTGGACTAGGGACCTTCCCCCCGCTGGACTAGGGACCTGCCACCCGCTGGACTAGGGACCTTCCCCCCGCTGGACTAGGGACCTGCCACCCGCTGGACTCGGGGCCTTCCACCCGCTGGACTCGGGGCCTTCCCCCTGCTGGACTCGGGGCCTTCCCCCTGCTGGACTCGGGGCCTTCCCCCTGCTGGACTCGGGACCTTCCCACTGCTGGACGAGGGACCTTCCCACTGCTGGACGAGGAACCTTCCCACTGCTGGACGAGGAACCTTCCCCCTGCTGGACGAGGGACGTTCCCACTGCTCGACGAGGGACCTTCCCCCTGCTGGACTAGGGACCTTCCCCCTGCTGGACGAGGGACCTTCCCCCTGCTGGACTCGGGACCTTCCCCCTGCTGGACTCGGGTCCTTTTCCCTGCTGGACTCGGGAACTTCCCCCTGCTGGACTCGGGACCTTACCCCTGCTGGACTAGGGACCAGCCCCCTGCTGGACTAGGGAGCAGCCCCCTGCTGGACTAGGGATCAGCCCCATGCTGGACTAGGGTCCTTCCCCCTGTTGGCCTAGGGTCCTTCCCCCTGCTGGACTCGGGTCCTACCCCCTGCTGGACTCGGGTCCTACCCCCTGCTGGACTCGGGACCATCCCCCTGCTGGACTCGGGACCATCCCCCTGCTGGACTCGGGACGTTTCCCCTGCTGGACTTGTGAGTTCTTCCCTGCTGGACAAGGGAGCTTCCCCAAGCAGGAATAAGGAACTTCAGGACTCGGGACCTCCCCGCTGCTGGACGAGGGTCCTTCCCCCTGCTGGACTCGGGTCCGACCCCATGCTGGACTCGGGTCCGACCCCATGCTGGACTCGGGTCCTTTTCCCTGCTGGACTCGGGAACTTATCCCTGCTGGACCCGGGACCTTACCCCTGCCGGACTAGGGACCTGCCCCCTGCTGGACTAGGGACCTGCCCCCTGCTGGACTAGGGATCAGCCCCCTGCTGGACTAGGGTCCTTCCCGCTGCTGGACTCGGGTCCTTCCCCCTGCTGGACTCGGGTCCTACCGCCTGCTGGACTCGGGACCATCCCACTGCTGGACAAGGGACGTTTCACCTGCTGGACTTGTGAGTTCTTCCCTGCTGGACAAGGGAGCTTCCCCAAGCAGGAATAAGGAGCTTCAGGACTCGGGACCTCCCCGCTGCTGGTCTCGGCTCCTACCCCCTGCTGGACTCGGGTCCGACCCCATGCTGGACTCGGGTCCGACCCCCTGCTGGACTCGGGACCATCCCCCTGCTGGACTCGGGACGTTTCCACTGCGGGACGAGGGACCTTCCCCCTGCGGGACTTGGGACCTTCCCCCTGCGGGACTTGGGACCTTCCCCCTGCGGGACTTGGGACCTTACCCCTGCGGGACTTGGGACCTTACCCCTGCGGGACTTGGGACCTTACCCCTGCGGGACTTGGGACCTTACCCCCGCTGGACTAGGGACCTGCCACCCGCTGGACTAGGGACCTGCCACCCGCTGGACTCGGGGCCTTCCACCCGCTGGACTCGGGGCCTTCCACCCGCTGGACTCGGGGCCTTCCCCCTGCTGGACTCGGGACCTTCCCCCTGCTGGACGAGGGACCTTCCCCCTGCTGGACGAGGGACCTTCCCACTGCTCGACGAGGGACCTTCCCACTGCTCGACGAGGGACCTTCCCCCTGCTCGACGAGGGACCTTCCCACTGCTCGACGAGGGACCTTCCCCCTGCTGGACGAGGGACCTTCCCCCTGCTGGACGAGGGACCTTCCCCCTGCTGGACTCGGGTCCTTTTCCCTGCTGGACGAGGGACCTTCCCCCTGCTGGACGAGGGACCTTCCCCCTGCTGGACGAGGGACCAGCCCCCTGCTAGACTAGGGACCAGCCCCCTGCTGGACTAGGGACCAGCCCCCTGCTGGACTAGGGATCAGCCCCCTGCTGGACTAGGGATCAGCCCCCTGCTGGACTAGGGATCAGCCCCCTGCTGGACTAGGGATCAGCCCCATGCTGGACTCGGGTCCTTCCCGCTGCTGGACTAGGGTCCTTCCCCCTGTTGGCCTCGGGTCCTTCCCCCTGCTGGACTCGGGTCCTACCCCCTGCTGGACTCGGGTCCTACCCCCTGCTGGACTCGGGTCCTACCCCCTGCTGGACTCGGGTCCATCCCCCTGCTGGACTCGGGACCATCCCCCTGCTGGACTTGTGAGTTCTTCCCTGCTGGACAAGGGAGCTTCCCCAAGCAGGAATAAGGAACTTCAGGACTCGGGACCTCCCCGCTGCTGGACGAGGGTCCTTCCCCCTGCTGGACTCGGGTCCTACCCCCTGCTGGACTCGGGTCCTTTTCCCTGCTGGACTCGGGAACTTACCCCTGCTGGACCCGGGACCTTACCCCTGCCGGACTCGGGACCTGCCCCCTGCTGGACTAGCGACCAGCCCCCTGCTGGACTAGGGATCAGCCCCCTGCTGGACTAGGGTCCTTCCCGCTGCTGGACTAGGGTCCTTCCCCCTGCTGGACTAGGGTCCTTCCCCCTGCTGGACTCGGGTCCTACCGCCTGCTGGACTCGGGACCATCCCCCTGCTGGACAAGGGACGTTTCACCTGCTGGACTTGTGACTTCTTCCCTGCTGGACAAGGGAGCTTCCCCAAGCAGGAATAAGGAGCTTCAGGACTCGGGACCTCCCCGCTGCTGGTCTCGGGTCCTACCCCCTGCTGGACTCGGGTCCGACCCCATGCTGGACTCGGGTCCGACCCCCTGCTGGACTCGGGACCTTCCCCCTGCGGGACTCGGGACCTTCCCTCTGATGGACGTGGGGCCTTCCCTCTGATGGACGTGGGACCTTCCCACTGCTGGACTCGGGACCTTCCCACTGCTGGACTCGGGACCTTCCCTCTGATGGACGTGGGACCTTCCCACTGCTGGACTTGGGACCTTCCCACTGCTGGACTTGGGACCTTCCCACTGCTGGACTTGGGACCTTCCCACTGCTGGACTTGGGACCTTCCCACTGCTGGACTTGGGACCTTCCCACTGCTGGACTTGGGACCTTCCCACTGCTGGACTTGGGACCTTCCCACTGCTGGACTTGGGACCTTCCCACTGCTGGACTTGGGACCTTCCCACTGCTGGACTTGGGACCTTCCCACTGCTGGACTTGGGACCTTCCCACTGCTGGACTTGGGACCTTCCCACTGCTGGACTTGGGACCTTCCCACTGCTGGACTTGGGACCTTCCCACTGCTGGACTTGGGACCTTCCCACTGCTGGACTTGGGACCTTCCCACTGCTGGACTTGGGACCTTCCCACTGCTGGACTTGGGACCTTCCCACTGCTGGACTTGGGACCTTCCCACTGCTGGACTTGGGACCTTCCCACTGCTGGACTTGGGACATTCACTCTACGGGACTTGGGACCTTCCCCCTGCTGGACTCGGATCCTTCCCCCTGCTGGACTCGGAGACCTTCCCTCTGATGGACTCGGAGACCTTCCCTCTGATGGACTCGGAGACCTTCCCTCTGATGGACTCGGAGACCTTCCCTCTGATGGACTCGGAGACCTTCCCTCTGATGGACTCGGAGACCTTCCCTCTGATGGACTCGGAGACCTTCCCTCTGATGGACTCGGAGACCTTCCCTCTGATGGACTCGGAGACCTTCCCTCTGATGGACTCGGAGACCTTCCCTCTGATGGACTCGGAGACCTTCCCTCTGATGGACTCGGAGACCTTCCCTCTGATGGACTCGGAGACCTTCCCTCTGATGGACTCGGAGACCTTCCCTCTGATGGACTCGGAGACCTTCCCTCTGATGGACTCGGAGACCTTCCCTCTGATGGACTCGGAGACCTTCCCTCTGATGGACGAGGGACCTTCCCACTGCTGGACGACGGACCTTCCCCCTGCTGGACGACGGACCTTCCCCCTGCTGGACGACGGACCTTCCCCCTGCTGGACGACGGACCTTCCCCCTGCTGGACGAGGGAACTTCCCCCTGCTGGGCATGGGACCTTCTTCTGGCTGGGCATGGGACCTTCCCCCTGCTGGACGAGGGACCTTCTCCCTCCTGGACTCGGGACCTACACCCTGCTGGACTAGGGACCTTCCCCCAGCTGGAATAGGGACCTTCCCCCAGCTGGACTAGGGACCTTCCCCCTGCTGGACTAGGGACCTTCCCCCTGCTGGACTAGGGACCTTCCCCCCGCTGGACTAGGGACCTTACCCCCGCTGGACTCGGGGCCTTCCACCCGCTGGACTCGGGGCCTTCCACCCGCTGGACTAGGGATCAGCCCCATGCTGGACTCGGGTCCTTCCCGCTGCTGGACTAGGGTTCTTCCCCCTGTTGGACTAGGGTCCTTCCCCCTGCTGGACTCGGGTCCTACCCCCTGCTGGACTCGGGTCCTACCCCCTGCTGGACTCGGGACCATCCCCCTGCTGGACTCGGGACCATCCCCCTGCTGGACTCGGGACCATCCCCCTGCTGGACTCGGGACGTTTCCCCTGCTGGACTTGTGAGTTCTTCCCTGCTGGACAAGGGAGCTTCCCCAAGCAGGAATAAGGAACTTCAGGACTCGGGACCTCCCCGCTGCTGGACGAGGGTCCTTCCCCCTGTTGGACTCGGGTCCGACCCCATGCTGGACTCGGGTCCGACCCCATGCTGGACTCGGGTCCGACCCCATGCTGGACTCGGGTCCGACCGCATGCTGGACTCGGGACCATCCCCCTGCTGGACTCGGGACGTTTCCACTGATGGACTTGGAGACCTTCCCCCTGATGCACTTGGAGACCTTCCCCCTGATGCACTTGGAGACCTTCCCTCTGATGGACTTGGAGACCTTCCCTCTGATGGACTTGGAGACCTTCCCTCTGATGGACTTGGAGACCTTTCCTCTGATGGACTTGGAGACCTTCCCTCTGATGGACTTGGAGACCTTCCCTCTGATGGACTTGGAGACCTTCCCTCTGATGGACTTGGAGACCTTCCCTCTGATGGACTTGGAGACCTTCCCTCTGATGGACTTGGAGACCTTCCCCCTGCTGGACGAGGGACTTTCCCCCTGCTGGACGAGGGACCTTCCCCCTGCTGGACGAGGGACCTTCCCCCTGCTGGACGAGGGACCTTCCCCCTGCTGGACGAGGGACCTTCCCCCGCTGGACGTGGGACCTTCCCCCGGTTGGGCGTGGGACCTTCTTCCGGCTGGGCATGGGACCTTCCCCCTGCTGGACGAGGGACCTTCTCCCTCCTGGACTAGGGACCTTCACCCTGCTGGACTAGGGACCTTCTCCCTGCTGGACTAGGGACCTTCTCCCTGCTGGACTAGGGTCCTTCTCCCTGCTGCACTCGGGACCTTCCCCCAGCTGGACTCGGGACCTTCCCCCTGTCGGAATAGGGACCTTCCCCCTGTCGGAATAGGGACCTTCCCCCCGCTGGACTAGGGACCTTCCCCCCGCTGGACTAGGGACCTTCCCCCCGCTGGACTAGGGACCTTCCCCCCGCTGGACTAGGGACCTTCCCCCCGCTGGTCTAGGGACCTGCTCCCCGCTGGACTCGGGGCCTTCCCCCCGCTGGACTCGGGGCCTTCCCCCCGCTGGACTCGGGGCCTTCCCCCCGCTGGACTCGGGGCCTTCCCCCCGCTGGACTCGGGGCCTTCCCTCTGATGGACTTGGGACCTTCCCCCTGCTGGACGAGGGACCTTCCCCCTGCTGGACGAGGGACCTTCCCCCTGCTGGACGAGGGACCTTCCCCCTGCTGGACGAGGGACCTTCCCCCTGCTGGACGAGGGACCTTCCCCCTGCTGGACGAGGGAACTTCCCCCTGCTGGGCGTGGGACCTTCTTCCGGTTGGGGATGGGACCTTCCCCCTGCTGCACGAGGGACCTTCTCCCTCCTGGACTAGGGACGTTCACCCTGCTGGACTAGGGACCTTCTCCCAGCTGGACTCGGGACCTTCCCCCAGCTGGACTCGGGACCTTCCCCCAGCTGGACTCGGGACCTTCCCCCAGCTGGACTCGGGACCTTCCCCCAGCTGGAATCGGGACCTTCCCCCAGCTGGACTCGGGACCTTCCCCCAGCTGGACTCGGGACCTTCCCCCAGCTGGAATAGGGACCTTCCCCCTGCTGGACAAGGGACCTTCCCCCTGCTGGACAAGGGACCTTCCCCCTGCTGGACAAGGGACCTTCCCCCCACTGGTCTAGGGACCTGCCCCCCGCTGGACTAGGGGCCTTCCACCTGCTGGACACGGGGCCTTCCCCCTGCTGGACTCGGGGCCTTCCCCCTGCTGGACTCGGGGCCTTCCCCCTGCTGGACTCGGGGCCTTCCCCCTGCTGGACTCGGGGCCTTCCCCCTGCTGGACTCGGGGCCTTCCCCCTGCTGGACTCGGGGCCTTCCCCCTGCTGGACTCGGGGCCTTCCCCCTGCTGGACTCGGGGCCTTCCCCCTGCTGGACTCGGGGCCTTCCCCCTGCTGGACTCGGGGCCTTCCCCCTGCTGGACGAGGGACCTTCCCCCTGCTGGACGAGGGACCTTCCCCCTGCTGGACGAGGGACCTTCCCATTGCTGGACGAGGGACCTTCCCCCTGCTGGACGAGGGACCTTCCCCCTGCTGGACGAGGGACCTTCCCCCTGCTGGACGAGGGACCTTCTTCCGGCTGGGCATGGGACCTTCCCCCTGCTGCACGAGGTACCTTCTCCCTCCTGGACTAGGGACCTTCACACTGCTGGACTAGGGACCTTCTCCCAGCTGGACTAGGGATCTTCTCCCAGCTGGACTCGGGACCTTCCCCCAGCTGGACTCGGGACCTTCCCCCAGCTGGACTCGGGACCTTCCCCCAGCTGGAATAGGGACCTTCCCCCTGCTGGAATAGGGACCTTCCCCCTGCTGGAATAGGGACCTTCCCCCTGCTGGACTAGGGTCCTTCCCGCTGCTGGACTCGGGTCCTACCCCCTGCTGGACTCGGGTCCTACCCCCTGCTGGACTCGGGACCATCCCCCTGCTGGACTCGGGATGTTTCCCCTGCTGGACTTGTGAGTTCTTCCCTGCTGGACAAGGGAGCTTCCCCAAGCAGGAATAAGGAGCTTCAGGACTCGGGACCTCCCCGCTGCTGGACGAGAGTCCTTCCCCCTGCTGGACTCGGGTCCGACCCCATGCTGGACTCGGGACGTTTCCAGTGCGGGACGAGGGACCATCCCCCTGCTGGACTCTTGACCTGCCCCCTGATGGACTCGGGACCTGCCCCCTGATGGACTCGGGACCTGCCCCCTGATGGACTCGGGACCTGCCCCCTGATGGACTCGGGACCTGCCCCCTGATGGACTCGGGACCTGCCCCCTGATGGACTCGGGACCTGCCCCCTGATGGACTCGGGACCTGCCCCCTGATGGACTCGGGACCTGCCCCCTGATGGACTCGGGACCTGCCCCCTGATGGACTCGGGACCTGCCCCCTGATGGACTCGGGACCTGCCCCCTGATGGACTCGGGACCTGCCCCCTGATGGACTCGGGACCTGCCCCCTGATGGACTCGGGACCTGCCCCCTGATGGACTCGGGACCTGCCCCCTGATGGACTCGGGACCTGCCCCCTGATGGACTCGGGACCTGCCCCCTGATGGACTCGGGACCTGCCCCCTGATGGACTCGGGACCTGCCCCCTGATGGACTCGGGACCTGCCCCCTGATGGACTCGGGACCTGCCCCCTGATGGACTCGGGACCTGCCCCCTGATGGACTCGGGACCTGCCCCCTGATGGACTCGGGACCTGCCCCCTGATGGACTCGGGACCTGCCCCCTGATGGACTCGGGACCTGCCCCCTGATGGACTCGGGACCTGCCCCCTGATGGACTCGGGACCTGCCCCCTGATGGACTCGGGACCTGCCCCCTGATGGACTCGGGACCTGCCCTCTGATGGACGAGGTACCTCCCCCCTGCTGGAAGAGGGACCTTCCCCCTGCTCGAAGAGGGACCTTCCCCCTGCTGGGCGTGCGACCTTCCCCCTGCTGGGCGTGGGACCTTCTTCCGGCTGGGCGTGGGACATTCCCCCTTCTGGACGAGGGACCTTCCCCCTGCTGGACGAGGGACCTTCCCCCTGCTGGACGAGGGACCTTCCCCCTGCTGGACGAGGGACCTTCCCCCTGCTGGACGAGGGACCTTCCCCCTGCTGGACGAGGGACCTTCCCCCTGCTGGACGAGGGACCTTCCCCCTGCTGGACGAGGGACCTTCCCCCTGCTGGACGAGGGACCTTCCCCCTGCTGGACGAGGGACCTTCCCCCTGCTGGACGAGGGACCTTCCCCCTGCTGGACGAGGGACCATCCCCCTGCTGGACGAGGGACCTTCCCCCTGCTGGACGAGGGACCTTCCCCCTGCTGGACGAGGGACATTCCCCCTGCTGGACTACGGTTCTTCCACCTGCTGGACTACGGTCCTTCCACCTGCTGGACTCGGGTCCTTCCACCTGCTGGACTCGGGTCCTTCCACCTGCTGGACTCGGGTCCTTCCACCTGCTGGACTCGGGTCCTTCCACCTGCTGGACTCGGGACCTTCACTCTGCTGGACTCGGGACATTCACTCTGCTGGACTCGGGACCTTCCCCCCGCTGGACTCGGGGCCTTCCCCCCGCTGGACTCGGGGCCTTCCCCCCGCTGGACTCGGGGCCTTCCGCCCGCTGGACTCGGGGCCTTCCCCCCGCTGGACTCGGGGCCTTCCCCCCGCTGGACTCGGGGCCTTCCCCCCGCTGGACGAGGGACCTTCCCCCCGCTGGACGAGGGACCTTCCCCCTGCTGGACGAGGGACCTTCCCCCTGCTGGACGAGGGACCTTCCCCCTGCTGGACGAGGGACCTTCCCCCTGCTGGACGAGGGACCTTCCCCCTGCTGGACGAGGGACCATCCCCCTGCTGGACGAGGGACCTTCCCCCTGCTGGACGAGGGACCTTCCCCCTGCTGGACGAGGGACCTTCCCCCTGCTGGACTACGGTTCTTCCACCTGCTGGACTACGGTCCTTCCACCTGCTGGACTCGGGTCCTTCCACCTGCTGGACTCGGGTCCTTCCACCTGCTGGACTCGGGTCCTTCCACCTGCTGGACTCGGGACCTTCACTCTGCTGGACTCGGGACCTTCCCCCCGCTGGACTCGGGGCCTTCCCCCCGCTGGACTCGGGGCCTTCCCCCCGCTGGACTCGGGGCCTTCCCCCCGCTGGACTCGGGGCCTTCCCCCCGCTGGACTCGGGGCCTTCCCCCCGCTGGACTCGGGGCCTTCCCCCCGCTGGACTCGGGGCCTTCCCCCCGCTGGACTCGGGGCCTTCCCCCCGCTGGACTCGGGGCCTTCCCCCCGCTGGACTCGGGGCCTTCCACCCGCTGGACTAGGGTCCTTCCACCTGCTGGACTCGGGGCCTTCCCCCTGCTGGACTCGGGGCCTTCCCCCTGCTGGACTCGGGACCTTCCCTCTGCTGGACTCGGGACCTTCCCTCTGCTGGACTCGGGACCTTCCCCCTGCTGGACTAGGGGCCTGCCACCTGCTGCACTCGGGACCTTCCCCCTGCTGGACTCGGGGCCTTCCCCCTGCTGCACTCGGGGCCTTCCCCCTGCTGGACTCGGGACCTTCCCCCTGCTGGACTCGGGGCCTTCCCCCTGCTGCACTCGGGGCCTTCCCCCTGCTGCACTCGGGGCCTTCCCCCTGCTGCACTCGGGGCCTTCCCCCTGCTGCACTCGGGGCCTTCCCCCTGCTGCACTCGGGGCCTTCCCCCTGCTGCACTCGGGGCCTTCCCCCTGCTGCACTCGGGGGCCTTCCCCCTGCTGCACTCGGGGCCTTCCCCCTGCTGCACTCGGGGCCTTCCCCCTGCTGCACTCGGGGCCTTCCCCCTGCTGCACTCGGGGCCTTCCCCCTGCTGCACTCGGGGCCTTCCCCCTGCTGCACTCGGGGCCTTCCCCCTGCTGCACTCGGGGCCTTCCCCCTGCTGCACTCGGGGCCTTCCCCCTGCTGCACTCGGGGCCTTCCCCCTGCTGCACTCGGGGCCTTCCCCCTGCTGCACTCGGGGCCTTCCCCCTGCTGCACTCGGGGCCTTCCCCCTGCTGCACTCGGGGCCTTCCCCCTGCTGCACTCGGGGCCTTCCCCCTGCTGCACTCGGGGCCTTCCCCCTGCTGCACTCGGGGCCTTCCCCCTGCTGCACACGGGACCTTCCCCCTGCTGGACGAGGGGCCTTCCCCCTGCTGGACGAGGGACCTTCCCCCTGCTGGACGAGGGACCTTCCCCCTGCTGGACGAGGGACCTTCCCCCTGCTGGACGAGGGACCTTCCCCCTGCTGGACGAGGGACCTTCCCCCTGCTGGACTTGGGACCTTCCCCCTGATGGACTAGAGCCCTTTTCCCTCAAGACTCGGGACCTTTAGCATGGTGGACGAGGACCTTTTCCGTGCTGGACTAGGGACCTTCAATCTGCCGGACTAGGGACCTTCCCCCTGCCGGACGTGGGACCTTCCCCCTGCCGGACGTGGGACCTTCCCCCTGCCGGACGTGGGACCTTCCCCCTGCCGGACGTGGGACCTTCCCCCTGCCGGACGTGGGACCTTCCCCCTGCCGGACGTGGGACCTTCCCCCTGCCGGACGTGGGACCTTCCCCCTGCCGGACGTGGGACCTTCCCCCTGCCGGACGTGGGACCTTCCCCCTGCCGGACGCGGGACCTTCCCCCTGCCGGACGCGGGACCTTCCCCCTGCCGGACTAGGGACCTTCCCCCTGCCGGACTAGGGACCTTCCCCCTGCCGGACTAGGGACCTTCCCCCTGCCGGACTAGGGACCTTCCCCCTTGCCGGACGTGGGACCTTCCCCCTGCCGGACTAGCGACCTTCCCCCTGCCGGACTAGGGACCTTCCCCCTTGCCGGACGTGGGACCTTCCCCCTGCCGGACTAGGGACCTTCCCCCTTGCCGGACGTGGGACCTTCCCCCTGCCGGACGTGGGACCTTCCCCCTGCCGGACGTGGGACCTTCCCCCTGCCGGACGTGGAACCTTCCCCCTGCTGTACTATAAATCTCCAAATAGTCAGAAGAGCAAATATGTAGGCAAATTTCAGTGACGTGCAAAAACAATGCGGCAGTAGGGGATTTCAACTACCCTAACATTAACTGGGATAAAATTAGTGTGATAGATAAAGAGGGTGCGCAATTTCTAAAATGCATTCAGTAGAACCTCTTTAGCCAGTATGTAGCACGGCCAACAAGGGAGGGGAGGTTCTGTACCTAGTTTTAGGGAATGAAACTGGGCTGTTGGAAGGGGTATCAATGGGGGAGATTTTGGTGCTAGTGATCATAATTCAGTTAGATTTAGAGTAATTTTGGAAAAGGACAAAGATGAACCAGGAATAAAAGTTCTCAATTGGAGGAAAGCCAATTTTACTGAGCTGAGATGTGATTTAGCCAAAGTAGACTGGAAACAGCTCGTTAAAGGTGAATCAGTGTCAGTGCGGTGGGGGGCATTCAAGGAGGAGATCTTGAGGGTCCAGAGCAAGTCTGTTCCCTGAAAGAAATAGGGTGGGACTAACAAATCTCGAGCCCCCTGGATGTCAAGAGGCCTACAGATTAGGATAAGTAAAAAAAAGAGAAGCTTATGACAGATACCAAGGGCTCAATACTTTAGAAAGTCTAAAGGAGTATAGGTAGTGCAGGGGTGAACTTAAAAAGGAAATTAGAAAAGCAAAGAGAGAGCATGAAAACATTTTGGCAAGTAAAATCAAGGAAAACCCAAAAATATTTTATAAATACATTAAGAGCAAGACGATAACTAAAGAAAGAGAAGGGTCTATTAGAGACCATAAAGCTAATCTGTGTGTGGAGGTGGGCGACGTTCTTAATGAATCCTTTACGTCTGTTTTCACAAAAAGAGGGGCCATGCAAACACTGCAATCAGGAAGGACGAGTGTGCAATAACCATAATGAGAGAGGAAGTATTAAGGTGTTTAGCAGTTTTGCAAGTGGATAAATCCCCAGGCCAGGATGAAATGTATCGCAGGCTGTTAAGAGAAGCAAGAGAGGAAATAGCAGACGCTCTGACCATCCTCTCTGGCTACAGGGGCGGTGCCGGAGGCAACAAGGCATCAGGAGCAGATGGAATCCCAAAGTATGGTGGAGAAGCACTATTGGCACTAATGCACGACCTCACCTCTCTTATCTGGAAGGAGGAGAACATGCTGGGAGATCTCAGAGATACTGTAACCATGACCATCTTCAAAAAAGGAGACAAATCCGACTGTAGCAACTACAGAGGAATCTTCCTGCTGTCAGCCATTGGGAAGGTCATTGCAAGAATCATCCTAAACCGTTTTCTCCCTGTGGCTGAGGAGCTCCTCCCAGAGTAGCAATGTGGATTCCATTCACTAAGGATCAACTACAAGAGAAATGCAGGGTACCGCACCAATCGTTGTACATGGCCTTCTTTGACTTCACAAAGGTCTTTGACACTGTCAACCCCCGTGAGTGACTATGGAGCATCCTCCTCCGTTTCGGCTGCCCCCCAAAGTTTGTCACCATTCTCCGCCTGCTCCATGACGACATGCAGGCCATGAACTGATCGAGCACAGACCCAATCCGGACCGGGGTTAAGCAGGGCTGTGTCATCGCACCAACGCACTTCTCAATCTTCCTCGCTGCAATGCTCCATCTCACACTCAACAAGCTCCGCGCTGGAGTGGAACTAAGCTATAGAACCAATGGGAACTTGTTCAACCTTCGTTGCCTCATGTGCTAGGGCGCCTCTTGCCTGGGCCTTTTATGGCTCCTGGTCGGTGTGTAAGGAGGCGTGGGATCCTGCCGCTCCTTCTTACAGCCCGACCACGGAGTCCTCGCTGTCCCAAACTATGGAGGAAGACCCGTGTCCACCATGCTGTTTACAGTGCCCTGGTGCTTCTTTCCTTTCCTTACCCTTTCCCCGGGTTAAACAACTTACACTGGTTCACGTGGAACCACTTTATGCACCTTGGAAGTTTAACTGCCTAAACCATGATGCTTGCCTCATCCACTATACTGTAAGGTCCCATATACAGTGGCTCAAACGTCTCTACGTGAGCGTAGTTTCGGACCATCACCTGGTCCCCTACCTTCCACTCGTGTGTTCTCTGGGACTCGAGCAGCAACCAATTACTCCGGTGCTACTTCCCCATGTTACTGGCTGCCTGCCAATGAATCTGCTTCAACATCTCGTACAGATTCTTGACAAACTTACCCCGGTTTACTTCTCTGACCTGACCTACGGTGAGATCCGGTGCCAGAACATGGGTGGACGTGCGCATGACCCTCCCCGTCATGAGCTCATGTGGGGAGAGGCTGGCTCAGACCCCCATCAAAACTAATGGTAGGACCTCATTCCACTTTTTTGGGGACGGCGGTTTCCTTCCGCAGCCTTTCTTTGATGGTCCGATTAAGTTGTTACACAACCCCCGATGACTGGGTTGTGAGCCACATGCCATTTACCCTCTATCCCCAGAACCTTCAAGGTGGCCTGCATGACTTGCTCCGTGAAGTGGCTCACTTGGTCGGACTCCCCGATCTGTGGCAGTCCCCAGCTGGAGAACACTTCCCTTACCAAAATCCTTGCCGTCGCTACTGCTGTGGCTGGAGAACACGTCTACTAGGACCAAACAGTACTTGTAACCCCACTTTGTGGTGGGCAATGGCCCGATGTAATCGACCTGTACCGACTGCCATGGTCCCTCTACCCTTCTCACGTGCCCCATGGGAACCTTCCTATGTTGCGGATCGGGGCTGCTCACCGCGCACACCAGACAGTCCGCGTAAAAATCATGGACAGCCTCCCTCAGTTGCGGCCACCACCCTGCCTGTTCTACCCTTTGCCAGGTAGTCTCCGGCCCTGAGTGCCCCGCTCCTGGACTCCCGTGAGCTAACTGGAGGAATTCCCTCTGGTACAGCTAGGGAACTATACACCGATCCCCCTTGAAGAGCATCCCTTCCTTTATGGTGATACCTGCTATCCCGAACGGACCTTCTACCTTCTCGCCCATAACCAGCTGCTCTGGAACAACCTTGAAGATGGGATCCTGTGCCTGGATTTGCCTCAAGTCCAGGGCCAATACTACTCCTGCATTCCCTGGTGTCCCCCCTTTGTCCTGGATTGCTGCTGCTGGGCTGGACCCGTATGGATCCCAAAAAACTCCTTCCCTGGCTCCCTCCTTTACTAACTCCTTTGGTTGCCTTCCCCTCTGGGCTCTGTCTTAGAGAGAGCCTTTACTTTGTGGATGTAATGACATCCCAGGGTCCCTGTGGCCTCTAAGACCTTTCGCAGCAACGGTGCTGTTGCTAAGGGCTTCCCGTCTGCGGATGCGAAACCGCGACGAGCCCAGATGGCCAAGTATTCGATACAGGAATTGCACGTAAACATGGAATCCGAGCAGATGGTGTATGGGGCCGGGAACTCGTCGGCATGGTAACGACATACACCACTGCCGACAGTTCGACGTGCTGGTCGCTCAGGGTGCGCAGGAGTTTAATAGCCCTTGCTATCCCAGCCGTAGGGTCATAAATCCCGCAGTAGGTGAAACACTCCCCGTTCACTACCGAACTAGACCCGTCGACGTAGATCTCGCGGCCCGTTGGGTGTAACCCAGCCCGGAGTCCTACATCCACGTCCCATACCCCTCCCACCGTATACTACCCTGGGTAGATCATGTTGGCAGCCAACTTGGGCTCACTCAGGCCTTGCACTCTCAGATGCATTTGTGAGACCAATAAAGTCCAGGGCAATGCAAGCATTGCTCACCATGCCGTCCTTTATCCTCCCATCTAATAACATCTGAGTGGTGGTATAGTGGGTTAGTAGAACGATCAGAGAGATCCGGTAAAGAGCTGTGAGCGCTTTACGGCCCAATGCGTGGCTAGGAGATGCCTCTCACAATTGGAATATCCTCGTTCTACATCCGTGAGGACTCTTGATGAGTACACCACGGGCCTCAGTTTGCTGTGCCGCTCCTGGAGCGGTACCGTGCTCAAACTGTCCCCGCTGGCTGCTACTTCCAAAAAGAAGTCCTCCCCACCATTAATCGCCCCTAATGCAGGTGCCGACTGCAGGTCTCCCTCGAGGCGATTAAACGCTGCCGTGCAGTCCCCATCCCACTCCCATCCCACTCCCTTGCGGAGGAGCCGAAGCAGAGGGGCTGCCTTGGTGGCGTAATCCTAAATAAAATCCCCGCAGTAACCCGTGAGCCCCAGGAAGGATCACACCCCCGTCACGGTCGTGGGGGCTGGTAACTCCTGTACCGCCTTCTGTTTGGCCTCGTCTATAGCCCTTTCCCCAGCCCACACGGTCAGTCCGAGGAATTTTACTTCCCTTTGACCGATCTGAGCTTTCTTAGGATTGACCTTGAACCCTGTCTCTCTCAGCAGCTCCAGCAGCTCAGCCAGCAGCGGACCATGCTCCTCCCCCTCATCAGAGAACAACAGTAAATCATCCACATACTGCACCAACTGCTGGGGTCTGCTGAAACCCTTTAAGGCATCTGCCATGCATTGGTGGAATATGGAGGGCCTGTTATGAAATCCCTGGGGAAGGCATGTCCATGTGTACTGCTGTCCTTTAGAAGCGAAGGCAAACTTGTACTGGTCTTCCTGTTTCAGGGGAATCGACCAAAACCCGTTTGAAATGTCCAGCACCGTAAATGTGGTTGCTGGAATACTCCCTATCAGATCAGCTACTGTGGGCACGCAGGCTGGGATGTTTTTGTTAACCATCTGATAGTCCACGGTGGCTCTCCACGACTGGTCCAGTTTCCTAACCGGCCAAAGTGGCGAGTTCATTTGTGGCTATGGGCCTCAACATCTCCTGTGCTACCAGGGATCCCAGTGCCATCTCTGGGGAAACTGTGCTGCTTCTGTGGCTGTGACATGGGATCACCTGTCGGACTTCCACCCCCGTCACCCTACCACAGTTATGCTTGTGTGTGGCGAGCGATGCGAGGTAGTCCCACACGTACGCCTGGTACTTGGCCGGGGTAGTATTGACCAATTACTCTCGGTCGTAACTCCCCTTCGGCTTCATGGTACACATGTTGCCTTTTCCTTCCCCTTTCCCTGGGATCACTACAACTTCGTTCTCCTTATCGGAACCCACTGCTCCCCAAAGGCAGTGATTCCTCAAATCCACTATAATCCTGTGGGCTAACATAAAGTCGGCCCTAGGACTCCTGACCCTGGCTGTTCCCACTTTATTAGGATGCATTCCCACCTGGTGTGGAGGGATCCTAAATCTGTGGCTAACGGCCTGGACATCGCCCTCACCTACTTGTTCCCGGTGAACCCCCTGAGACTGAATGGAACCTTGTTGGACCAGGATGAATCGGTCGGGTTACTCGCATGGATCACTGTGCTCGAAGCTCCGGTGTCCACCAAGTAATTCCCCTCTACCTTCTCCACCCCCATCCTCAGCATGGTCTACTCCACTCATCGTACGTGAGCAAACACAGGTACTCAGGCTGGGTGCGTGCTAGTCAGGGTGGTGGGATTACCGGAGTGGTCGGGATTTTCCTGCTCACGGCAGCGTCTACCCTTCCCTGCTCTGGCACAAAAACTGTTTGAAGGGCGGCCACCAGAACATCAAATTGTTCCGCGGTCGGTCCCTTCGCCTCGACAGGTTTTGTCTAAGGCACTGGAGGATCCCCTTTGCCTTGCCCCCTCCTCGGGGCCGGGCAGTCTCTCCTCCAGTGTCCTGTCTTCCCACCTCCGAAACACATCCTAGCCTTCCCTGCACTAACCCCTTCCTGACACCATTCCTTTTTACTAGCCTCACTGGCCATTACTTCATGTACCTTGCCCTTACTTAGTTTGACCGCCTCCTCTGAGCCGGTTTTAAAGGCCAGGATCATGTGATGGAGCACTTCGGCCTCCGTATACGAGCTCCTCGGAGTCAAACCAGGCCTCCGCTTTTACCCTTATTCGTGGCAAACTCCTGGGCCAATAGTTTCTCGGCCCCACCCCCCACCCCCCACCCCCCCCCCGCAACTGTGCTCTGTCGAGTATCCCACCTGTGACCATTTCGTAGACGTGCCAGAGCCTGTCCGCAAATGTCTGAGGTGCTTCCCCTGCCAGTTGCAGTGTCCTCTCTACCCTAGAGAACGGACTACTCTGGTTGTGACACATAGCTCTCAAGATGTTGTGTATGCATGCCTGTTTACTGTGTGATGTCTGCAACACTGTATGCAACACTGAATGTTCTCTTGTACTGTACACACCTTACCGGTACACTAGAGGGTGTTGTTGCTGGAGACCCAGTGGTTACCTGCACACGACAGGTAACCCAGTAAAAAAAGGAACACACAGTTTGTTAGCAGGCACTCAGGAGCTGTTAATAAAAGAAAACAAGTCTGCAGAGTTTAAGACCATACCCTGCCTCGTGGAGTCATTACTAAAGGTGCCTACATACACTACAACTGGCGATGGGAATACAGGATCACGAACTACATGCTCAACATGTCTAACCTCAGTAACTTTCAGCAATTTACGGAGGGGGAAGATTGGGATGCTTTTGTGGAAAAATTGGAACACTACTTTATAGCCAACGACCTGGACGGGGACACACCGACTACACTACCGAACAAACGCAGGGCCATCCTGCTTTGCAGTTGTGGGCCCACCATCTACGGTCTCGTCAGGGACTTACTAGCCCCGGAGAAGACAACCACCAAAAGCTATGAGGATCTTGTAACAATCATACAGGAACAATTAAAACCAAAAGAAAGCATCCTCACAGCCAGGCACCAGTTCTACACTTACCGGCGACCTGAGGGCCAAGAAATTGCCAAGTATGCTGCACACTTAAGAAGACTAGCTTCACCGTGTGAGTTTGGCGACCACCTTAATGAAACACTAAGAGACGTATTTGCCATCGGAATCGGCCACGAAGGCCTCCTACACAAATTGCTCTCGGCTGACATCACGGTCACCCTGCAGAAAGCAATTCAAGTGAGCCAGGCCTACATGGTTTCGGCCAGCGACTCCAGGTGAATACTGACCCAGGACTCTAAACCGGCGAGCGCAGTGCACCGCATGGATACTTCTAAAGGCAGAAATGCTGCCCCGAGTCCCGCAACACTGAGTCCGCCACATGGGGCAAACCGGATGGCCCCGTGCTGGTGCTGTGGAGGAAATCACAGGGCCCACCAGTGCAGCTACAAAGACTATGCATGCAAAGGCTGCAAAGAGAAAGGGCACCTTCAGAGAATGTGCAGGAAAAGCTGTACTCACTGTGTCTCGGATGAGTTGGCTGATCACCGGGGCCCCGACACAGATGAAGATGAAGCTGCTCTAACCCTGGGAGAGGAGTATGGAATCTTTACCTGCTCCACCGGAAGTTCTCCATGGATGATGGAAGTGGACATCGACGGGGTCCCAGTCTCCATGGAGATCGACACAGGGGCGAGCCAGTCTGTGATCAGCCAAAAGACCTTTGAAAAAATTTGGAGGAATCCTGCCACTCGACCAAAACTGTCCCCTGTCCAGGCAAAGCTGCTCACCTATACCAAAGGTAAAATCCAAACAGTGCAGACGTCCAGGTCTCCCAGGGCGACGTGTTGCACAAACTTCCCCTGTGGATTGTAGCCGGCGACAGTCCCACGCTGCTGGGCAGGAATTGGATGAACCGGGTCCACATCAGGCGAAGTGGTGCTGTGGAAGAAAAGACCACCACAGCCTGTCTGCAGCAAGACCACAAACTGCCTGCATTCAAAATGGCCTCCTCCAAGCCACGAGTCAACATGGAGGAGTATCATGTGATATCGAGTGGCCAATCGGATTTGAAAGCTCCCTTAAAGGAGACTGGTATCCAAAAAATTTAAAGGGGAAGTTCTAACTATTTGAGTACACAGACTTTAAAGTTAAAGGTGCAATAAAAGGGTGCAAGTATGAAAATGTATGCAATGTAACCATGAATTGTGATGCTGGTTTAACCAATGTGATGAATGAGATGAATGCAGGTGTCAGTAAGGTTAAGAACAAATTTATTATGCTTAACAATAATGATAGAGATTATGAAATGCCTAATATAAGAACATAAGAATATAAGAATTAGGAACAGGAGTAGGCCATCTAGCCCCTCGAGCCTGCTCCGCCATTCAACAAGATCATGGCTGATCAGGCCGTGGACTCAGCTCCACTTACCCGCCCGCTCCCCGTAACCCTTAATTCCCTTATTGGTTAAAAATCTATCTATCTGTGATTTGAATACATTCAATGAGCTAGCCTCAACTGCTTCCTTGGGCAGAGAATTCCACAGATTCACAACCCTCTGGGAGAAGAAATTCCTTCTCAACTCAGTTTTAAATTGGCTCCCCCGTATTTTGAGGCTGTGCCCCTAGTTCTAGTCTCCCCAACCAGTGGAAACAACCTCTCTGCCTCTATCTTGTCTATCCCTTTCATGATTTTAAATGTTTCGATAAGATCACCCCTCATCCTTCTGAACTCCAACAAGTAAAGACCCAGTCTACTCAATCTATCATCATAAGGTAACCCCCTCATCTCCAGAATCAGCCGAGTGAATCATCTCTGTACCCCCTCCAAAGCTAGTATATCCTTCCTTAAGTAAGATGACCAAAACTGCACGCAGTACTCCAGGTGCGGCCTCACCAATACCCTGTACAGTTGCAGCAGGACCTCCCTGCTTTTGTACTCCATCCCTCTCGCAATGAAGGCCAACATTCCATTCACCTTCCTGATTACCTGCTGCACCTACAAACTAACTTTTTGGGATTCATGCACAAGGACCCCCAGGTCCCTCTGCACCGCAGCATGTTGTAATTTCTCCCCATTCAAATAATATTCCCTTTTACTGTTTTTTTTTCCAAGATGGATGACCTCACATTTTCCGACATTGTATTCCATCTGCCAAACCTTAGCCCATTCGCTTAACCTATCGAAATATCTTTGCAGCCTCTCTGTGTCCTCTACACAACCCGCTTTTCCACTAATCTTTGTGTCATCTGCAAATTTTGTCAAACTACACTCTGTCCCCTCTTCCAGGTCATCTATGTATATTGTAAACAGTTGTGGTCCCAGCACCGATCTCTGTGGCACACCACTAACCACCGATTTCCAACCCGAAAAGGACCCATTTATCCCGACTCTCTGCTTTCTGTTAGCCAGCCAATTCTCGATCCATGCTAATACATTTCCTCTGACTCCGTGTACCTTTAGCCTGACATCGGTAGTGGGTAAAATGATGGAATCAATTATTAAGGATGTCATAGCAGTGCATTTGGAAAGAGGTGGCATGATAGGTCCAAGTCAGCATGGATTTGTGAAAGGGAAATCATGCTTGACAAATCTTCTGGAATTTTTTGAGGATGTTTCCAGTAGAGTGGATAAGGGAGAACCAGTTGATGTGGTATATTTGGACTTTCAGAAGGCGTTCGACAAGGTCCCACACAAGAGATTGATGTGCAAAGTTAGAGCACATGGGATTGGGGGTAGTGTACTGACATGGATTGAGAACTGGTTGTCAGACAGGAAGCAAAGAGTAGGAGTAAATGGGTACTTTTCAGAATGGCAGGCAGTGACTAGTGGGGTACCGCAAGGTTCTGTGCTGGGGCCCCAGCTGTTTACACTGTACATTAATGATTTAGACGAGGGGATTAAATGTAGTATCTCCAAATTTGCGGATGACACTAAGTTGGGTGGCAGTGTGAGCTGCGAGGAGGATGCTGTGAGGCTGCAGAGCGACTTGGATAGGTTAGGTGAGTGGGCAAATGCATGGCAGATTAAGTATAATGTGGATAAATGTGAGGTTATCCACTTTGGTGGTAAAAACAGAGAGACAGACTATTATCTGAATGGTGACAGATTAGGAAAAGGGGAGGTGCAAAGAGACCTGGGTGTCATGGTACATCAGTCATTGAAGGTTGGCATGCAGGTGCAGCAGGCGGTTAAGAAAGCAAATGACATGTTGGCCTTCATAGCAAGGGGATTTGAGTACAGGGGCAGGGAGGTGTTGCTACAGTTGTACAGGGCATTGGTGAGGCCACACCTGGAGTATTGTGTACAGTTTTGGTCTCCTAACCTGAGGAAGGACATTCTTGCTATTGAGGGAGTGCAGCGAAGGTTCACCAGACTGATTCCCGGGATGGCGGGACTGACCTATCAAGAAAGACTGGATCAACTGGGCTTGTATTCACTGGAGTTCAGAAGAATGAGAGGGGACCTCATAGAAACATTTAAAATTCTGACGGGGTTAGACAGGTTAGATGCAGGAAGAATGTTCCCAATGTTGGGGAAGTCCAGAACCAGAGGTCACAGTCTTAGGATAAGGGGTAAGCCATTTAGGACCGAGATGCGGAGGAACTTCTTCACCCAGAGAGTGGTGAACCTGTGGAATTCTCTACCACAGAAAGTTGTTGAGGCCAATTCACTAAATATATTCAAAAAGGAGTTAGATGAGGTCCTTACTACTAGGGGGATCAAGGGGTATGGCGAGAAAGCAGGAATGGGGTACTGAAGTTGAATGTTCAGCCATGAACTCATTGAATGGCGGTGCAGGCTAGAAGGGCCGAATGGCCTACTCCTGCACCTATTTTCTATGTTTCTATGTTTCTATGTTTCTATGTTTAGCTTCTGCAGTAACCTTTTGTGTGGCACCTTATCGAATGCCTTTTGGAAATCTAAACACACCACATCCATCGGTACACCTCTATCCACCATGCTCGTTATATCATCAAAGAATTCCAGTAAATTAGTTAAACATGATTTCCCCTTCATGAATCCATGTTGCGTCTGCTTGATTACACTATTCCTATCTAGATGTCCCGCTATTTCTTCCTTAATGATAATTTCAAGCATGTTCCCCACTACAGATGTTAAACTAACCGGCCTATAGTTACCTGCCTTTTGTCTGCCCCCTTTTTTAAACAGAGGTGTTACATTAGCTGCTTTCCAATCCGCTGGTACCTCCCCAGAGTCCAGAGAATTTTGGTAGATTATAACGAATGCATATGCTATAACTTCCGCCATCTCTTTTAATACCCTGGGATGCATTTCATCAGGACCAGGGGACTTGTCTACCTTGAGTCCCATTAGCCTGCCCAGCACTATCCCCCTAGTGATAGTGATTATCTCAAGGTCCTCTCTTCCCAAATTCACGTGACCAGCAATTTTTGGCAAGGTTTTTGTGTCTTCCACTGTGAAGACCGAAGCAAAATAATTGTTTAAGGTCTCAGCCATTTCCACATTTCCCATTATTAAAACCCCCTTCTCATCTTCTAAGGGACCAACATTTACTTTAGTCATTCTTTTCCGTTTTACAGATCAGTAAAAGCTTTTACTATCTGTTTTTATGTTTTGCGCAAGTTTACTTTCGTAATCTATCTTTCCTTTCTTTGTTGCTTTCTTAGTCATTCTTTGCTGTCGTTTAAAATTTTCCCAATCTTCTAGTTTCCCACTAAACTTGGCCATCTTATACGCATTGGTTTTTAATTTGATACTTTCCTTTATTTCCTTGGTTATCCATGGCTGGTTATCCCTTCTCTTTCCGCCCTTCTTTTTCACTGGAATATATTTTTGTTGAGCACCATGAAAGAGCTCCTTAAAAGTCCTCCACTGTTCCTCAATTGTGCCGCCTTTTAGTCTGTGTTCCCAGTCGACTTTAACCAACTCTGCCCTCATCCCACTGTAGTCCCCTTTGTTTAAGCATAGTACGCTCATTTGAGACACTACTTCCTCACCCTCAATCTGTATTACAAATTCAACCATATTGTGATCACTCATTCCGAGAGGATCTTTTACTAGGAGATCGTTTATTATACCTGTCTCATTACACAGGACCAGATCTAAGATAGCTTGCTCCCTTGCGGGTTCTGTGACATACTGTTCTAAGAAACAATCCCGTATGCATTCTATGAATTCCTCCTCAAGGCTACCCCATGCGATTTGATTTGACCAATCGATATGTCGGTTAAAATCCCCCATGATTACTGCCATTCCTTTTTCACATGCCTCCATTATTCCCTTGATTATTGTCCGCCCCACCGTGAAGTTATTATTTGGGGGCCTATAAACTACACCCACCAGTGACTTTTTCCCCTTACTATCTCTAATCTCCACCCACAATGATTCAACATTTTGTTCATTAGAGCCAATATCGTCTCTCACAACTGCCCTGATATCATCCTTTATTAACAGAGCTACCCCACCTCCTTTCCCTTCTTGTCTGTCTTCCCGAATTGTCAGATACCCCTGTATGTTTAATTCCCAGTTTTGGCCACCCTGCAACCACGTTTCTGTAATGGCCACCAAACCATTTGTAATGATTTGTGTCGTCAACTCATTTACTTTATTTCAAATGCTGCGTGTGTTTAGGTAGAGTGTTTTAATACTAGTTTTTAAACCATGATTTTTAGTTTTGACCCTTGCCTTTTGCATTCTTTCTTGGGGTCCTGTTCATCTGAGCTCTCACCCACTCTAACTAGCTCAGAGCCCTCTCCTGGATTCCGAATACTCCTCGCATTGAGGCACCGAGCTTTCATGCTTGCCTCTTTATTACACTTTGACCCTTTAGAATTCTGCTGTATAGTGCCCTTTTTGTTTTTTACCTTGGGTTTCTCAGCCCTCCACTTTTACTCATCTCCTTTCTGTCTTTTGCTTCTGTCTCCATTTTGTTTCCCTCTATCTCCCTGCATTGGTTCCCATCCCCCTGCCATATTAGTTTAACTCCTCCCCAACAGCACTAGCAAACACTCCCCAACAGTATGTCTGTTGAAACCAGGACACCTTAAAGTGATGCAAGTGCTAGAATGTATAATGCAGGCTCGACTATGTGTGATCAGAGCCAAGGTGTCATGTATACCGGTAGAACACTGCCAAAGGACATTGGGTCCTACAGGGACTATGCTGATGCCAATGGAATCCCCCTGTAGGAGACCCCCAGGTCCAGTAGGCTATCTGACCATGTAGCCTGGACCTTTGGAACGAATGTGATGCCCCTTGCAGGACATACACACAGGCAGTGGAAGCAGACCCACTACAGGGACAGTGGTCAATGGGCAGCCCAGCCACCACCAATGGTAACTTGTACCAGACCAGCCCTACAGCCCCTGGCCACCAGGGCCAACACCAGAAGCATGAGGCCAATACCCTCAAGCTTCCCTGGCAAACCCTGGGATGACCTGACCCTCATCCCCATTGGTGGACAAGGAGCCTACCCAGTCTTGTGGCCCTGCCCACCACCCCACAACTACCCACATCACAGTGTATACACACCACCCACTGCTGCTGTGGCTACCTCCGCGAGGGATCCCACAACAGTGACACCCACATGGTCTGTATGTGAGGGAGGGGAAACATATGAGGCCAGCCTCAAGCACAGGGATCACACCTGACAACCACACAACCCTCACCACAACCTCCCATAGCCCACCACTGATCACCTCCCCTAGTCATGACAACAAGAATATGAAAAATGCTCAGGTGGGAGTATTGTTGTGTATGCATGTCTGTTTACTGTGTGATGTCTGTAATACTGTATGCAACACTGAATGTGCCCTTGTACTGTACACACCTTACCAGTACACTAGAGGGTGCTGTTGCTGGAGACCCAGGGGTTACCTGCACACGGCAGGTAACGCAGTATAAAAAGGAACACACAGCTTGTTGGCAGGCACTCAGGAGCTGCTAATAAAAGACTGCAAGCCTGCAGAGTTGAAGACCATACCCTGCCTCATGGAGTCATTACTAAAGGTGCCTACATACACTACACAGGATTTCCTTCTTTAAGCCGGCCATGGTCCCCTGTCCCTGTTTGGTCTCGGCGGACAGGGCCTGATACAGTTTCCCCTCCAGGGAAAACAGCAACAGCTTGTGAGCCTCGGCCTCACTACACTCGTTAATCCCACCAACCTGGTCCACCTCGGTGAAGTGAACTGAGGGGTCCCCTTCTTTCTTTAACTTGGGCACTTCCGAGATCATATTCTGTAGCTGTGGGATGGTGAACGGAACCACAAATCGCTTTGCAGCATGCTCTGACCCGCGCCGTCTATGGGCGGGCCAAACTTCTGCTGCCGTATGGGCCACATCAGTCCCTTTGGCGCTTCAAGCGGTGGTTGGTCGTCCCTATCCTGCCCCCAATCCTCGCTATCTTCTTCTTCTTCCCAGTCCACCCGAGCTTCCCCCGGAACCATCAAGCAAACCATGCCTTTGGCTTTGGATAGAGCTTGAGTCAAGCTTTGGATTTTATCTTGGCAGGGCCTGTGATTCCCACTCTCAAATCCCCAACTGCTAGCTACCCTGTAAGCTGCCTTAATATCTCTCAATTGCCCCTCCAGCCCATCACCTTAACCCGTTAAGCGGGCATTCTCCTCCCATACAGCCTGCTCATTGAGCTTGGCCTCAGTGACCTGGCATTGCAGGTACTTTCCGGTGTTACAGGAGGTTTCCTCCTGAGTACGCCTTTCCTGCCTCTCCTCGCGTAACTCATCCACTAATCTGTTCCCCACTGTGGCCCTTGCGGCTCACTGCTCCTCTGACTCTTGGAGCTCTGCCTGAAGCTTACCAACCTGCTCCCTAAGCAGCTGGACTTGCTTCTGCAAACACAGGAGCCAAATGGCCTTTTCTTTTGCCTTTTTGTGCTCCTTACTCCCCGTCCACTCAGTGGCTTTGTCCTCAGGACTCTCAGCCTGTAACAAGTCCAACACCCACTGCTGTGTTACATTAACTTTTCCGAATGTGTACAAGGAAATCCTATCCCTCATTGCCGATCTCTTGACCTTGAGATCTTCCATGACTGTCTGTTCACTCATACCGGAATCTTGCCATGGTCACCAGATTCTGTAAGTGGTTTTGCCCCTGGTGGTTTCGAATCAACTCCTTACAATAGTTCTAGACACCGGAATTATAGTCGTGATCAGTAACATACGGTCATAGACAGATCTTTTCGGTCTCCACCATCACAATGCTTTTATCCAACTTAAAACACACCTATACCCAGTAAAAACACACCCTGGTAGTGTAATACAAACAAACACAGTACAACACACAGTCTGGCCTGTCTAAACAGGCCCCTAACGCAAAGTACCCATGTCTAAACCACCCCTGCTCGAATTCAAAATTGCACCACTGAAATCTGTCCAACAGCGTGTGTGTATGCTTATGATCCTTGCAAAAACCTCCCCACTAAAACCCCTAAGGTTTGGTTGGGACACACAACACCCTTTCACACTATGTGGTGGTCTTAAAGATGTGTGGGCTGGGATAAATGCTCACCAATAACCCCTCTGGCTTACTTGCTGCTTCTGCCGATGAGGCATATCTTCTGGGTCTTCAAGTCCAGTCTAAAGGTCAGCTTCCCAGTCAAAGTAGCAAGGCTCCCTGGTGTTTCTTCTCTCCATCCCAGATGGAGTGCTTAGTCCTTGTGCATTGCAAGCAGGCATAGAAGAGGGGAGAGAGATTGAGATGGCAGCCAAAAACTGCCTCTCTTATACTTGCAAAAAATGCGTCTTCTTCGCACCAAAAATCCAACTGTCCTTTCCCCTGAGGCTGTCCAACTGAAAAACAAACTCAGATCTGTGCCTGTCCCTTTGTTAACTGGGCTGTACCTCGATGTGTGGCTCCGACGAGTCTGTGGTCAAATAGCTTTCCTTTGTCTTTCAATGGCCTGAAACCCCGGCCACTTTACTTAATGTCTCACTGATGGGTTCCTATTCCATGATGTTTCTGCTTTCAGCCATTCTCATTCCTGCCCAGCTGATGTGTATTCAAGTTAAGCATGTTTGGCCCTAGCCCAGCCAGCTCTTCTGCTGTATAGTAAAAAAGTAGCAATGTCCAAAAAGTCCAAAAAGTGTTTTCACCGAATTCTTACAGCTGCCTGCGCTTGCTTTCTGCATGCTCTTGAGCTCCCTCCCGGATGCTCTTCCTCCACTTAGGGTGGTCTCTGGCTAGAGACTCCCAGGTGTCAGTGGGGATGTTGCATTTTATCAAGGAGGCTTTGAGGGTGTTCTTGAAACGTTTTCTCTGCTCACCTGGGGCTCGCTTGCCAAGTAGGAGTTCCGAGTAGACCGCTTGCTTTGGGCATCATGTGTCAGAAAACGTGGACCACTTTCCATACCTTTTGGAGCCTATTATCAGCAAGGGCAGACATTGACGGTGAAGTTCAATCCTCCAGTGAACCAGCGCAGCCTTCGGCCACCTGAGGAAGAGAGTTTTCGAAGATCAGGCCCTCAAATCTGGACTGTACAGTCACTTGAGAACTCCCTTTTAGAGTGGAAGCAAGTCTTCCTCAATTTCAAGGGACTGCCTATGATGATGATGGTGCCGAAGGACTGGAGGACTACTAACGTTGTACCTTTGTTTAAAAAGAGCAAACTGATAGACCGAGTTATTACTGGTCAGTCAGCCTAACCTCGGTGGTGAGAAAATTATTGGAGAAAATTCTGAAGGACAGGATAAATCTTCATTTAAAAAAAGACACGGATTAATCAAAAATGTCAGCATGGATTTATTAAGGGAAGGTCGTGTCTGACTAACTTGATTGAATTTTTTGAGGAGGTAACCAAGAGGGTCGATGAGGGCAGTGCGTATGATGTAGTGTATATGGATTTTAGCAAAGCTTTTGATAAAGTCCCACATGGCAGACTGGCCACGAAAGTAAAAGCCCATGGGATCCAGGGCAAAGTGGCAAGTTGGATCCAAAATTGACTCAGAGGCAGGAAGCAAAGGGTAATGATTGATGGGTGTTTTTGTGACTGGAAGGATGTTTCCAGTGAGGTTCCGCAGGGCTCAGTACTAGGTCCCTTGCTTTTTGTGCTATGTATCAATGATTTAAACTTAAATGTAGTGGGTATGATTAAGAAGTTTGCAGATGATACACAAATTGGCTGTGTGGTTGATAATGAAGAAGAAAGCTGCGGACAGCAGGAAGATATCAATGAACTGGTCAGGTGGGCAGAACAGTGACAAATGGAATTCAATCCGGAGAAGTGTGAGGTAATGCATTTTGGGGGGTCGAACAAGGCAAGGGAATACACATTAAATGGTAGGACACTGAGAAGTGTAGAGGAACAAAGAGACCTTGGAGTGCAGGTCCACAGATCCCTGAAGGTAGCAGGCCAGGTAGATAAGGTGGTTAAGAAGGCATACAGAACACTTGCCTTTATTAGCCGAGGCATAGAATACAAGAGCAGTGAGGTTATGCTTGAACTGTATAAAACACTAGTTAGGCCACAGCTAGAGTGCTGTGCAGTTCTGGTCACCACGTTACAGGAAAGATGTGATCGCACTCGAGAAGATTTATGA
Organism: Pristiophorus japonicus; assembly: GCF_044704955.1. Lineage (NCBI taxonomy): Eukaryota > Metazoa > Chordata > Chondrichthyes > Pristiophoridae > Pristiophorus > Pristiophorus japonicus. Next base: position 272,565,413 of record NC_091977.1, on the reverse strand, counting down.
GGATGTTGCTGGGATTGGAGAATTTTAGCAATGAGGAAAGATTGGATAGGCTGGGTTTGTTTTAATTGGAACAGAGGAGGCTGAGGGGAGACCTTATTGAGGTCCTGGATAGCGTAGATAGCAAGGACATATTTCCCTCAGCAGAATGGTCAACAACCAGGGGCATAGATTTAAAGTAACTGGTAGGAGGTTTCAAGGGGATTTGAGGGGAAATTTCTTCACCCAGAGGGTGGTGGGGGTCTGGAACTCACTGCCTGAAAGGGTGGTAGAGGCACAAACCCTCATCACATTTAAAAGATACTTTGGATGTGCACTTGAAGTGCCGTAACCTACAGGGCTACGGATTGAGAGCTGGAAAGTGGGATTAGGCTGGATAGCTCTTGGTCGGCCGGCGCAGACACGATGGGCTGAAATGGCCTCCTTCCATGCTGTAAATTTCTATGATTCTATGATCTGCACTACTTTAATTCTGGCCACTGGAGCATCCCTGATTATAATCGCTCCACCATTGGCGACCTTACCTTCTGTTGCCTACATCCCAAACTCTGGAATTCCCTCCCTAAACCTCTCCACCTCTCTACTTCTCATTCCTCCTTTAAGACTCTCCTTAAACCTACCTCATTGACCAAGCTGTTCGTCATCTGTCCTAACATTTCCTTTTATAGCTTGGAGTCAAATTTTGTTTTTGATTACACTCCTTTGAAGCACCTTGGAAAGTTTTACTATATTAAAGGCACTATACAAATGTTAGTTGCTGTTGTCTCGATATCCCTTTTATAATATGGACACCAGAACTCTGCACTAAACGTGGCCTAACCAAGGTTCTATACAAGTTTAACATATACCTCTCTGCTTTTCAGTTGTATCCCTCTAGAAATGAACACCAGTGGTTTGTTTTTTTTTGGCCTTGTTAACCTTGTTGCTGCTGTTAATGATTTGTGAATCTGAATTCTATGATCCCTTTGCTGATCTACCCAATTTGGACTCTTAGGGCCCAAGTTTCGGGCCGCGCCTAAAACGACGCAGCCCCGACCTGGACACCCGTTTTTCGCGCCAGAAAGTGCGCCTAAAAAAAACTTACCTATTCTCCGGCTCCCTGCAGGTCCTCTGGAGCTGGGCACAGCGCATCATGAGCTGTTGGGGGCGGAGCCAGGTCCCTGCGCTGAAAACAGTGCTGGGACCTCTGCACATGTGCAGTAGCTTCAGGCGCCCAAAATGTGGGAGGGGCCCGAAGCACGCAGCCCCTAGCCCTGGCCGAATGGCCTCACTGGGGCTGCGTGAATAAGGCTCCTCCCACCCGACCCGACCTCCGCTCCCCCGCCCGGACCTCAGCGACTCTCTTCCCCCCCCGCCCCCCCCCGGACCTCCGCGACCCTCTCTCCCCCCCACCCCCGGGCCTCCGCGACTCTCTCTCCCCCCCCGGACCTCCGCTACCCCCCCCCGAGACCCGACGCCACCTACCTGTAAATCCAGCCTGAGGTCTTGGGCCCGGCCGTTTAGCCTCCTTCTCTCCCTTCCCCCCCCTCTCTCCCCACCCTCTGCCTTCCCCCCCTTCTCCCCCTCTCCCCACCCCCCCTTCTTCCCCTCGCCCACCCCTTCTCCTCCTCCCCCCCAACCCCTTCTCCCCCTCCCCCCCACCCCCCTTCTCCCCCTCACTTCCCTTCTCCCCCTCACCTCCCTTCTCCCCCTCACCTCCCTTCTCCCCCTCCCCCCCCACCTCCCTTCTCCCACCTCCCTTCTCCCCCTCCCCCTCCCACCCCCCTTCTCCCCTCCCCCTCCCCTTCTCCCCCTCCCCTCGCTGTCAGAAACACAGACACTGACAGACAGAGAGTGAGAGACACACACACAGACAAACAGAGACAGAGACACACTGTGTGGGCCATCCCAGCACGCTGTTGGAGGGCTCCCGGTGCTGCAGTCGGTAAGTAGAACATGTTTTATTTATTGATTTTTTAATTTTTTTTTATTTGTTATTAATTTTTTTTGATTCATTTATTGGTTGATTTATTGATGTATTTATCATTTATTATTGACGATGGCTCTTAATTTTTAAAACTGAAGTGTTTAATGTTTGTAAACTTCCCTTTAAAACCCCCCACCCCCTCCCCCCCATTCCCTACGCCTAATTTGTAACCAACGCCTGATTTTCTAAAGTGTAGACAAGGTTTTTTTGAACGTACAAAAATCTTCACTTACTCCATTCTAAGTTAGTTTGGAGTAAGTTTTCACTGCCTAAACTTTGAAAACAGGTGTAAGTGGCCGGACACGCCCCCTTTTGAAAAAAAAATTCTGTTCCAAAGTGAAACTGTTCTAACTGACTAGAACTGGAGCAAACTAAATGCCGAGAATTCAAATTTCTATGATACTCCATTCTAAACCAGTTGCTCCAAAAAAACAGGAGCAACTCAGGCCGAAACTTGGCCCCTTATTATCCAAGCAATATGTGGTCTCCTTATTCTTTCTACCAAAATGCACCACCTCACACTTATCTTTATTGAAATCCATTTGCCAATTACACACCAGTTCTGCAAGTTTGTATCTTGTTGCACTTTTCCCTCAAATTTGGTTTTGTCCACATATTTTGACATTGTACTTCCAAATCATGAATCAAAATCATTTATCTAAATGGTGAACAATAATGATCCCAGCACTGATCCCTATGGAACACCACCTAATTTAATGCCATTTAATAAAAGTGTTCAAAACTATGAAGCATTTTGAAAGAGTAAATAAGGACAAACTGGCAGGATAGGCAGTAACCAGAGGATACAGATTTAGATAATTGGCAAAAAAAGCAGAGAGAAGATGAGGAGTAATTCTTTTATGCAGCGAGTTATGATGTCGAATGCGCTGCCTGAAAGGGCAGTGGAAGCAGATTCAATAGTAACTTTCCAAAGGAATTGGACATACATGAAAAGGAAACATTTGATAAGGTTGCACATACGAGACTATTAACAAAAATGAGAGTGCATGGAATTGGAGATAACCTATTGACTTGGGTAGGGAATTTGTCAGGAATTCCCTGGATTCTGGGGAGGTCCCAGCAGATTGGAAAACTGCAAATGTAACGCACCTATTTAAAAAAGGAGGCAGACAAAAAGCAGGAAACAATAGACCAGTTAGCCTAACATCTGTGGTTGGGAAAATGTTGGAGTCCATTATTAAAGAAGCAGTAGCAGGGCATTTGGAAAAGCAGAATTCATCAGGCAGAGTCAGCATGGATTTATGAAGGGGAAGTCATGTTTGGCAAATTTGCTGGAATTATTTGAGGATGTAATGAACAGGGTGGATAAAGGGGAATCAATGGATGTGGTGTATTTGGCCTTCCAGAAGGCATTTGACAAGGTGCCACATAAAAGGTTACTGCACAGGATAAAAGTTTACGGGGTTGGGGGTAATATATTAGCATGGATAGAGGATTGGCTAACGAACAGAAAACAGAGAGTCGGGATAAATGGTTCATTCTCTGGTTGGCAATCAGTAACTAGTAGGGTGCCGCAGGGATCAGTGCTGGGACCCACACTGTTTACAATCTATATTAATGACTTGGATGAAGGGACCGAGTATAACGTAGCCAAGTTTGCTGATGATACAAAGATGGGAGGAAAAGCAATGTGTGAGGAGGACACAAAAAATCTGCAAAAGGACATAGACAGGTTAAGTGAGTGGACAAAAATTTGGCAGATGGAGTATAATGTTGGAAAATGTGAAGTTATGTACTTTGGCAGAAAAAAATCAAAGAGCAAGTTATTATTTAAATGGAGAAAAATTGCAAAGTGCTACAGTACAACGGGACCTGGTGCATGAAACACAAAAGGATAGTAGGTTGTAAATCTGTGGAATTCGCTGCCTCAAAGAGCTGTGGAAGCTGGGTCATTGAAATATTTAAGACCCAGATAGACAGTTTCTTAACCGATAAGGGAATAAGGGGTTATGGGGAGCGGACAGGGAAGTGGACCTGAGTCCATGATTGGATCAGCCATGATCGTATTAAATGACGGAGCAGGCTCGAGGGACCGTATGGCCTACTCCCGCTCCTATTTCTTATGTTCTTATGTTCTTATGAATCAGAGAGTAGGGATAATGGGGATGTACTCCAATTGGCAGGATGTGACGAGTGAAAACCGGCAGATGGAGTTCAATGTGGGGAAATATGAGGTCATCCACTTTGGACCCAAGAACGATAGAACAGAGTATTTTCTAAATAGTGAGAAGCGAGGAACTGTGGAGGAGCAGAGAGATTTAGGGTCCAAATACAGAAATCACTAGAAGCTCGTGGGCAGGTTCAAAAAATAATTAAAAAGGCTAAAGGAATACAAAGGGGTGGAAGTGATGTTACAGTTGTATAAAGCTCTGGTTAGACCCCATTTACAGTTCTGGCCACCACACCTGAGGAAGGATATATTGGTCTTGGAGGGGGTACAGTGCAGATTGACCAGAATGATTCCGGGGCTAAAAGAGTTAAATTATGATGACAGGTTGCATAGACTAGGCTTGTATTACCTTGAGTATAGAAGAATAAGGTTTGATCTAACTGAGGTGTTAAAGATGATTAAAATATTTGACAGGGTATACAGAGAGAAACTATTTCATCTGGTGGGGGAAGTCCAGAACAAAGGGGCATAACTTTAAATTTAGAGCCAGGCCGTTCAGGGGTGATGTCAGGAAGCACTTCTTCACACAAAGGATAGTGGCAATCTGAAAGCTTTCCTCCAAAAAGCTGTGAGGCTGGGGGTCAATTGAAAATATCAAAACTGTGAATGATGAATTTTATTAGGCATGGCTTGAAGGGTTTGGAAACAAGGTGAATAGATACAGATCAGCCGTGATCTAATTGAATGGTGGAACAGGCTCAAGTAGCTGAATGGCCAATTCCTGTTCCTATCGTCCGTCCACCCACCCACCCATCCACCGACCCATCCACCCACACATCCACCCACCCATCCACCCACCCACCCACCCATCCAACCACCCACCCACCCACCCATCCACCCACCCATCCACCTACCCACCCACCCACCAATCCACCCACCCATCCACCCACCCACCCACACATCCAACCACCCACCCACCCACCCATGCATCTATCCATCCACCCACCCACCCACCCACCCACCCATCCACCCACCCACCCACCCATCCACCCATCCACCCACCCACCCACCCATCCATCCACCCACCCACCCATTCATCCATCCACCCACCCACCCACCCATCCACCCACACATCCACCCATCCATCCACCCACCCACCCACCCATCCACCCACACATCCACCCACACATCCATCCATCCACCCACCCACCCATCCACCCACCCACCCACCCATCCACCCACCCATCCAACCACCCACCCACCCATCCATCCACCAATCCACCCACCCATCCACCCACCCATCCAACCACCCACCCACCCATCCACCCACCCACCCACCCACCCATCCACCCACCCACCCACCCATCCACCCATCCACCCACCCACCCATCCATCCATCCACCCACCCACCCACCCACCCATCCACCCATCCATCCACCCACCCACCCACACATCCAACCACCCATCCATCCATCCACCCACCCACCCACCCACCCACCCATCCACCCACCCATCCACCCATCCATCCACCCATCCATCCATCCATCCATCCATCCACCCACCCACCCACCCATCCACCCACCCATCCATCCACCCACCCATGCACCCACCCACCCACCCACCCATCCATCCACCCACCCACCCACCCATCCACCCACCCATCCATCCACCCACCCACCCACCCACCCACCCATCCACCCACCGATCCATCCACCCACCCACCCACCCACCCACCGACCCACCCATCCACCCACCCATCCATCAACCCACCCACCCACCCACCCATCCACCCACCCTCACATCCATCCACCCACCCACCCACCCATCCATCCATCCACCCACCCATCCACCCACCCACCCATCCACCCATCCACCCACCCATCCACCCACCCATCCATCCACCCACCCATCCACCCACCCACCCACCCATCCATCCACCCACCCATCCATCCACCCACCCACCCACCCATCCATCCACCCGCCCACCCACCCATCCACCCACCCGTCCATCCTCCCACCCACCCACCCACCCACCCACCCATCCATCCATCCATCCACCCACCCACCCATCCACCCACCCATCCACCCACCCATCCACCCACCCATCCACCCACCCATCCATCCACCCCCCACCCACCCACCCACCCATCCACCCATCCATCCACCCACCCACCCAACCAACCATCCACCCACCCACCCACCCACCCATCCATCCACCCACCCACTCACCCATCCATCCATCCACCCACCCACCCACCCATCCACCCAGCCATCCATCCACCCACCCATCCACCCACCCATCCATCCACCCACCCATCCATCCACCCACCCATCCACCCATCCACCCACCCATCCACACACCCACCCATCCACCCACCCATCCATCCACCCACCCATCCATCCACCCACCCACCCACCCATCCACCCACCCATCCACCCACCCACCCACCCATCCATCCATCCACCCACCCATCCACCCACCCATCCATCTACCCATCCACCCATCCACCCACCCATCCATCCACCCACCCATCCACCCATCCACCCACCCATCCATCCACCCACCCACCCATCCACCCACCCACCCACCCATCCACCCACCCATCCACCCACCCATCCATCCACCCATCCACCCACCTACCCATCCACCCACCCACCCACCCACCCATCCACCCACCTACCCACCCACCCACCCACCCATCCATCCACCCACCTCTCCACCCATCCACCGTCCCACCCATCCATCCACCCATCCACCCATCCATCCACCCACCCATCCACCCACCCACCCATCCATCCACCCATCCATCCACCCACCCACACATCCACCCATCCACCCACCCACCCACCCATCCACCCATCCACCCACCCACCCACCCATCCACCCATCCACCCACCCGTCCATCCACCCACCCATCCACCCACCCACCCATCCATCCATCCATCCACCCACCCACCCACCCATCCACCCACTCATCCATCCACCCACCTATCCACCCATCCACCCACCCACCCATCTATCCACCCATCCACCCATCCATCCACCCACCCACCCACCCACCCATCCACCCACCCACCCATCCATCCACCCACCCACCCACCCATCCACCCACCCATCCATCCATCCACCCACCCACCCACCCACCCACCCACCCATCCATCCACCCACCCACCCATCCACCCATCCATCCACCCACCCACCCATCCACCCACCCATCCACCCACCCACCCATCCACCCACCCACCCATCCACCCATCCATCCATCCACCCACCCATCCACCCACCCATCCATCTACCCATCCACCCATCCACCCACCCATCCATCCACCCACCCATCCACCCACCCATCCACCCATCCACCCATCCACCCACCCATCCATCCACCCACCCACCCACCCACCCATCCACCCATCCACCCACCCACTGTCGAAATCTCGACCTCCGAAAAGAATGACTCCGACACTTACAGCTCCGGTAGAAGTTTCCTTTTTAATTTACTTGCTCACAAGGGGTAGGTCACACTCAGTCAAGGGCTAAGTGAACACCTCCACTATGGTTCAGTTTAACAAGATATTTATACAGTAAAACCAAAGTTCTGGCCTCTCCCTGTGTATTGCTCTGTCTCACAGTCAGTGAATACAGATAAAGAGTTAATTACTATATCCTGGTCCTGTCATGGTGTCCAGATATTTCCTTTTGTCAGGGTTATCAGAAAGCCAAACGGCCATTACTCCATGAGTCATAGATAATGGGCTATCACCTGTCTTGTATTGTGTCAGGATTGTTTCAATTTCCTGGTCAGTTTATCTGTTTGCATCAAATGGATGAGGTCTCGGAAAGAGATAATGGCTAGAAGATAAGGGTGGGGTGACATGGAACTCCTGTAGTGTAGACAATAGGAGAGCACCATGGGGGGGGTTACTTGTCTCAGCATGACTTGTCTCCGAGCTGTCTGATGGCCATCAGCCATCTAACAGCAGGTTTAGCTGTTTATGCAAGCTGACTGCTAAAATGCAGAAAGTTCTGGAAGGGCCAGGACTCCATTTTAATCAAAAGGCACACAAATACCGTATGGTATCAGCTTAGATAAAAATACTTTCCACATTCCCCCATTTTGTCCTTCACAAGGACAACTCAATCCATTCTGATCTTGTACAGTCTCTCCATTTCCATTTTCACACAAGAGCCTTCAGCAGTTGTTGCTACCATAACTCTAGCCGTGGTCTCCCACCCTGGCACAGCAACACTTAATGACGACAAATAATAGATACAGGGCGAAGACTATCAGCAGGAATATGATCAAACCCTGTACCACAGATTTCCCCAGGGCTCCCAACCATCCCGATGTTTTCAGCTAGACTGCCGATATCTTCTGATTTATCTGGGATATACGTACAGCATTCTTCACCTATTAATGCGCATGTTCCTCCCTCCTTGGCTAGGAGATAATCTAAGGCCATACGATTTTGGAGAGCCACTGTTCGAATAACTACCATTTCGTCATTTATCCCTTCAAAGGCTTGGGAAGTTGCGTTGGCTACTGATTCGACTAAGTTAGCCAGTTCCCGTAACTGCCATTCGGTCGATGCTATTCCATAGGGTGACACCATTACCTTGAATATTCCGTTTAGCCATGTCAAATCCCGTTTAAATCTGTGACTTCCATAGGCCTCCCTTAGAGTCCTTACTAATCTGATAAGGGGTACCACATATCCTAAGTAACAGGACCCTGTCCAGTTGGCTGGTAACCATGGGTAGGCTTTATGGCCACAAATAAAGTAGGTGCAATTATAGGGCGTCAGCTCCTGGTCCTTTAGTCTCATTACTCACTAGGCATATTATACCTTCAGGATTTCCTATTCTGGGAGTAATGCTTAGGAAGGGAGGCTGATGGTTATTATCATAATTGGGCTGGTACCATCCCTGGAAGGCTGTAAGTTTATACCCTGCCGACCTCCATTCTGTTTGCTCCTACGTTTCTGGCCCCTTAGTTAGTTTTGTCCTGTTTTGCACTGTCAACCATTCTACCATTTCTGATTCGTTAAAGGGGACAGATCTCAGGGGAATACCCCCCCTGGAGTGGACAGGTACATGGGAACATATCCAACAACTCGACAAGTTTCTTTCTTGAGCATACCTATGACTCAGTGCCATAAATACGTTTACGTGCAATTCCCTTCGGTGGTGTGTCTGTACCCCTGGTGTAATCAATAATGTGAAGTAAAACCCTGTCAAGCCCAGCACCATCAGTCCCCATAGTCCATACAGTTCCTTATTCAGTCTTCCTTTTTCTGTTCCTCTGATTCCTTCGTCCCTTCCTCCTGGTCGGGTGCCCGTTTGCAATGGGATGCGTGGATCCATGTTGGTCTTTCCTTTACCTTGATTGCAGTATTGGTCGCCAGCAAGACCTGGTATGGTCCTTCGAATCTTGGCTGTGGACTGCTTTTTCTTTTAAAAATCTTGATGTAAACGAATTCCCCTGGCTACAGGTTATGACACTTCCCTTCCGCTGGCTTGACTTGGGCTTCCTTTACCTGTGAATGAAAGCTGGAAATACATTTGGTTAGTGCAATACAATAATTCAACATATTTTCCTCCATTTTGTGGATGTCCATCTGTTTTGCAGTAAATGGTGCTGTAAAAGGTCGTCGTTGGGGACGTCCCATAACTATCTCATGCGGTGACAGGCCTGTTCTGTTGGTTGCAGATCGCATTACCATCAAAGCTAAGGGCAGCAGTTCTGTCCATTTCAGTCCAGTGTCATTGCATAGTTTTGCCAGCTTATTTTTAAACATTCCATTATATCTTTCAACAAGTCCAGCTGATTGTGGATGATAACTGCAATGAAAACGTTGATTAATCTGCAAAGCTTTACACATTTCTCTTATAACAGTTCCCGTGAAATGTGACCCGTTATCACTAGAAAGCTTAGCAGGGATTCCGAAGCGCGGTACAATTTCTTTTAACAAACATTTAGCAACAATAGTGGCATCGGCCTTTTTACATGGAAAGGCTTCAATCCATTTGGAGAACACATCTACAATAACTAATACATACTTAAATCCCATACACATAGGTAATTCAATAAAATCCATTTGTAAATGTACAAAAGGCCCGACTGGATTTGGGTGGGAGGCAGATTCTACTTTTTCCGTCTTACCCGGATTCATTGTCTGACAGGTAACACAATTTTCACAGATTTGTTTTGCAATTGCCGAAATACCTGGTGCATACCAAGTTGCCAAAATATAATCTGCCAATCCCCCTTTGCCTGCATGTGTGAATGTATGAACACATCGGGCAATCCATGGAAGTAAGGATCTAGGGGCCACCACGCGGCCGTCATGGTGAACCCATATTCCTTCTGGATTTTTATAACATTAATCCTTCGTCCAGGTCACCACCTCCTCCGTACTGGCCTGTGTCTGAAAGGCCAGCACGTCATTAATAGTGGGTGGTGGGTCTTAGCAATTATTTTTCCTTAGTGGGAACAATGACACTTGCATCCCCCCTTTCGACAGAGCTGCTGACTTAGCTGCATTATCAGCTCTGGCATTCCCAAGTGCCACCTCATTCGACTGGCCTGTATGTGCTTGGCATTTGATAATGGCAAGTTTTAAGGGGCATTGAATGGCTCGCAGGAGATTTTCCACTTGTTCTGCATTTTTGATAGGGGTTCCTGAAGAAGTCAGGTACCCGCGAATCTTCCAAATTTGTCCATAGTCATGTGATACCCCAAAAGCATACCTGGAGTCAGTGTAGATATTAACTGTGTGTCCTTCAGCCAGAATACAGGCTCGAGTTAACGCAAACAATTCGGCTTGTTGGGCTGAAAAGGAGTCTGGAAGAGAGGCTGTTTCGACAACATTAAACTGAGTTACAATTGCATAAGCTGCTCTCAGTTGGCCCCTATCATTTCGTAAGTCTGATCCGTCAACATAGAACACTAGATCAGGGTTACACATTGGTACATCTGTTAGATTGATACGTGGTTTAGTCACTAATTCGGTTACTATTTCACATGAATGGGGTTCGCCGTCGTCTTCCATGGGGAGTAGAGTGGCTGGATTTAAGGTAGTACATCTTTTGATGATAAGGTTCGGATTTGATAACAGTTCGACCTCGTATTTAGTGGTTCTTGCGGAGGTTAGGTGTTGGGTGGCACATTTAGTAAGTAAAATCTCGACAGAGTGTGGGATATACAAAATGGTCTGATGATTTAGAGTTATTGTCTGAGCCTGTTGCATAGCATAATAAGCTGCTGCCAACGAAGGAAGACATCCTGGTAGTCCGCGTGCCACTGGGTCTAGTTGGGTACTGAAATACGCTACCGGTCGCTGCCTGTCCCCATGTAACTGAGTCAAAACAGATTGTGCAAAACCCGACTTGTGATGCACAAATAAGTTGAATAGCTTAGTGTAATCTGGTAATCCCAAGGCGGGTGCTGAAGTGAGGGACTGCTTAAGACTCTGGAAAGCATTCCGGGATACTTCATTCCACATCCTTTAAGTATTGTGAGAATATAGTAGATTCATTCACAGCTCGTAGGTCATGGACACATCTCCATTTGTGTGGGCTTCTGAACTGGACGAATCTGTGTGTTACACGGACTTCTTGTTTATGCTTATAGTGATTCACAGATCACAGAATGTAAAGTACTTGTTTTCTAATCTTATTAAAAGGCTTCCAAACCCAAGATTTTTCCAATGCACTCAAAATGTTGATCAAGGAGATCACCTAAAATATCTCAAAATCCCAATTCAATGATTGTACTGCCACTCTTTATCCAATAAAAATCCTCCTACTGAGTTAGAAGCTTTTGTACCAAGATTTTACACCAAGGACAATGAAAGTGTACTCCCCCAGCCTGCACCTCGAGAGACCCACAAAGGCTTTTTAAAAAAAAAGTCATTACAACTTTTAACCACCGGGACCATGTCTCAACAAACCTATCCTTTGTGCATTTCCTAGCTCTGTAACCTCTCATCCGAATAAATCCACACCTGCGCTTCTAACTTAAAATGTCTTAAACTTCCCACATACAGGACAACACTATGAAGGGTTAAAAAACTTCACTTTGTTTGAAAAAGTGGGTGGAGCTAAAACAAACAGGCAGCTCCACAACCTTTCCAAACAGGTTTCCAGACACAAGGAAAAAAAGACAGAAGCACTCTCTAAATTGAAAGACAAGACATTCACGCACTCTCATTCAAAGACAAGACATTCACGCACTCTCATTCAAAGTTACAAGACATTCACAAGTCTCTCTCCATTCAATAAAGCTTTTTCTTTTGCTAGCTTCATTTTTTTTTAATCCATAAGTCACTATCAGGTTCTCTTTTTTACATTTGATTTACTTCCGCTGTTAATTTTACATGGGCTTGAAGAATCGGAACCCAGGCCTTTTCTATTACTTTCCTTTTTTTTTTCCTGGATCTCTGTTTATAAGACACTCCTCTAGACATGTTGTTCTCTCTAAATTAAATGAACCATCGGGTGGAAATGGCCTGTTTTCACCCTTAGTCCACTTTACCGTTTTTTGTTTCTTTGGTCAATTGAAGACTGACCACAATTCTGGAGCATGACATAGGCTGGTGTGCCTTTTGTGGTGTTTTAACTTGCTCCGGCACCTATTCTGGATGATTAAGATTTTCCACAGTTTCTGATCTCACAATCCTTTCGGCCAACCGAGTTCTCTACGCCCACTTCTCCTGGCCGTTACGTGGCCTGAAAAGGCTCTTAATTCGGGCTCAGTCTGGGTGTGTGAGATATGTTGGCACGAACCAATCGTAGTTGATCAATCAGTTACTGTTTCTTTCTTAATCAATCCTTGTGTTTTTTTTTCGAATCACAATTTTCCCTAGTGACTCTTCCCGTTTCTCTAATGGCAATGACTCACAAAGGTATTGCACACAACAGTAACACAAGGACAACAAACAATATTCCCGTGAGTACACAAATCATAACCTCTAAACAAATTCTCAGTCTGCGTTGTACGCCACTACAGACCGAGTCCTTAACTTATCCTAATAAAAACTGATAAAACTTAAGGTTCCGTACCCAAACTCTTTGATCGATTGCGCTCTTTTTTTTTTATAGTCTTATCACATAAGAACCCCTTCCGAATTAAAAACAATAAAAATCTTATCACATAAGAACCTGGAACCCTTTTCGATCGACTAGCGCTCCCTTACCTACTGAAACCTTCCCCGGGCTGTCTCGAGGTTTTTTCCAGAACCTGTTCTCTTCTGCTGGCGAGCTGAGAAAGAAATGGTTATAAAAAAAATACCTTTAACTTTTAAATGCCGAGTCTTGTAGATGCAGTACCTCAGCTGTGGACAACAGATTACATATGCGATTCAACAGTGAAGAAACCTCTTGTGAGCAAAAGGCTCACCTTGTTTGGCCACTGAAGCCTTTCACTGGAGAGGCACTATGCCTGTATCCGTTTTACTCACAGGACAGAGAGTATGCATCTCGGTGGATCCACCCATCCACCCATCCAGCCACCCACCCACCCACACACCCATCCACCCATCCACCCATCCACCCATCCACCCACCCACCCACCCATCCACCCACCCACCCATCCACCCACCCACCCATCCACCCATCCACCCATCCACCCACCCACCCATCCACCCACCCACCCACCCATCCACCTACCCATCCATCCACCCACCCATCCACCCACCCACCGATCCATCCATCCACCCATCCATCCACCCACCCACCCATCCATCCACCCACCCATCCACCCATCCACCCACCCACCCATCCACCCACCCATCCACCCACCCACCCACCCATCCATCCACCCACCCATCCATCCACCCACCCACCCATCCACCCACCCACCCATCCACCCACCCACCCACCCACCCACCCATCCATCCACCCACCCATCCATCCACCCATCCATCTACCCACCCATCCACCCACCCACCCACCCATCCACCCACCCATCCATCCACCCACCCATCCATCCACCCATCCATCTACCCACCCATCCACCCACCCACCCACCCACCCGCCCATCCATCCACCCACCCATCCACCCATCCACCCATCCACCCATCCACCCACCCATCCACCCACCCATCCACCCACCCACCCATCCACCCACCCACCCATCCACCCACCCATCCATCCACCCATCCACCCATCCATACACCCACCCATCCACCCATCCACCCACCCATCCACCCACCCATCCACCCACCCATCCACCCATCCACCCATCCATCCACCCATCCACCCATCCACCCATCCACCCACCCACCCACCCATCCACCCATCCATCCATCCACCCACCCACCCATCCACCCACCCACCCATCCATCCATCCACCCATCCACCCATCCATCCACCCACCCACCCATCTATCCACCCATCCATCCACCCACCCACCCATCCATCCACCCACCCATCCACCCATCCACCCACCCACCCATCCACCCACCCACCCATCCACCCATCCACCCACCCATCCACCCAGCCATCCACCCATCCACCCATCCATCCACCCATCCATCCACCCATCTATCCAGCGACCCACCCATCCATCTACCCACCCACCCATCCATCCACCCACCCATCCACCCACCCACCCATCCACCCACCCACCCATCCACCCATCCACCCATCCATCCACCCACCCACCCATCCACCCATACATCCACCCACCCACCCACCCATCCACCCACCCACCCACCCACCCATCCACCCATCCATCCACCCACCCACCCATCCATCCACCCATCCATCCACCCACCCACCCATCCATCCACCCACTCATCCACCCATGCACCCACTCACCCATCCACCCACCCACCCACCCATCCACCCATCCACCCACCCACCCATCCACGCACCCACCCATCCACCCACCCACCCACCCATCCATCCACCCACCCATCCATCCACCCACCCATCCATCCACACACCCACCCATCCACCCACCCATCCATCCACCCATCCATCCACCCACCCATCCACCCACCCATCCACCCACCCACCCACCCATCCATCCACCCACCCATCCATCCACCCACCCATCCATCCAGCCACCCACCCACCCACCCACCCATCCATCCACCCACCCATCCACCCACCCACCCATCCATCCACCCACCCACCCACCCATCCACCCACCCATCCACCCACCTACCCATCCATCCACCCATCCACCCATCCACCCACCCACCCATCCACCCACCCATCCACCCACTCACCCACCCACCCATCCACCCACCCATCCATCGACCCATCCACCCATCCACCCATCCACCCATCCATCCACCCACCCATCCACCCACCCATCCACCCACCCATCCATCCACCCATCCACCCACCCATCCACCCACCCATCCATCCACCCACCCATCCACCCACCCACCCATCCATCCATCCACCCACCCACCCATCCACCCACCCATCCATCCACCCACCCATCCACCCACCCATCCACCCATCCATCCACCCACCCACCCACCCACCCACCCATCCACCCATCCACCCATCCACCCATCAACCCACCAATCCATCCACCCACCCACCCATCCACCCACCCACCCATCCTCCCACCCACCCATCCACCCATCCACCCACCCATCCACCCACCCACCCACCCACCCATCCACCCACCCATCCATCCACCCACCCACCCACCCATCCACCCATCCATCCACCCACCCACCCACCCACCCATCCATCCATCCATCCATCCATGAAAGAGAATAAAAGTGGACATGACACTGAACCCTGGGGTACATCACTTCCAACTCATCTGCAATCTGAGCAACACCCATTAACTTTAACTGTTTGTTTGCTGACCATCAGCCAACTTTTTAAACACACTACTACATTTTTCTTACATTATACGCAAGCTTTCTGTTGAATGTATCTTGAAAGTGCATTCGCTTTATCGATACAATCAGTCACTTCTTCAAAAAAACTTGAATTTATCAAACACAACTTGTCTTTAACAAATGCGTCCGATCAGTCTTTGATTCCGCCAAGCGTCTCTAAATACTCACTAATTTTGATCTTGAATTATCAATTCCGAGAGTGTAATTCTGTGTGCAAGCTTTCGCTGCTCAGTGACATACCCAGCTTGAGTCTAATTGACACATATTCTGACCTTTCCTACAGCCCCAACAAGTAACAGTTTCTATAGCCTGCTGTTCAAAAGTTCACCTATCTGCCCATTATTAGAGAGCCCCAACAAAATCACTCCTACGGATTTCAAAGAGTATACGGTAAAATGAGGTTTATAGTTGGCTTACACCATCTTACCTCAGCCAGCGACCTGATGATGTCATGTCATGCCATTCTTCCTGAAAACCCCTGGGTGGTAGAGGAGATAACCAAAGCTGCGGCCGTTTTCTTTAGGGACCCTGCAGACCACCCTAATGGAAATGCTACTCTTGGCAGAACAAAACATTGTTTGAAAATGTGGTTTTAAAGCACAGAACATAACTTGTAAGCTTTGACCTGTACTTCCCCTCATAACAATATTATTCAGTTAGTAGTAATTTGTGTATTTTGAAGTTTAATTTAAATTAGACTTGTTTAATTTGCTTGTATTAGCGTTAACATATGGCACTGATTACCAAAATTGTTTATTTACAATTATTTTTCTCCTGGAACTAATTTCAGTGATGTCACATGACCTGAGGCTAGAGTATAACTGCTTCCTCAATACCCGGCTTAATATTCTGAGAAGTATCACGTTAAAGATCAATCTATTCTGACTGTGTACAATATCTCATTCCTAATTTAAACAGATATCATATTGGTGAATAAGAGGCAAGAAGCTTTCCCCTGTTGGTTTACAATCACAAGGACAAAAATGTTGTTGAAATTATATCATTTGGGCATGTTATCATTATCACAAAAATAATACAGTTCTTCCTTCAAACAAATAAAAGTTTGTCAAACACATTTCCATTAAGACAATGGTGCAGATTTTACCATTGGGTTATACTAATAGACAGGTGTAAATCAAGCGAACCTGATCGGAAAATTGTCTAGAGATCTGCAACGCTGGATCGCTACCCATTTGGAAATCCTGCTATTTCAGTGGCCAAAAAACAAGGGCACTGCAAGGTCTTTCCTGATGTTCCTGTGAGCAGAACGTTGAGTGATCTTCATGCTCAGAACTATGAATATTCAGGGTTGCTAGGTGATCAGCCATGTACTGACATTCATCCAAACAATAACTTGTATTTACATAGCGCATGTAACGCAGTAAAATGTCCCAAGTCGCTTCACAGGAGAGTAAGCAGACAAAGACATTGACACCAAGGAGAGGTGGAAAGACAAAGAGATTTAGAGAGGGAATTCCAGAACTAAGGGCCGAGATGCTGAACGCTTCAACACCTTTTTCACGAAGGGAATAGGGGATGCACAAGAGGCCAGAATTAGAGGAACACAGAGATCTCAGGGGGCCGGGCTGTCTGTGGGGCTGGAGGAGATTACAGAGATAAGAAGGGATGAGGCCATGGAGGGATCTGAAAACTCCACACAGTGTGCTTTACAGCCACACAGCCGAGGCAGTCTTTACATCCTGACACCAATACATGGATTTATAGATTAGAAATTGGACTGAAATAACGATATTTGAGCTGCTGTACATAGTTTTAAGATATTCTTTGCACTTTTTAATTTGCACTATGGGTAGGTAGAGGTTTTTAAATCACCATTCTCACTGAAGATGTGTTTAGCATTGAACAGCTTTATTTGAAAAATCCAAGAAGACAGAATTTCAGTTAAGGAGATCTTCGAAGTGCTCCTTCCAGTGTGCACTGACTGCCTCTCTGTCCTTGGTGAGTACCTCTCCGTTCTTGGCCCTCATTGAGGTAGGACCTTGGGTGGTTGGGTTGTAGGTGGCCTTGACTATGTTAAAGAATCCATGCACATCGTGGTTATCGGCTTGTTACTGGATCTCCAGCGCTTTTTCCACCCACCATCTGTGTTTTAGTTCGCGAGTTTTATGTTGGACCTCAGCCTTCAGACGTCTGTAGAGCTGCTTTCTTGCTCTCGAGTTGTGTTGCTGTTTCCAGTTCAAGAATGCCTTGTGCTTCCTGCTTAGTAGCTCCTGGATCTCCTTGTCGTTCTCGTCGAACCAGTCTTGGTGTTTCCTGGTCGAGTGACCGAGCGTCTCTTCACAGGTGCTAATTATGGAGGCCTTGAGGGCAGATCAGGCGCTGTGGACAATCTGCGTCTCTGGATCACTGGGAGTCGTCAGGTTGGCAATGAGGCACTGGCTGAATAGGGCTTTCTTAGCAGGGTCTTTGAGTGCTCCAGCTATGATTTTCCTGCGGCATTGTTTCTGTTGCCCCCGCTATTTTGGAGCTACATTGATGGAAATGACAGAGCGGATTAGGTGGTGGTCCGTCCAGCAGTCATCAGCTCCTGTCATGGCACAGGTGATGCGCACGTCCTTGCGGTCCCTCGCTCGGACAATGATGTAGTCTAGCAGATGCCAGTGCTTGGAATGAGAATGTTGCCATGAAGCCTTGTATTTGTCTTTCTGACGGCACAAGGTGTTGGTGATGACAAGGCCATGTTCTAAGCATTTCGTCCGGAGGACGATACCATTGGAGTTGGCTTTCCCTACTCCATCTCTGTCGCTCACAGCTCCCAGAGATCTGTGTCCTTTCCAACTCTGCCGTTAAAGTCGCCAAGGAGGATCAGCTTGTTGCTCGATGCGACTCGGGACAGGGATTGTTCAAGGCTGGAGTAGAATTCCTCTTTGGTCTCGTCTGTAGCTTCCAGTGTTGGGGCATTTGCACTGATGAATGTAACGCACTGGTTCCGGGCTAGGGTGAGCCGAAAGGTTATGAGGCGTTTGTTTATCCCGCAAAGGGAGTTTCTGAGACGGCCCACTAGCTCATTTTTTTATGGCGAAGCCTACTCCATGGAGTTTACCTTTGGTTTACTTCTGGTTCTTCTGGTTTACCTTTGCAGAAGAAGGTGTAACCACCACCTTGTTCCTTGAGCTGGCCTTCCCCTGCCCATCGGGTCTCACTTAGGATAGCGATGTCAACGTCGAATCGTCTGAGTTCCCGAACAATGATAGGAGTACGGCATTCTAGTCTGTTGCTGTTGGGGTTGTCCATGACGTTCCTGATGTTCCAGGTCCCGAACTTCATTTTAAAGGGTGGAATATGCCTGTGCATGACTTCTTTTAACGTGGGGTGGCCATTGCACACCAGCTGCCACACAGGCTTGGAGCAATGGCAAGGGGATCCAAGACAATTGGAGACCAGGCTCCGCTGCATGGGCCTAGTACACATACACAGACATACTCCTACTGTTCTCCTTCCTCCTTCCCACAGGCCCAATCTCCCTGGGTTTCATAGGCCTCCTGACCTCACTGTTGACCCATGCTGCGCCTTCCCTGGGCTCCGACCCCTCTGCTGGTCCACGCTGTGCCATTCCTGGACCTCGATCTTGCTATGTCCCGACCTCGCTCTGCTCCTGGGTCCAGCTCTCGCTCCACTCCTGGGTCCCAACCTTGCTGCAAAATACACAACAATCAGCTCGTGGTCGGCTCACGCTGCCCCCTGCAGTGGCTCGCTCCTCTTGTGTTCCGCTACCAGTATCTCCTCCCAGGTAGGTCAGCTCCGCGCTGGGTCTTGGGGCGCTGCTCCTGTAATTCAATGGCCTGGCACCAAGCTCATGGTCTACAGGGCAATGGTGATACCCGCCCTTCTATATGCTTCACAGACATGGACCATGTACAGCAGGCACCTCAAAGTACTGGAGAAGTACCACCAGCGCTGCCTCAGCAAGATCCTGCAAATCCATTGGCAGGATAGGCGCACCAACATCAGTGTTCTCACTCAGGCCAACATCCCCAGCATCGTAGTATTGACCACGCTCGATCAGCTCCGATAGACAGGCCACACGGGCCGCATGCCTGATACGAGACTCCCAAAACATGTGCTCTATTCAGAGCTCCGACACCGCAAGCGAGCCCCAGGTAGGCAGAGGAAATGCTTCAAGGACACCCTCAAAGCCTCCATGATAAAGTGCAACATCTCCACCGACACCTGGGAATCCCTGGCCCAAGACCGTTCAAAATGGAGGAGAAGCGTCCGGGAAGGCGCCGAACACCTCGAGTCTCTTCACCAGGAGCACGCGGAAGCCAAGTGTAAACAGCGGAAGGAGTGCACGACAACCCAAGCAACCCACCCACCCGTCCCTCCAACCGTCTGCCCCACCTATGACAGGTCCCGCATTGGACTCATCAGTCACCTGAGAACTCATATCAGTGTGGAAGTAAGTCATCCTCGAATTCGGGGGACTGCCTAAGAAGAAGGAAGTAGGCAGTCTCAGTGATGTAAAAAGCATAGAAAATATATTCAAGAGTTTCCAGACCATTTATAGACTCCTTTCATCTTTTTGTATTTTCTGCTGTCACTTCGGAGCATTTGAAGCAATTGTTCTGTTTTTAGACTTAACAGCCACCAATGGACTTTCCAATGGGAATCTTCCTTTTTCTAGGAAGAAGAGGAGGAATTGTAGAGGGAGAACAAGCACATCAAGGAGTACCAAAGATAATGGCCCTAAAATCCCGGTTCTGGGCTTTCTGACACGAAGAGAAAAGATGCGCAATTATCTTTTGCTTGGGCGCCCATCAGCGATTGCGGTTTTAGGACTCTCCTCCCTGTGTATTGGAGCATG
Organism: Pristiophorus japonicus; assembly: GCF_044704955.1. Taxonomy (NCBI): domain Eukaryota; kingdom Metazoa; phylum Chordata; class Chondrichthyes; family Pristiophoridae; genus Pristiophorus; species Pristiophorus japonicus. The sequence goes on along the minus strand of NC_091977.1, from coordinate 272,544,623 downwards.
TGCATGTCTTAGAAACATAGAAAATAAGTGCAGGAGTAGGCCATTCGGCCCTTCGAGCCTGCACGATGCTCCTATGACTATGAATGAGAATACTTTACCTTGATTGGTTGTCCAGGCCCATGTGACTCCAGCTTCAGTTACATATCTACAATGTCTTGTAGGTATGTAACTGAAGCTGGAGTCACATGGGCCTTGACAACCAATCAAGGTAAAGTATTCTCATTCATAGTCATAGGAGCGTCGTAACTCCGAGTTCCTATTACTATCAGTGAGAATCGCCCCCCAACACAACATAAAAAATAAAAAAACACCTCACATATTTAACATTCATTGAAATTAAAGTTAATGAATTGTTTTAGAAAAAAAATTATATTTTGTTTTAAGTGTTGTAATTACGGTTTAAAAATAAACTTACGTTAGTGGACATTTTTAACATAAAAATGTGTTTTTTATATATTTTAAAACTCTTATGCTGGTAAAAGTAGGCTTAGTGCCTACTTTTAACAGGCGCAAAAGTTTCCAAGATATTTGCTGGGCAAGAGATGGGCAAATAACGCAATCTCGTCCATGCGAATGTCCTGGCTGCGGGGATGCGGAAGACCTGTCAAGCCAGAAACTTGACAGATTGGAAAAGCTGGTTTTCGGCTCATGCACATCGCGGGGCTTTTGCGAGGCCACGCCAGGTCCATACACACTCCATACAGACCCGGGGAGGCCCACTGTGTACGAACCTGCAGGTATCCTTACACTTGAATCTACAGGCAGAGTGGTATCTGCCGCTGCCTTTGCAGCAGGATTAGTACTCACAGTGGCTCCAATTCGTACGGCCACAATAACAGGCCAAGTGATACACGTACTGTTTGTAAAGGCCTGACTAATGCTGAATGTCTCTTTAAACCACTCGAATCACAGCTTGTCAAGATTTAAGTGGTGCTGCAACAAAGCCGTCACTCCATAGCCTGATTGGCTGCATAGAATCATAAAATGGTTACAGCTCGGAAGGAGGCCATTCGGCCCATCGAGCCCATTCCAGCTCTCTGCAAGAGCACTACCCCGCCCTTTCCCTGTAGCCCTGCAATTTTTTTCCTTCAGGTACTTATCCAATTCTCTTTTGAAAGCTGTGATTGAGTCTGCCTCCACCACCCTTTCAGGCCGTGCACTCCAGATCCTAACCACTCACTGTGTAAAAAAGTTTTCCCTCATGTCGCCTTTCGATCTTCTGTCAATTACCTTAAATCTGTATTCTCTGATTCTCGACCTTTCCGCCAATGGGATCAGTTTCTCTCTACTCTGTCCAGACCCCTCATGATTTTGAACACCTCTATTAAATCTCCTCTAAAAATTCTATGCTCTAAGTAGAACAACCTCAGCTTCTCCAGTCTATCCACATAACTGAAGTTCCTCATTCCTGGAACCATTTTTATAAATCTTTTCTGCACCCTCTCCAAGGCCTTCACATCCTTCCTAAAATGCAGTGCCAAGTGCATCTAACAAGAAGCCACCAATCATATTGACAGGCCCTGCTTGGCAACAAAAGTGGTGAATTGCCTTCATAGGCTGAGGCACAGCACAGTGCCACATGTAGACCTGTGACACATGCTGCAAGGACAGCTGGCAAAAACATGCACCATAGGGCTGGCCCAGCTATGCCAGGCATGTTGATGAAATTGGAGCGAAAAGGAGGTTCTTGCAAAGGCCTAATCCGGGACTACCTTCGCTCAGCAGCTATCAGAGGGGAAGGTGTTCAGCTGCTCTATTACTTGCCTGAACACGGAGGTGTCCTTTAGTTCATTTCTCTCTTCTCCCTTCAGCTTTGCTAAAGGTTGCCAATGGTTCCAAATGTCTTTTCAGCCTTTCTTAAGCTTGCAAAGATTTTTGCCCTCCTATTCCAGCACTTCTATTTAATTGTCCACAAAGCTTTAAATTTCACCTACATGCAATTTTCCACTCCTCCGACTAGTGCGCTCACTGTTCATGTCCAAATCGTCACTTAGAACTATGCAAAATTATGATAATGCGTTGACCACAAGAATGGACTTGCAAACAGCACACCACTTCTTGTGAACTTCATACCTGTTTCTATTCGGAAGTAAATTGCAATCATTTCAGAAAATCCTCCTTATTGTCCCATTACCTTTACTGTGCCACAGGCAAGTTTGTTGGCAGCCTTGACCCACTTTCATATGTCAAAAATCGATTTGGTTGTGTGATAGATTGTTGTACAACTCCAATGTGCAACACTAGAGTGGCAGGACACATCTGTGTAAGTGAATTCTGGAGCTCAGCCATACTGTGCAGGAAGACAAAGCCCAGATGCCAGGCTCTGCATTGTGGGGAAAAACAATCAAAGGAGCAGTCAATGTTGGGTCGCACCTCTGCATTTGCTAGTGAAGAGTTTTAAGAAGGAAAGAACTTGCTTTTATATAGCGTTTTTCAGGTCCTCACGATGTGCCAAAATGCTTTCCAACAAATGGGTTACAGTGCAGACACTGGTGCTATATATGGGCAAATATGACAGCCATATGAAATATGAATGGACTTCTCACTGAAGTGTGGGAGTCTGATTTAAATATGTTAAGTAAGTGACATACCTCTCTGTGGCTGGACACTCAGACACCCCGACACCCATCGCCATAGAAACGGCGGCTGGCACGTGCGTGGCGGGCTGGAGACGCATTCCCCTTACTCTGGAGGGGTTAATATCGAGATAATATGACAGTCAATTTGCACACAGTAAGACCCCACACGCAGCAACACAATGAATGACCAGCTAATCTTGTCTTGTTGGATTTGTTTGATAGATGAATATTGGTTGAGGGATGAATTTTGGCCAGGACATCGAAAGAATACCCTAGTCTTCTTCAAAAAGGTGCACGTTATCTTTTCTGAACAGGAAGATGAGGTCTTGAATAAATGGCCTCAATATTAACCTTTCCATGGTGAGTGGGAGAGGGTGGTGCGGGGGTTAAAGACCTAGTAAGGGGAACGCGTCCCCAGACTACCACGCACGTGCCAGCCGCCGTTTCTACGGTGATGGATATCAGGGTGTCCGAGTGACTTGCTGCAGAGAGGTGCGTCACTTATTTAACACATTTAACCCGGGCTCCCACACTTCAATGAGGAGCCCAATTTAAAATTCCCAGGGATTGGGAAAACCGTGCAGTAAAAGGGAGGCGCGAGCTGCCTGCTGCACAAGGTAAGTGCCTCTTTCATCACTCCTTGTGGGCCAGTAGGAGCAAAAAGGCTCCCCTCCGGCCCGTCAAGGAAGCCTTTGGCCTCCCCCACCAAACGCGCCGCCTCTCTCTCCCCCCAACATCCATTTGCCGACTTCCCCCCCAGCCCTGATCACCAGGGACAGTCCTCAAGAGCCTGCTGCCACTGGTGTTCGCTTTCGGCCGCCGGCCAGCCTGTCAACCTGTTTCGCTGCCTTAGGGAAACAGAACAAAAAATGATAATGTAGCCCTGCCGGTGAGTTCGGCGGGGCCTCGGTGACCCCAGCTTTGACAGGGTTTTCAGCCATTTCCTGTCTCCCCTGCACCCTCCCTGCAGCCCCATGAATATCGGGGCCAATATTTCATCCGTTATATATTTTTTAAATTAATTCTTGGGATGTGGGCATCGCTGACAAGGCCGAAAGTTATTGCCCATCCTCAGTACCCCTTGAGAAGGTGGTAGTGAGCACCTTCTTGACCCACATGATATCCAGCACCTCCAACAAAGCAGTACTCTCTCGGACCTGCACTGAAGTGTCAGCCAAGTCTATGCACTTCTGGAGTCCCAGAATGGTGCTCGAACCCACAGACCATGCGTAGCTAATCTGGCACTTGCTTAACATTGGCTCGGTCTCCAATCTGCTTTCTCGTCCTACCGTGATAAGACTCTGAAAGGAAGTGAAAAATAGATATTCAATTTCATGCCAAGTACAAGTGTAAGCAGCGCACTAGGGTCATCAGTGTCCTTTCTCCCAAGCAGAGGTATCATTGTGCAGCGGTGTGACACTGAATAGAAGGATCTAGATTTTCACCCAGAACAGAGCACATTCCTTAACTCGGTCAAGCTGCTGGGAAGAGAGATGCCAAGGTGCAGTGATTCACCACAAGAATGAAGTGAGTCACGCAGGACTTCAATCTCTGCACATTTCCCAATAGCTGTCTGTAGAGTGGCACAGGGACCATGGTGCTTGCCCACCTCAGTCAGAGAAACAAGCATGGTGCAGAGGGACATAATATATCATTTGACATTTAGAGTGGTCAAGCAGGAAGGTTGAAGGATTGGCGAATAGCTCCGTGGTGAGTTAATCTCAGCCAGGGAACAGTTGGAATGTAACAATTGGGCTCAGTACTCTGGACTTAAGTAGAAGACAAGAAATGAGCAAAGATTTCTGCTCCTGTTCAATGTCCAGTATCCGCTACAGGAATTTGTACAGGCATGGATAACTGCTTTGGATAAAATGGGCTCACCTTACTCGGTGTATTGGTGAGAAGCACATCAGGTTCAGAATGACCAACAGCTCCCCGTCCCCCACCCTCCGCACTCCCCCTCCCCTACCCTCCGCACTACCCCTCCCCTACCCTCCGCACTCCCCCTCCCCTACCCTCCGCACTCCCCCTCCCCTACCCTCCGCACTCTCCCCCATCTCTGCACTCCCCCTCCCGCACCCTCCACACTCCCCCTCCCGCACCCCCTCACCCTCCGCATTCCCCGTCCCCCACCCTCCGCACTCTCACCCCACCTCTGCACTCCCCCTCCCCACCCTCCGCACTCCCCCTTCCCACCCTCCGCACTCCCACCCTCCGCCCTTCCCCTCCCTCGCCCTCCACACTCCCTCACTCTCCACATTCCCCCTCCCCCACCCTCCGCACTCTTCCCTCACCTCTGCACTCCCCCTCCCACCCTCCGCACTGCCCCTTCCCACCCTCCGCACTTCCCCTCCCCCAACCTCCGCACTCCCCCTCCCCCATGCTCCGCACTCCCCCCTCTGCACTCCCCCTCCCTCACCCGCCACACTCCCTCACCCTCCGCACTCCCCCTCCCCCACCCACTGCACTCTCTGCCCCCCATCTCCGCACTCCCCCTCCCCACTCTTCCCCCCCCCTCCTGCCTCCACATTCCCACCACCTCCCCCCCCCCCCCCAACCCCTGTGGTAACATTTGCTTTGCAAGATGCAGATGAATGTTCTGCCAATCAAAGGCCGGAGACTGGCACAGCCCCATAGACTTTCAGGGCCACTGTCTTTGAGAGGGGATGAATGGAGGGAGAAGTTAGGTAAAATGTAAACAAAGGTATGGTAGACTACTAGGATGTGGGATTAGCTAAGAATTTTGAGAATAATAGCTTCTGATGTTGGGAACCTTGTACCCTATATGGATCCCAATATCAGTCCATGGCTGTTTCTACAGAGAACTACTAGCTATTATCCGTGTTGACGGAAGGGGACACCAATTAGAAAGAAAGAAAAGAAAGACTTGCATTTATATAGCTCCTTTCACAATCATCAGACATCTCAGAGCACTTTACAGCCAATGAAGTACTTTTGGAGTGTAGTCACTGTTGTTATGTGGAAAACGCAGCAGCCAATTTGCGCACAGCAAGCAGCAAACAGCAATGTGATAATGACCAGATCATCTGTTTTGGGATGTCGGTTGAGGGATAAATATTGGCCAGGACAACATGAAATAGTGCCGTGGGATCTTTTACATCCACCTGAGAGAGCAGACGGGGCCTCGGTTTTACAGCTCATCCGAAAGACGGCACCTCTAACAGCGCAGCGTTCCCTCAGCACTGCACTGGAATGTCAGCCTAGATTTATGTGCTCAAGTCCCTGGAGTGGGAATAGCTAATCGTAATCCATTGAGTCAGTATAATTTACTTACCTCCCTCATTCTCATCCTCCTCAATAATCTGCTGCTCTGGCTAAATTCCATTTTCTGCATATCACAAGAGTTCGCGACAATAAACTGAATGATGGAGTTTTGCAAATTCTGCACACTCATTTACAGTATCTGTAATTAACATAATCCCATACAATTAGTGCATTTACACCAAAATATAGGTATAAATCTAGATGATGGTGACAATGTATATTGAACAGTAAATTTATAAACCATGAATATATACACGTAGATCTTTTCTGTTCTGTAATTTCAGGGTTGGATTATTTTTTGGCATCCACGGTTGTTATGGAAAGACAGTTTATTTAGGACAAACTTCAAGAGCTAGAAAGGTCCAGTTCTCTCTGAATACAAATTGCTGCATGTGACAGATAGTATGGTGCATAATTTAACTGGTTTTCTACGTCTAAGTAAAAGGTTAATCCACACAAGAATTGGCTGTTCCAGAAACCACCTGTGCCCATTAAAGGTGCTAATTAACAGTGTTTATTCCTTTGTTAATTAGCTGATGAGATTTCACAATTTCCCTGCGTCAGGCTGAAGGAATCGTAACCACCAATTATTTGCATGAAGTTTATTTAGAAGATAAGTAATCCTAAAAAGGGCTCACTGTTCAGACTCCAACACATCAAAACACATTAGGTTCCTCTCAACCACATGCATCAGGCTCATTTATAAATAGCCATCAGTCCAGAGAAATGGGAAAACTGAACCAAAGCATATGAAATATTCTCGGGTTCAGACTGAGCAATGTAGAAATAATCTGATTCAAGGAGGTCTAGTCCTTATTCTAGGCAAATTAAAAATGCATTTGAAGCACACTGAATTGCTGGAATTCCTGCATCTGAATGGTCCCTGCAGTAAAATCATTTTTTCTGTGTTAATTTTCAGTCTGGAAGTAAGGAACAATGAGGCAAACAGGCCACACGAGCAGACAGTAGGATGACCCAGTGGGTAAATGCATGGTGTGGTGTAGTACGGAGTCATATAGACCAGAAAATACCCAGACACAATCCCAGCTCAGTGCTGCATTTGCTGATCTGAGAAAGGGTGTGATGAGCTTGATTTACTTGACCGCTAATGTTCTTTGGCTAAGAAGGGGAGAAATTTGTCATGGTCTCAAGTGAACAATGCTTCTGTGTATGAACCTCAAGTGATGGTAGAATCAGGTTGAGTGATGATGCCACAATAGTCAAAATAGTCCACTGGCAATGACATGTGAAGGATGACTTGAGTGAGATACCAGAGAAGTGCAGATATCGAGGGACAGTGGAACAATGAAAGGAGTAAGATTCAAAGCTTTCCCTTTGGCAAGAAAAAGATTCCACAGTTCACTGAGCATTGACGTTTTTATTTTAAGCAAACTGATTTCAGTTGTGATGTACCAATTGCATGCAACATTTGTGCCACATAATGCCAGGTAATGACCATCCCAAACAAGAGAATGCCCAGCCATTTCCACTTACCCTCAACTGCACCATCATCATCAAATCTCCAACCATCTTGGGAGTTACCATTAACCAGAAGCTTAATTGGCATATCAACATCCTGACTACAACTATTTTATTGAAGACAATTAGCAAGTAGCCCCTGATTAAAGGGGGTCACACTCTAGAAACTTTCATTATCGTGCCCCCTTGTTTGTTTTTGAGGGCACCAAAAAATGCAAATTATACAAATGCCCCCTGGCTAAAAGGGGGGCAGGGGAACATCCTGACTACAAGAGCCGGGCAGAGACTGGATGCTGTCCAGGAGGGTCTCACCTCATGTTCAGGGAGCAGGCCGACTGCCATCTAGGAATGACCAATAAATGTGACAGTGTCGGCCATATTCCAAGAACAAATAAAGAAAGGTCTGTGCTCAGCTCTTATTTACCACAGAATGTGAGGTGAAAAAAAAATGTGTACACTTTGTATTGAATGATCACAGGGAGCCTAAATACTCACACCAAGAAAATGAAATGGAGGAATTGACAAAAGGTTTGTGCACTACAGAACCTGTACCAAAGTCATTTTATTTTCTAAATTGGAAAACATTTTCACTAATTTTCTTTTGGCGTCTATCTTGAATGTATTGGGTCCTTGCTGGGGTACAAGTCTATGGCCAAATGTCTCCCTCTATGACCATTATTTATGCTTCAGCATCAGCAGTGAATGTCAGCAGGTGACTTGAAATGGTGGCATGAGAACCCCACTGATTTTGATTATTGAATGCTGATCCGATAAAACATCATTCAGAGGTTAATTTTGTTATTTAAATGAGGGGCAGAATTTCATGCCCAATATTTGCCAGTTTTCTAGCATTACTAGGGCAGGCATGAGCGGGAAAGTGTATCAAGACCTTGAACAGTGTCTCTTCTGTGGGATATCAGAAATGCCCAGCCAAGTCCTGCCCGGCCATGCGTCTGGTTGCACTGTCACCGGAGCAGAATTTCTTGCCTTATTATGTCCAAAGATGTGGGTCAGAGAACTGCCAGCTGCTTCCCACGCAACATATAGCCCCACAGACTGCAGGCCCAAATGCTCATATTGTTTGAAGTGAAGAATTGGTTTTGCTTTATTACTCTTGTGTATATTATGATTATAGTGATATAACTTTTTTTATTTGTTGCAGTGACAGAGTGACATCAAGCATCGTGTTTTCCTTCATTACCCTCTTAGTAATACCGGATTGTAGATATCCCAGGGGTTGTTCAGCCCGGCTGCCTGACTCTCTTCCGCAGTTACATCCGAGCCAGGGTGTCCCTGGAGATGGAGCACGTGGTGTCCACCGGTACGCAAGAGGTGGGCGCCAGAGGGACTGGAGCGCATCATTACCCCTGGCAACCAAATTTTAATTTGAATTGTGTCGATGTCCAAAATTTAATTTGTTTATTGTGTCAGTTTTAGTGCCCCCCCGCCCCCCCCACTTTTTAGCCAGGGGACACTTGTATAATTTGTGTTCTTAGTGCCCCCCCCCGAAAAAAACAAGGGGGCACTTGAAAAGCTTTTGGAGTGTGCCCCCCCCCTCCCCCCGCTTTAATCAGGGGGCACTTGATTATTAGCTTACAACAAAATAATTGTATGTGTGGGAAAAAAAGGAAGTAGCAGGCTAGGAACTGATAGGGACCATTCTGTAAAAGGGAACAACGGGTGCCTCTTCAGGATCACGGCAGTAGGCTTGGAGAGGGAAATAAAAACACAAATCTTGGTGATGCACAGCAGGCCGACTAGCATCCGCACAGGTTAACATTCTCAGTTGCACTCTTCGTCAGAGTTGTAGCAGGAAATATTGGCTGGACAGGGTGGCTTTGTGGGGAAAAGTGTCGGAATATGAATAGGATGGGATGTGATAAACAACATTCTCTGTGACTGTCACCATTATTCCTCATTGTTCATGTGGCAGCTTTGCCTCGGAGTCAGAAGGTTGTCAGTTCAAGTTCTACTCCAGGGACTTGAGCACAAAAATCTAGGCTGACACTCCAGTGCCTTGCTGAGGGAGCGGCTTTCACATGAGAAGTTAAACCGAGGTCCCGTCTACTCTCTCAGGTGGATGTGAAAGATCCCATGGCACTATTTTGAAGATGAGCAGGCGGGTTATCCCCGGTGTCATGGCCAATATTTACCCTTTGATCAAAATCACTAAAGCAAATGATCTGATCATTATCAGATTGCTTTGCGCAGATTGGCTGCATTTTCCTACATTACATTTTCCTACAGTGACGACACTTCAAAAATACTTAATTGGCTTTGGGACGTCCGGTGTACATGAAAGACGCTGTAGAAATGGAATATTTCTTTTTTCTTTTTTCCTTGACATCTCTGCAGTTTTTTATACAGTTGATCATATGATCCTGCTCCATTGCCTCTCCCCTGTTGTCCAGTTCTGTGGACCAGTCCTTGTTTGGTGCACACTTACCTAGCAAATGGTAGCTGCAACCTATCCAACATTGACTTCTATCCCTGCCTCCACACCGACCCTCCAAATTCCTCCATGGATTTACCCTTGGCCTTCTCCACATTTTCCTCTATAGCTTGATGTCATCATCCACAGATATGGAGTTAGCTTCTATGTGTATGTGAATGACAGTCGGCTGTACCTCTCCATCTCTGCTTGTCTGATGGCCATAATGTCCTCCACACCCTCACCGCCAATCCATCTCACATTCTCGCCATTGCCGAAGGCAAAACCAGCCTCAGCATTTTGCTCGATCCTGAACTGAACTTCTGACCTCCTAGTTGCTCCATCACAAAACCCACACCCTTTCACCTCTGTAACCGAGCCACCTCTGTAACCGAGCCCACCTCTGTAACCGAGTAACCTCTGTAACTGAGCCCACCTCTGTAACCGAGCCCATCTCTGTAACCGAGCCCACCTCTGTAACCGAGCCACCTCTGTAACCGAGCCACCTCTGTAACCGAGCCCACCTCTGTAACCGAGCCCACCTCTGTAACCGAGCCACCTCTGTAACCGAGCCCACCTCTGTAACCGAGCCACCTCTGTAACCGAGCCACCTCTGTAACCGAGCCCACCTCTGTAACCGAGCCCACCTCTGTAACCGAGCCCACCTCTGTAACCGAGCCACCTCTGTAACCGAGCCCACCTCTGTAACCGAGCCCACCTCTGTAACCGAGCCCACCTCTGTAACCGAGCCACCTCTGTAACCGAGCCACCTCTGTAACCGAGCCCACCTCTGTAACCGAGCCACCTCTGTAACCGAGCCACCTCTGTAACCGAGCCACCTCTGTAACCGAGCCCACCTCTGTAACCGAGCCCACCTCTGTAACCGAGCCCACCTCTGTAACCGAGCCACCTCTGTAACCGAGCCCACCTCTGTAACCGAGCCCACCTCTGTAACCGAGCCCACCTCTGTAACCGAGCCCACCTCTGTAACCGAGCCACCTCTGTAACCGAGCCACCTCTGTAACCGAGCCCACCTCTGTAACCGAGCCACCTCTGTAACCGATCCCACCTCTGTAACCGAGCCACCTCTGTAACCGATCCCACCTCTGTAACCGAGCCCACCTCTGTAACCGAGCCCACCTCTGTAACCGAGCCCACCTCTGTAACCGAGCCCACCTCTGTAACCGAGCCACCTCTGTAACCGAGCCCACCTCTGTAACCGAGCCACCTCTGTAACCGAGCCACCTCTGTAACCGAGCCACCTCTGTAACCGAGCCCACCTCTGTAACCGAGCCCACCTCTGTAACCGAGCCACCTCTGTAACCGAGCCACCTCTGTAACCGAGCCCACCTCTGTAACCGAGCCATCTCTGTAACCGAGCCCACCTCTGTAACCGAGCCACCTCTGTAACCGAGCCACCTCTGTAACCGAGCCCACCTCTGTAACCGAGCCATCTCTGTAACCGAGCCCACCTCTGTAACCGAGCCACCTCTGTAACCGAGCCACCTCTGTAACCGAGCCCACCTCTGTAACCGAGCCACCTCTGTAACCGAGCCACCTCTGTAACCGAGCCCACCTCTGTAACCGAGCCATCTCTGTAACCGAGCCACCCCTGTAACCGAGCCACCTCTGTAACCGAGCCACCTCTGTAACCGAGCCACCTCTGTAACCGAGCCCACCTCTGTAACCGAGCCACCTCTGTAACCGAGCCACCTCTGTAACCGAGCCCACCTCTGTAACCGAGCCACCTCTGTAACCGAGCCACAACTGTAACCGATCCCACCTCTGTAACCGAGCCCACCTCTGTAACCGAGCCCACCTCTGTAACCGAGCCCACCTCTGTAACCGAGCCCACCTCTGTAACCGAGCCACCTCTGTAACCGAGCCCACCTCTGTAACCGAGCCACCTCTGTAACCGAGCCACCTCTGTAACCGAGCCACCTCTGTAACCGAGCCACCTCTGTAACCGAGCCCACCTCTGTAACCGAGCCACCTCTGTAACCGAGCCACCTCTGTAACCGAGCCCACCTCTGTAACCGAGCCATCTCTGTAACCGAGCCCACCTCTGTAACCGAGCCACCTCTGTAACCGAGCCACCTCTGTAACCGAGCCCACCTCTGTAACCGAGCCATCTCTGTAACCGAGCCCACCTCTGTAACCGAGCCACCTCTGTAACCGAGCCACCTCTGTAACCGAGCCCACCTCTGTAACCGAGCCACCTCTGTAACCGAGCCACCTCTGTAACCGAGCCCACCTCTGTAACCGAGCCATCTCTGTAACCGAGCCACCCCTGTAACCGAGCCACCTCTGTAACCGAGCCACCTCTGTAACCGAGCCACCTCTGTAACCGAGCCCACCTCTGTAACCGAGCCACCTCTGTAACCGAGCCACAACTGTAACCGAGCCACCTCTGTAACCGAGCCACCTCTGTAACCGAGCCACCTCTGTAACCGAGCCACCTCTGTAACCGAGCCACAACTGTAACCGAGCCCACCCCTGTAACCGAGCCACCTCTGTAACCGAGCTACCTCTGTAACCGAGCCCACCCCTGTAACCGAGCCACCTCTGTAACCGAGCCCACCTCTGTAACCGAGCCACCTCTGTAACCGAGCCCACCTCTGTAACCGAGCCCACCTCTGTAACCGAGCCCACCCCTGTAACCGAGCCCACCTCTGTAACCGAGCCACCTCTGTAACCGAGCCACCTCTGTAACCGAGCCACAACTGTAACCGAGCCACCTCTGTAACCGAGCCCACCTCTGTAACCGAGCCCACCCCTGTAACCGAGCCCACCTCTGTAACCGAGCCACCTCTGTAACCGAGCCACCTCTGTAACCGAGCCACCTCTGTAACCGAGCCACAACTGTAACCGAGCCACCCCTGTAACCGAGCCCACCTCTGTAACCGAGCCCACCCCTGTAACCGAGCCCACCTCTGTAACCGAGCCCACCTCCGCCCGAGCCCACCTCTGGAACCGAGCCCATATCTGTAACCGAGCCCACCTCTGTAACCGAGCCCACCTCTGTAACCGGGCCCACCTCTGTAACCGAGCCACCTCTGTAACCGAGCCACCTCTGTAACCGAGCCCACCTCTGTAACCGAGCCCACCTCTGTAACCGAGCCCACCTCCGCCCGAGCCCACCTCTGGAACCGAGCCCATCTCTGTAACTGAGCCCACCTCTGTAACCGAGCCACCTCTGTAACCGAGCCACCTCTGTAACCGAGCCCACCTCCGCCCGAGCCCACCTCTGGAACCGAGCCCATCTCTGTAACTGAGCCCACCTCTGTAACCGAGCCACCTCTGTAACTGAGCCCACCTCTGTAACCGAGCCCACCTCTGTAACCGAGCCACCTCTGTAACCGAGCCCACCTCTGTAACCGAGCCCACCTCTGTAACCGAGCCCACCTCTGTAACCGAGCCCACCTCTGTAACCGAGCGCACCTCTGTAACCGAGCCACCTCTGTAACCGAGCCCACCTCTGTAACCGAGCCCACCTCTGTAACCGAGCCACCTCTGTAACCGAGCCCACCTCTGTAACCGAGCCCACCCCCGCCCGAGCCCACCTCTGTAACCGAGCCCACCTCTGTAACCGAGCCCACCTCTGTAACCGAGCCACCTCTGTAACCGAGCCACCTCTGTAACCGAGCCCATCTCTGTAACCGAGCCCACCTCTGTAACCGAGCCCACCTCTGTAACCGAGCCCACCCCCGCCCGAGCCCACCTCTGTAACCGTGCCCATCTCTGTAACCGAGCCCACCTCTGTAACCGAGCCACCTCCGCCGCCGAGCCACCTCTGTAACCGAGCCCACCTCTGTAACCGAGCCCACCTCCGCCCGAGCCCACCTCTGTAACCGAGCCACCTCTGTAACCGAGCCCACCTCTGTAACCGAGCCACCTCTGTAACCGAGCCCACCTCTGTAACCGAGCCACCTCTGTAACCGAGCCACCTCTGTAACCGAGCCCACCTCCGCCCGAACCCACCTCCCCCCGAGCCCACCTCTGTAACCGAGCCCACCTCTGTAACCGAGCCACCTCTGTAACCGAGCCCACCTCTGTAACCGAGCCCACCTCTGTAACCGAGCCCACCTCTGTAACCGCGCCCACCTCTGTAACCGAGCCACCTCTGTAACCGAGCCCACCTCTGTAACCGAGCCCACCTCTGTAACCGAGCCCACCTCCGCCCGAGCCACCTCTGTAACCGAGCCACCTCTGTAACCGAGCCCACCTCTGTAACTGAGCCACCTCTGTAACCAGGCCACCTCTGTAACCGAGCCCACCTCTGAAACCGCGCCCACCTCCGCCCGAACCCACCTCCGCCCGAGCCCAGCCCATCTACAGCTGAAACCCTCATTGAAGCCTTTATGATCTCCAGACATGATTACGCCAATGTTGTTCTGTCTGGACTCCCATTCTCCACCATCCATACATTTCAGATTATCCAAAACTCTGCTGCCTTTGTCTGCTGCTGCACTAAGCCCTGCTTGTTCGCCATAGCTGTCCTTAATTGATGTAAGTTGGCTTCCGGTCCCCCAGTGCCTCAAATGTAAAATTCTCATCGTTGTGTTGAAATCCCCCATGGCCCCCTCCCTATATCTGTAACATCGTTCAGTCCTACAGCCCCTACCTCACATTCTTTGTTCATCTAACTCCTGTGTATTCACTCCCCTCCCCCTTTACCTGATCATTGGTGGCTGTTAGCCATCTCGGTCATTCTGTCTGAAATTTGTATCTGTGTTTGTTCTCCTTACACCTCTGTGAAGTACCTTGAGACATTTTTCAACATTAAAGGCATTATATAAATGCAAAAATTAGTTGTTGTTTTTGTGAGGTAGGGCACTGAAAACATGTAGTGTAGTGGGTTCAGCAAAAATGTACACATACCTGTCTTCCACTGTAATATCTTTAACTCCCATCTACCAGTCTCTAATGTAATGTAATCTTTGAGTGGTAGAATCTGATTTATATAATGAGTGTTCTACATCAGGTACTTTGTAAACTAATTATCACCAGAGCAAATTAATTGGCCCTGAAATTCAGTGGGAATTCTCCTAGTTTCATTCCGGAAGAAAGCAGCAGAACTCCCAGGGAAATGGCTCAAATAGCCATATGCACTGCTTCTCTGTTGATTTCACCCGTCCCCCACCAGCATTATGCTGGTTCAACCCCCATGGGATTTCAGGGCTATTATAACTTGAAAATCATTTTTTTTCCCTTTCTATGTCCACGGAAAAAGGTACCTGGCTACCATTTGTTGTCTTCTTGTGCTGGCATGGCTGAGATTGGGAGCTCACTGAGTGAGGAATCACAGCTTCAGGTTTATTTCCTACAGCTCTGGCACAACCTTTTTCGTTCCTGGTATATGGGCATCGCTAACAAGGCCAACACTTATTGCCCATCCCTAATTGCCCTTGAGAAGGTAGTGGTGAGCCACTTTCTTGAACCGCTGCAGTTAGTGTGGTGAAGGTACGTAAAGTAAACTACTCATGGTCTGCAGTCTGTGCAGTCTGCACTATTACATTCCCCCACGCCAAGTACGTTTTACCATTCGATAATGCCCTGTCCTTGGGGGCATTCCCACTCTGCAATATGTAAGATGTTACAATGCAAACTGAATAGTAGCCACTGATATCAATATAGGCAGTGGTTACGAGTTACATCAAAGGTATTATAAGGTCTTCTGTAAATGTACAGGTGCACAAATAATTGCAGTTATTTGAACTTGTGATGGCTGTGAAACCTTACCTTTCATTTATTGTTCATTGAATGAGCAGACTGATCATAGAGCGGGCCTTGTCCAGAAAAAATCAAACACTTTACTGTCCTTAAAGAACTGGATACCAAACCCAAATGGCTCTTGACATCCTGCAATGAATTATGAGCATGGATTTTATAAAGGAATCACTGTGTGAAACATTCCAGTCTGTCAGGAGAGCTGTGAAAGGAAGTTCTCATCCTTTATCTAGCATTTCCCAGTCTCTTCCTGACTACAGTGAATAATTCACTAATCATTTCCAAATAAAAAGTATTGCACAGAGCTGTTCAAGATTAACTGCGGATGACAAAATACCAACTTCCTTTCTAGCTGCAGTGACATTATTAGTGTGTGGTTGGCAAGCTAGTTAATTGTAGTTATATTTGGGTATCTAACATTGTACCTTTGTTTATAAAGGGATAGACCGAGTAATTATAGGCCAATCAGCCTACCTGGTGGGAATATTATTTGAAAAAGTTCTGAAGGACGGGATAAATCTTCATTTAGAAAGTCAAGGATTAATCGGGTCAGTCAGCATGAATTTGTTATGGGAAGTTTGTAAATGTACTATGTAATCATCATCATAGGCAGTCCCTCAGAATCGAGGAAAACTTGCTTTCACTCTTAAAATGAGTCCTTAGGTGGCTGACTGTCCAATATGAAAGCCACAGTCCCTGTCACAGATGGGACAGATAGTCGTTGAGAGTAAGGGTGGGTGGGACAGATTTGCCGCACACTCTTTCCGCTATCTGCACTTGATTTCTGCATGCTCTCAGCGATGAGACTCGACGCGCTCAGCGCCCTCCTGGATGCACATCCTCCACTTAGGGCGGTCTTTGGCCAGGGACTCCCAGGTGTTGGTGGGGATGTTGCACTTTATCAGGGAGGCTTTGAGGGTGTCCTTGTAACGTTTCCTCCTCCCACCTTTGGCTCGTTTGCCGTGAAGGAGTTCTGAGTAGAGCGCTTGCTTTGGGAGTCTCGTGTCTGGCATACGGACAAAAGTTCGCTAACATCCTCCACAGGCTTCACGATGGAGGATGCAGGCCGTGATCCTTACCAACGGATCTATTACAGACCCAATCCACATCCGGACCGGGGTCAAACAGGGCTGCGTCATCGCCCCAACCCTCTTAATCTTCCTCGCTGCCATGCTCCACCTCACAGTCAACAAGCTCCCCACTGAAGTGGAACTAAACTACAGAACCAGTGGGAACCTGTTCAAACTTCGTCATCTCCAGGCCAGGTCCAAGATCACCCCAACCTCTGTTGTCGAGCTACAGTATGCGGACGACGCCTGCGTCTGCGCACATACAGAGGTTGAACTCTAGGACATAGTCAACCATGTAATAATGCACCATTTATTAACAGACCACATATTAATGCAATCTGGGACTGTGTCATGTGATAGTATGTCATGTGTGAACTGTTGCTGCAGTATTGAAGAACTGTGCTTCAGAACTAGCCAAGCTGTTTCAGTATAGCTACAACACTGGGGAACAAGGAAATGGCAGAGCAATTAAATAAATACTTTGGTTCTGTCTTACAGAAGAGGATACAAATAATGTCCCAGAAATGCTATGGAACCAAGGGTCGAGTGAGCAAGAGGAATTAAAGGAAATGATTATTAGTAAGAAAATAGTGCTGGAGAAATTAATGGGACTGAAGGCAGATAAATCCCCAGGGACTGATGATCTGCATCCCAGAGTACTAAAAGAGGGAGCCATGGAAATAGTAGATGCATTGGTTGTCATCTTCCAAAATTCTATAGATTATGGAATAGTTCCTGCAGATTGGAGGGTGGCAAATGTAACCCCACTATTTAAAAAAGGAGGGCGAGAAAAAATGGGCAACTACAGACTGGTTAGCCTGACATCAGTAGTAGGGAAAATGCTAGAGTCTATTATAAAGGATGTGATAATGGCATACTTAGATAATATCAACGGGATTAAACAAAATTAACTTTGCACCTGTTTTCACAAAGGAAAGGGGCAATGCAGATACTGCTATCGAGGAGGAGTGTGAAATTCTGGATGAAATAAATATAGTGAGAGAGGAAGTATTAAGGGGTTTAGCAGCTTTGAAAGTAGATAAGTCCCCAGGCCTGGATGAAATGCATCCCAGGCTGTTGAGCGAAGTAAAAGAGGAAATAGCAGAGGCCTTGACCATCATTTTTCAGTCCTCTTTGGATTTGGGCATGGTGCTGGAGGATTGGAGGACTGCTAACTTGTTTAAGAAGGGAGAATGGGATAGGCCAAGTAATTACAGGCCTGTCAGTCTAACCTCAGTGGTGGGAAAATTATTGGAAAAAATCCTGAAAGGCAGGATAAATATACATTTGGAAAGGCAAGGATTAATTAGAGACAGTCAGCACGGACTTGTTAAGGGACGATCGTGTTTGACTAACCTGATTGAATTTTTGAGGAGATAACCAAGAGAGTCGATGAGGGTAGTGTGTACGATGTAGTATATATGGACTTTAACAAAGCTACTGATAAGGTCCCACATGGTAGACTGGTCATGAAGGTTAAAACCCATGGCATCCAGGGCAAAGTGGCAAGTTGTATCCAAAATTGGCTTGGAGGTAGGAAGCAAAAGGTAATGTTTGATGGATGTTTTTGTGACTGGAAGGATGTTTCCAGTGGGGTTCCGCAGGGCTCAGTACTGGGTCCCTTGCTTTTTGTGGTACATATCAACGATTTAGATTTGAATATAGGGAGCATGATTAAGAAGTTTGCAGATGACACTAAAATTAGCTGTGTGGTTGATAATGAAGAGGAAAGTCATGGGCTGCAAGAGGATATCAATCTACTGGTCAGGTGGGCAGAGCAGTGGCAAATGGAATTTAATTCAGAGAGGTGTGAGGTGATGCACTTTGGGAGGGCTAATAAAGAAAGGGTATACACATTGAGCGGTAAGCCACTTATTAGTGTAGATGAACAAAGGGACCTTGGAGTGCTTGTCCACAGATCCTTGAAAGTAGCAGGCCAGGTGGGTAAGTGGTTAAGAAGGCATACAGAATGCTTGCCTTTATTGGCCGAGGCATAGAATATAAGAGCTTAAATTGTATAATACTTTGGTTAGGTCACAACTGGAGTACTGCGTGCAGTTCTGGTCACCGTATTATAGGAAATACATGATTGCACTAGAGAGGGTGCAGAGGAGATTTACTAGGATGCTGCTTGGAATGGAGAATCTTAATTATGAGGACAGATTGGATAGGCTGGGTTTGTTCTCATTGGAACAGAGGAGGTTGAGAGGAGACCGCATTGAGGTGTACAAAATATTGAGGGGCCTGGACATAGTGGATAGTAAGCGCCTATTTCCATTAGTGGAGGGGTCTATTACGAGGGGGCATAGTTTTAAGGTGGTTGGTAGAAGGTTTAGAGGGCATTTGAGGGGGGGCTTCTTTATGCAGAGGGTTGTGGGGATCTGGAACTCACTGCCTGGAAGGGTGGTGGATGCAGAAACCCTCACCACATTTAAAAGGTGCTTGGATGGACACTTAAAGTGCTGTAACTTGCAGGGTTACAGACCGAGAGCTGGTAATTGTGATTAGACTGGATGACCTTTTGTTGGACAGTGCAGATATAATGTTAAGTACTGCAGGGAATAGAATAGGACCAGGTTGATCTCCTGGACTAGCTTCGATCACCCGATGGGAGAATTTTCCCAGATTTTTATCTCCATAAATTGGCCTCGGTTTTTATCTGGTTTTTGCCTCCCGCAGGAGATCACATGGCTTTGGTTGGGGTGGAGCATAGAATGTTTTAGTATAAGGAGTGAGACGGGCTGGTTGGGCTCGGTGCTTTTTGCCTTTCCGTCATTGTTTATAGGTTTGTATGTAACATTTAGGGCTGCTGACCGAGGGCCGTGCGGCTCTTTGTCGGCTGGCGTGGACATGATGGGCCGAAATGGCCTCCTTCTGTGCTGTAAATTTCTATGTTTCTATGCTTCTATTAACATGGATTTATGGAAGGAAAATCGTGTTTGATAAACCTACTGGAATTTTTTGAGGATGTAACTGATAAAACAGATAAGGGAGAGCCAGTGGATGTAGTGTATTTGGATTTTCAGAAGGCCTTTGATAAAGTCCCACATAAGAGGTTAGTGTGCAAAATTAAAGCACATAGCATTGGGGGTAATGTACTGGCATGGATTGAAAATTGGTTAACAGACAGGAAACAGAGAGTAGGAATAAACGGGTCTTTTTCGGGGTGCCGGGCAGTGACTAGTGGGGTACCACAGGGATCAGTGCTTGGGCCCCAGCCATTCACAATGTATATAAATGATTTGGATGAGGGAACCAAATGTAATATTTCCAAGTTTGCTGATGACACAGAACTAGGTGGGATTGTGAGTTGTGAGGAGGATGCAAAGACACTGCATGATGATTTAGATAGGTTGAGTGAGTGGGCAAACACATGGCAGATGCAGTATAACGTGGATAAATGTGAAGTTATCCACTTTGATAAGAAAAACATAAAGACAAACTATTATTTAAATGGTGATGGCTTGGGAAGTGTTGATGTACAGAGGGACCTGGGTGTCCTTGTACACCAGTCATTGAAAGTAAACATGCAGGTGCAGCAAGCAGTTAGGAAGGCAAATGGTACGTTGGCTTTCATTGCAAGAGGATTTGAGTACAGGAGCAAGGATGTCTTACTACAGTTATACAGGGCCTTGGTGAGACCGCACCTGGAGTATTGTGTGCAGTTTTGGTCTCCTTACCTAAGAAAGGATATACTTGCCATAGAGGGAGTACAGCGAAGGTTCACTGGACTGATTCCTGGGATGGCAAGACTGTCTTATGAGGAGAGATTGGGTCGACTAGGCCTGTATTCACTAGAGTTTAGAAGAATGAGAGGGGATCTGATTGAAACGTATAAAATTCTGACTGGGTTGGATAGACTGGATGCAGGGAGGATGTTTCCCCTGGCTGGGAAGTCTAGAACAAGGGGTCACAGTCTCAGGATACGGGGTAGGAAATTTAGGACTGAGATGAGGAGAAATCTTTTCACTCAGAGGGTGGAATTCTCTACCACAGAAGGCTATGGAGGCCAAGTCACTGAATATATTTAAGAGGGAGATAGATAGATTTCTAGAAACAAAAGACATCAAGAGGTAAGCGGGAATATGGTGTTGAGATAGAGGATCAGCCATGATCATATTGAATAGCGGTGCAGACTCGAAGGGCCGAATAGCCTACTGCTGCTCCTATTTTCTATGTTTCTACCCGATAATGTGGAAAACTGCCCAGGTATGTCCTGTGCACAAAAAGCAGGACAAATCCAACCTGACCAATTACCGCCCCATCAGCCTGCTCTCAATCATCAGCAAAGTGATAAAGTGATGAAAGGAGTTATTGTGTGTGTTGTGTGTGTTGTGTGTGTGTGTTGTGTGTGTGCACACGTGTGTTGTGCATGTGTGAGAGATTTGGGATTTCACCATACCAAATTAATGCAAATACTTAAAAAAAATAGTATGAAGGAGGCCCGTGGGTAAATAGTATAGTACTTAGGTAGAGCTATTTTTTGATTTGAATGAGCTCTCATTTACAAACAACCCCTAAGCTGGTTTTCATTAAAAAAAATATTAAACATTCTAAATAATTACTGGTGTCTACAAAATACAGCCCTGTCGTCAACTGGAAATGACTTGGAGCTTCTGAGCGGAAGGTGAACTTCTCTCCTGGTTGACGGCACGGTCTTTGCTGAGCGGGGGTTGGGGGTGGGGCAAAATCTCTGTAATTCAAAGCCTCTTCAGCGTTTGCTGCACTTTTAATTTACAAATTTCCTTAAATGACAGCACAACAACCTCAGCACACTGGTGGGCTCATGTTTCAGCAATCTATTTGATGGTGTTTTATGAGAAAAAGAACATCCTTTTTGACTTTATTTCAGTCCTGAGGACCCAGAAACATAATATTCAACAAATGCTTCTTTTGTTTTTCAAATTGGATTATTAAAAAATTGTCGAAAGCCTGCTGTGTGTGTCTGACTGTTTGAGTGTGATTGCAGCCAGATGGGAGATGGAGATCCCAAGCCTATGCAGGGACATGCTGATGCTACTCTAGCATCGATGAAGAGTTTAAAATGGCCTGCCCAGCTCTGACCATCACAAGTGTCCTGGTATCTCACACACTTTGAAAAGTAATATAATAGTTCAATGGAACTCTTGTTTTCCAAAGTTACAAAATTAAATCACTGGGGCGGGAGGACATTGGGGGATGGGAGAGAGAGGATCAGAAAGAGGCGAGATTTTGTTTGTGCACCATTTGCAAAAAATTATAAACATTAGTATAAATGCATGTTTACATTTCAATAATCTTAAGAATTCCTCCCTGCATTCTAAAGTCTGGGGGCTAAAACTTTGTTACAGCCCGGTTAGAGGCGGTGACTCCCCCTGGTGGGTAAGTTTAGGTGCCGGGAGAAGTTTACCGATTCCACCTGGGATATGACTGAGCGCCCCAAGAGGGGAGTGGAGCGCTAAGGGAAGCATTATATGCTACTCTTAGGGCACTACAGGGCGGCAGTGCTGCAGGGATAATGAAGGTCAGGCGCTCTGAAACAGGCATCCCAGCGCCTAACGGGGAGGTCAGCTAGACCACCCAAAAAATGAGAGAATGTGGAAGGGAGCATTGGAAGCAGCAGCAGCAGTGTCAGAGCTCACAGAATCACAGCAATGTCAAAGGATTTTACACTGAGCACCCACCTGCTCCTGCTTTATAATATCACCCCGGGAGCTTCCACGGGACGCCTGCTCTCCCTGTCGGCGACGGCGCCAGGTGAAAGGGATGAAGTTCGGGATTGCGATACTCACGGGGCATTGTGCACTCATGACGTCACCAAGTGGGTGGCACTACAGTGAAGAGCGCTAACTGATAGCGCCGTTCGCGGCGGTAATGGGTGGTGCTAGGCCAACACATTTTTAGCCCTAATATATATCATCATCGTAGGCAGTCCCTCGGAATCAAGGAAGACTTGCTTCCACTCTTAGCATGAGTTCTTAGGTGGCTGTACAGTCCAATACAAGAACCACAGTCTCTGTCACAGGTGGGACAGAGAGTCGTTGAGGGAAGGGGTGGGTGGGACAGGTTTGCCACATGCTCTTTCCGCTGCCTGCGCTTGATTTCTGCATGCTCTCAGCGACAAGACTCGAAGAGCTCAGCGCCCTCCCGGATGCACTTCCTCCACTTAGGGCAGTCTATGGCCAGAGACTCCCAGGTGTCAGTGAGGATATTGCATTTTATCAGGGAGGCTTTGGGGGGGCCTTGTAACGTTTCCACTGCCCATCTTTGGCTCGTTTGCCATAGACGAGTTCCAAGTAGAGTGCTTGTTTTGGGAGTCTCGTGTCTGGCATGCAAACTATGTGGCCTGCCCAGTGGAGCTGATCAAGTGTGGTCAGTGCTTCAATGCTGGGGCTGTTGGCCTGGACGAGGACGCTAATGTTGGTGTGTCTGTCCTCCCAGGAGATTTGTAGGATCTTGCGGAGACATCGTTGGTGGTATTTCTTCAGTGACTTGAGGTGTCCACTGTACATGGTCCATGTCTCTAAGCCATACAGGAGGGCAGGTATTACTACAGCCCTGTAGACCATGAGCTTGGTGGCAGATTTGAGGGCCTGGTCTTCGAACACTTTTTTCCTCAGGTGGCCAAAGGCAGCACTGGTGCACTGGAGGCGGTGTTGGATCTCGTTGTAAATGTCTGCTCTTATTGATCGGAGACTCCCGAGACAAGGGAAGTGGTCCACGTTGTCCACGGCCGCGCCGTGGATCTTGATGTCTGTGGGGCAGTGCTGTGCGGTGGGGACAGGCTTGTGGAGGACCTTTGTTTTACTGATGTTTAGCGTAAGGCCCATGCTTTCGTACGCCTCAGTAAATACGTTGACTATGTCCTGGAGTTCAGCTTCTGTATGTGTGCAGACGCAGGCGTCGTCCGCATAATGTAGCTCAACGACAGAGGTTAGGGTGCTCTTGGACCTGGCCTGGAGATGGCGAAGGACTGGGAAGGTCGTCGCTAGAGTTCTCCCTATGGCCGAGGAGCTCCTCCCGGAGCCGCAGTGCAGATTTCATCCCTCCGGTGTACAACGGACATGATTTTTGCAGCGCTGCAGCTGCAGGAAAAATGCAGGGAACAGCGCCAGCCCTTATACATGGCCTTCTTCGACCTTACAAAGGTCTGTGACACTGTCAACCGCGAGGGTCTATGGAGCGTCCTCCTCCGTCTTGGATGCCCTCAAAAGTACGTCACCATCCTCCGCCTGCTCCATGACAACATGCAGGCCGTGATCCTTACCAACGGATCCATTATAGACTAATCCACGTCCGGACCGGGGTCAAACAGGGCTGCGTCATCGCCCCAACCCTCTTCTCAATCTTCCTCGCTGCCATGCTCCAACTCACAATCGACAAGCTCCCCGCTGGAGTAGAACAGTGCGTACCTGTTCAATCTAATATCTAGTTCCATTACCAGCTTTATTAATATATTGAATGCAATTATACAAATAATATAGATGGTGTGTGTGTACTATGAAAAAAGCTGGACTGATAATGCAGTAAAGAGAGTAAAAATTAGAATGCAGTGAGTAAGAAGGGAAGCCAGTTTGAACTTTTTTCACTCAAAGAGTAATAAAGTTATTAGGAATAAGTTACCAGGGAAGGACCTTGAAGCAGATGGCAATACTTGGATTAGAAAGACAATGAGATGCGTTAGTGGAGAAAGAATGAATGGGATTGATTCTGTCCGCTGGTGCATCATCAAGCAACCTACAGTGACTACACTTCAAAAAGTGTACTGCAATGTGGCAGGCAAGTCCGAGAAACAGAGGACAAGCTCACAAAGGGAGGAAGGTGTTATGTATGTAATAACTCAATAGACTGAATACTGTAAACTAACACAGGCACAAACCTGGCTCTGCTTTATTAGGGCCCAAAGTGATCACATTACATGATGGCTTGCCTTTTATACCTGGCCTGCACACCAGTGCGCGCAGCCCAATGACCTCCGACAGTTGTGCCATCTGGTGGCTAGTAACCGCATGACAATATCCCCCTTTAAGATATTAGTAACAGTCTTTGTACAAATTGAAATGCTCCGGGGCTTTCTGCTCCCGAGGTGATCGTTTCAGTTCAACTCCAGCCTTGGGCGAACGTTCTGAGTCTGTTATGACTGGGGGCTGGGTAGCCGATCTGATGGGAGTGGCAATGACCATGTCAGGGATTGAAAGTCCAGATTCATTGATGACAGCGGAGTCCTCTGATGACTGAGGGTAGTTTGGTTGGTCACTGATTGTGTCTTCCTCAGACTGTTCCGGTTCATCCATGTGCCGCAGCATTATCTGATCGACATGTTTCCTGCATGTCTGCCCATTCTTGAGCTTGACGATAAACACTCTGTAACCCTCTTTGGCCATAACAGTACCGGCGATCCACTTGGGACCTTGACCATAATTTCGTACATACACAGGATCGTTAATACAATATGCATGACAAGCAAGTCTGCAGTGAACCTTGAGTTACACGTTTCATACTCTACTTGATGGTTTGGACAGCACGCTCTGCTTGACCATTAGATGCGGGTTTGAATGGTGCTGACCTCACATGTTTGATACCATTGAGTTTCATAAACTCTTGAAATGCTGGACTCGTGAAGTAAGGTCCATTGTCGCTTACAACGATGTCGGGCAGACCATGAGAGGCAAACATGACACGAAGGCTCTCAATGGTAGCTGTGGATGTACTAGATGACATGATTATGCACCCTATCCATTCGGAATATGCATCCACCACAACTAAAAACATCTTTCCCAGGAAGGGACCTGCAAAGTCAATGTGGAT
Source organism: Pristiophorus japonicus (assembly GCF_044704955.1). Taxonomy (NCBI): domain Eukaryota; kingdom Metazoa; phylum Chordata; class Chondrichthyes; family Pristiophoridae; genus Pristiophorus; species Pristiophorus japonicus. The sequence goes on along the minus strand of NC_091977.1, from coordinate 272,519,262 downwards.
CCTGGACCATGGTTTGGATGGCCACGACCACAGATTCAGCGGCGATTCCGCTGGTGCTTTACTTAGTTGCATGCAAGTGTTGCACTGATGCACACATGATTCAAGATCAGAGTCAATTCCAGGCCACCATACATGAGACCTGGCAACGGCTTTCATCATGACAATATCGGGATGAGTGCTATGTAGATCGTGTACAAATTTCTCTCTGTCTTTCTTAGGCATAACAACACGATTACCCCATAGTAAAAAATCTGACTGACTGGATAGTTCGTCTTTGCGATGGTTGTAAGGTTTGGTCTTATCACCCATTTGCTTGGGTATGGCAGACCAATCACCACTAAGGACACAACGTTTCACAACCGATAATATCGGGTCCTGGCTGGTCCAGGTCTTAACTTGTTCAGCCTTGGAGGAGTTCCTTCACTTTCAAAAACATCCATGACTAACAGTAGGTCTGCAGGTTGTGGTGTCTCCACCTCCGGTGTGGGCAATGGCAGATGGCTCAGTGCATCGGCACAATTCTCGGTGTCAGGTCTATGGCGAATGATATAATCATAGGCAGATAATATCAGCGCCCACCTCTGGATGCAGGACGATGTATCGGTATTTATACATTTGTTTTCCGAAAACAATTAAATGAATGGCTTGTGATCTGTTTCCATTTCAAACCGAAGACCAGCAGGTACTGATGCATCTTTTTAACCCCATACACACAGGGTAATGCTTCTTTTTCTACCATGCTGTAGGCTCTTTCCGCCTTTGACAAACTTTTAGAAGCATACACAACAGGTTGTAGTTTACCCGACTCATTAGCTTGTTGGAGCAAGCAACCAACTCCATATAACAAAGCATCACAGACCAATACTAGACACTTACATGGATCATAATGTACCAGCAGTTTGTTAGAGCAAAGCAGATTAGAAGCTTTCTCTAAAGCTCTGTCTTGAGACGCACCCCAAACCCAGTTGTCGCCTTTTCTTAGCAGCATGTGCAGTGGCTGTAATGAAGTGCTCAATCTAGGTAGGAAATGACTGAAGTAATTGAGTAGACCAAGGAACGAACGCAGTTCTGTCACATTCTGAGGCTTGGGTGCATTTTTGATGGCCTTGGTTTTCGAGTCCATAGGCCTGATGCCGTCAGCAGCAATTTTCCTCCCCAGGAATTCGACTTTTGGTGCCACGAAGACGCACTTCGAGCGCTTCAGTCTGAGTCCCACTTTGTTCAGACGATGTAGAACCTCTTCCAGGTTGTTCAGATGTTCGGCGGTGTCACAACCTGTGACCAGGATGTCATCTTGGAACACGACGGTTCTGGGAACGGACTTCAGTAGACTCTCCATGTTCCTCTGAAATATGGCTGCAGCCGAACGAATTCCAAAAGGGCACCTGTTGTAGATAAACAGTCCTTTATGAGTGTTGATGCACGTAAGTTTCTTCGACATCTTAACCAGCTTCTGTGTCATGTAGGCTGACATCAGATCCAGTTTAGTGAACGTCTTCCCCCCGGCTAGCGTTGCAAACAGGTCATCAGCCTTCAATAAGGGGTATTGATCTTGTTTCGAACCTCATTTGATCGTAACCTTGTAGTCTCCACAAATCCTGACAGTGCCATCACTCTTCAACAGGAACAGGCCCATTCGTTAAATTCGATCGGTGATATGATCCCTTCACGCTGGATTCTGTCCCGTTCGATTTCGAACTTCTCCCTCATCATGTACAGAACCGCCCGAGCTTTATGATGGACGGGTCTTGCATCCGAGTCTACGTGGATCTGCACCTTGGCTCCTGTGAAATTGCCGATGCCTGGTTCAAAGAACGAGGGGAACTTGCTCAGCACTTGAGCACATGGAGTATCCTCCGACAACGACAACGCTTTGATATTGTTCCAATTCCATTTGATTTTTTTTCACCAATTCCTGTCGAACAGCATTGGACCATTGCCTGGAACAATCCATAACGGTAAATCATGAATCGCACCTTCATACGACACCTTGACTACTGCACTGCCAATCACCGTTATGAGTTCTTTAGTGTACGTACGCAACTTGGCATTGACTGGACTCAGCTTAGGCCTCACAGCCTTAGTATCCCACAGTCTGTCGAATGTCCTCTGGCTCGCACCCGTGTCCAATTCCATTGGTACCGGTACGCCGTTGAGTTTCACATTAATCATTATCGGTTGGCTCTTTGTTAGGAATGAATACAGTCCATACACTTCCTCCTCTGATATCTCGAATTGCATATCCGGATCCACGCTATACTGGTCATCATCCTCCACATGGTGTGTCGCAGCACGCCTGCTCAGTTGTGAACACATGCGCTGGAGATGCCGCCATCTCAAACAGCCTTTACAAATGTACTGTTTAAACCGACACTGATGAGGCCAATGATTGCCCCCACAATGCCAACATGGTGAAATCGGATTCATTCCCATTGGCGGACTTTGAGCAGCCACAGGTTTTGCATATGCAGTTGAGTAGGCCCTGCCATATGCAGCTCTGCCAAACAACGGTACAATCCTGTTTACATTACTTGCCGAGTTCCAATTTTCCGATGATATCTGCTTTAAGTGTTTGTCCGTCGTCATGCATGCCTGGGCAATCGTGATGGCCTTGCTCAAGTCTAGCGTTCCCGCCGCTAGTAGCTTATGCAGGATCACCTTGTGGTTGACGCCGATTACAAAGGAGTCCCGCAGCATGTCTCCCAACGCATTTTCGAACTTACCCGGTCCAGCTCAACGTCTAAGGTCAGCAACGAATTCCGGCACATCCTGGCCGTCAGAACAAACGTGCTTGTAGAATCGATATCATGAGATGGTGATGCCTTCTTCTAGTGTGAGATGGTCACGCACCAGAGCACACAATTTCTCATAGTCCTTGTCCATTGGACTTGCAGGCAAGAGAAGATTCTTTATGAGTTCATAGATTTTCGGACCGCAAACTGTGAGGAAGACCACCCTGCGCCTAACTAAGTTAGTGGGTTTCTCCATTTTGTTTGCCACGAAGTACTGATCCAGGTGAGCTACAAAATCTGTCCAGTCCTCTCCCTCCATGAATCTCTCCAGAATTACACTTTTGCTCATTTTTTCATGCGAAGGTTCTTAGGTTGCCGCGTCGCCAAATGTTATGTATGTAATAACTCGATAGACTGAATACTGTAAACTAACACAGGTACAAACCTGGCTCTGCTTTATCAGGGCCCAAAGTGGTCACATTACATGATGGCTTGCCTTTTATACCACACCTGCACACCAGTGCACATAACCCAATGGCCTCCGACAGTCGTGCCACCTGGCGGCTAATAACCCCAAGCATACATACATGACAGAAAGGATAAACCGAGTAATTACAGACCAGTTAGTTTAACCTCGGTGGTGGGCAAATTACTGGAATCAATTCAGAGGGATAGTGTAAACTCTCATTTAAAACAATACAGATTAATCAAGGAGACTAGGATTTGTTAACGGAATGTCATGTCTGACTAACTTGATTGAATTCTTTGAAGATGTAACAAGGAGGGTCGATGAGGGCAGTGCATTTGATGTGATGTATATGGATTTTAGCAAAGGCTTTTGACAAGATCCGACAAGATAGGCTGATCAAAAAAGTAAAAGCCCATGAGATCCGAGGGAGAGTGGCAAATTGGATTCAAAATTGTCTCAGTGGCAGGAAGCAAAGGGTAATGGTTGATGAGTGTTTTTGTGACTGGAAGGCTGTATCTAGTGGGGTTCCACAGGGCTCAATACTCGGTCCCTTACTTTTTGTAGTATATATTAATGATTCGGGGCTAGATTTTACACTTTTGTGCTTATCGCCCAAAAATGGGCATTATTTCTAGCATGGGTGGTAAAAATGGGTTTTCAGATTGCCGGCTTCTCGCCCATTCTCAAAACACCTAGTCTCCATTTTTGAAATTGGGCGTTACCGCGAGCGATATGAAGTGGGCGGTAGCGTTAAATCTCGCTGACCTTCTGCCGTAAAGTGGCACCATCCTTAACAATGGCATGGCAACCCTCGATTCCCGCGATTCAGGAGGTCAAGGGTCATCATGACATACGCAGAAGAGGAGACTGAGAGAGATGGAGCTGAGAGGGATTGAAGGCGTGTGTGGCTTTGGTGTGGCTGCTTTGGGAAGAAGGAGGGAGACTTTAGAGCTTTACAGCAAATAGGGAAACAAAAATTAGCTGTTACCAGCCAAATATTTGCCCGAATTTGGCCTATAATGGAGAGAGAGGCGGAGGCATTACCGGACGCTGTGGAGACTTATGCTGGAGAGATCAGTGAGGTGGGAGAGGAGCACATTGGAGGGCACAAAAGAGCGAGGAGGTTCTCGGACGAGGCAAATGCCTCCCTCCTACAGGAGGTTAGGTCACGCTGGGGTGATTTGACACAGGGTGGGTGTGGGAAGCCCACCCCAAAGGCCTAGCAGAAGATATGGACCGAGATAGCAGAGGTGGTCTCGTCGGCGACCAACGAGGTGCGTGAGGGCAACCAATGCCGCAAACGGTGGAACGACCTTGTGGGATCCGCAAGAGTAAGTATTACATTGATTTACATGTATTTATGTAATTATATAATTTAATTTGTAACAGTCATGAGTGACTATCAGCAGATGTGAGGTCTTCCTCTTTTACCGGCAATGTTTTACTCACGCTGCACGTCTTTAGGTAAAGAATGATAATTATCATAATAATCATGATTAATCTGTCGGTTATGTGTTGTATCAGTCTCTGTGACAGTACCTGGCAACGATATCACGTAATGATCTCATGTCATGTCGTCCTGTTGTTAGCTTTTACAGAAGATGGTTTCAAAGAATAGGGCCGTGCAGAGGCGAATGGGTGGGGGGCCACCAGTCCCCAGTGACATCACTGAGATGGAGGAGCGTGTGCTCACACTCGTGGGGAAGCACCCCCGGACAGCCACGGAAGCGTCTGCGGATCCTGAAGTGATGCCACGTGAGTAAAGCTTACACCATTGCGTGATGTGAAGTCAATAGACACCACACCCACTCATATCTGAACAATCATATATGATAGATGATTTCTAAAATTGTCCGAGAAATAATGCTGGCATAATGAAAATCATTGCAATGCAAATGTGTTGATGGTCATGAAATGTGATGTCTGTGATGATTTTGATAGCGGTGGTGCTTTTGTCGTGCATATGCTGTGTGTAGCGCTGTGACTCTAGCACCCCCTTTTCCTCTAATAACCTCATTTGTGTTTTGCAGCTCAGCCAACAGCGCGGCCCCAGGCAAGACCACAGAGGCCGAAGGTGGGGGCGCGGGGCAGGAGTCGACGGATGATCCTACATCTGGTGCTGAGGAGCTCCGATTCTCGCCCGTCAATCCGCTGGGTCTGTTCTCCACGGATGAGAGCGCTGACTTCGAGGAATCTACATTGCCAAGCTCCAGAAGCCATTCAACCCCAAGGCCATCTAGTGGTCCTCCGGTCATTCCCGCCTCCACTCTGGAGGTACCAGGCCCAAGCACCTCACCACAGGGCACCCCATTTGTCCGCAGGACAGCGCCAAACCCACGGAAGCCTCGTGGACCGGACAGGTCTGGTCCACGAGCAACACATGAGAGAGAGAGATGGTACAGTTGTCCAGGAGGTGACACATTGGCACATTGGTGACCAGCTCATCGAAGCATTGGGGGGCATATCCTGACAATTGGCCACCATGACTGTGTACATTCCGCGGATGGCGGAGGCCCTGGATGCGATAGCCAGGAACACTGCTGGCACAGGCCACCCAGTGGTCCCAGAGCGCGACACTCCACCCCTAGGTTCCGCACCACCACTGCGAATGACAGATGAGACCAAGGACCAAGATCCTGCTTCTGCATCAGAGAATGTTGCCCCCTCGGCACCCCCCGCTCCCGTACCCGTCCAACCAACGCATCTGCCTTCATCCCCCCCAATGAGGCACCGCCTGAGGAGCTCCTCGGGCAGACTCCACGGAGCGAGGAGGGGAAGGGGTAGAGGTGGGGAGAAGAAGGGGAGGGGGGAAGGAAAATGAGGTGCATGTGCGCAGGTGATGGCTGTGTTATATCTCCATCTGGGTGTATGCAATTTGTTGCAATGTATGGGGGGAGAGGGCCACCCTCCTGCTTTACCTTTGTATTGCTGGACATGTTGAACATTTGATTGATGTCAATGGTGGAAAAAATGGGGTGTGGGCGGGGGTTGAGTGTTTTGCCTGTGATACTTATGATTTCAGACCAATGCTGGTATTAAACTTTTGTTATTGAACATAACCTTGTTGCACATTGTCTCAGATAGCTGGATCATTACACACTGGTGATTCCTTAACATGAAAGGGTTAAATAAAACTTAACTTCAATCAACATAAACTTTAACTGGCACCAAGCTGATGCGCACCATTGATGTCTGAGCTGCACACACACAGCAATGTGTCAGCGTTGTCACTCACAGCAACGTTCTTTCAGGCAAATCGTTCAGATATCAGCTCCTCACTTAAGAGTCTTGCAGCTATGTAGCCTCCACGGGCCCTTTCCTGCGGTCTGGAGGGGGCGTGGGCATGGTTGCATAGTCAGCCTGATTGTCTGGCCCAAGGTCAGTGTCTAGCCCCTCATCCTCCTCTTCCTCTCTCTCCTGAGGTGGAGCATCAGTCCCTTCTGGCAATTCTAGGCCCCTCCTGATAGCCAGGTTGTGCAGCATGGAGCACACGACCACGAATTTACCTACTTGCTCAGTGTTGTATTGTAGCTCCCCTCCTGAGTGGTCCAGACATTTGAAGTGTTGCTTAAGCACAGTTATTGTTTTCTGGACCACATAGTGTGTGTCTCTGTGGCTTTGGTTGTACCGCTTCTCGGCCTCGGTGTGGGTGTCACATAGGGGGGTCATCAGGCAGGTGGTTGGGCCATATCGGTTATCACCAAGCATCCAGCATTGTCCTTGTGGCTGAATCTTAAACATGTCAGAGATAGCGCTCTCACGTAGGATGTGAACCTCATTGAAGCTGCTCAGACATTTGGCATTCACTGCCATGATGATCTGGTTGTGGTCGACAATTAGTTGGATCTTCAAGGAGTGAAATCTTTTCTGTTATGAAAAAGCTTTGGGTCCTGAGAAGGTGGCCGCATGGCGATGTGAGTCCATTATATAGGTCCCTTCGCCCTGGGGAACTTAGCAATGCCGTAGTATGCTCCAGCCCTGTCAGTCTGAGCCTCTGTGGTCATGGGGAAGCTGATAAAGTCCATCCTTCTCGCCTACAGAGCCTCCGTGACTTGTCTAATGCAGCGATCTGTTGCATGGTGAGACAGAGAGCAAATCTTGACCACGGAGGCTCGAAAGGAACCTGATGTGTAGAAAGACAGTGCCACGGTGACCTTGACCTCGACCGACATTGATGTCCTAATGGCAGGCTGCAGTTGTGGCCTGGTGAGCTCACATATTTCATTGATCACCACCTTGTGCAAGTACAGTCTCTGAAGGCAGGTGTGGTTGGAAACGTCAAGGTAAGACCGCTTTTCCCTGTACGTGCGGGGTGTGTATGGTCTGGCCCTCCTCCTCATTCTTGCACGTCTTAAATTGGGCACATAGAAACATAGAGACATCGAAAATAGGTGCAGGAGTAGGCCATTCGGCCCTTCGAGCCTGCACCGTCAATCAATAAGATCATGGCTGATCATTCCTTCAGTACCCCTTTCCTGCTTTCTCTCCATACCCCTTGATCCCCTTAACCATAAGAGCCATATCTAACTCCCTCTTGAATATATCCAGTGAACTGGCATCAACAACTCTCTGCGGCAGGGAATTCCACAGGTTAACAACTCTCTGAGTGAAGACGTTTCTCCTCATCTCAGTCCTAAACGGCCTACCCCTTATCCTAAGACTATGTCCCCTGGTTCTGGACTTCTCCAAAATCGGGAACATTCTTCCCACATCTAATGTGTCCAGTCCCGTCAGAATCTTATATGTTTCTATGAGATCCCCTCTCATCCTCCGAAACTCCAGTGAATAAAGGCCCAGTTGATCCAGTCTCTCCTCATATGACAGCCCAGCCATCCCTGGAATCAGTCTGGGGAACCTTCGCTGCACTCCCTCAATAGCAAGAACGTCCTTCCTCAGACTAGGAGATCAAAACTGAACACAATATTCCAGGTGAGGCCTCACTAAGGCCCTGTACAACTGCAGTAAGACCTCTCTGCTTCTTTATTCAAATCTCCTAGCTATGAAGGCCAGCATACCATTTGCCTTCTTTACCGCCTGCTGTACCTGCGTGCCCACTTTCAGTGATTGATGAACCATGACACCCAGGTCTCGTTGCACCTCCCCTTTTCCTAGTCTGCCGCCATTCAGATAATATTCTGCCTTCATGTTTTTGCCCCCAAAATGGATAACCTCACATTTATCCACATTATACTGCATCTGCCATGCATTTGCCCACTCACCTAACCTGTCCAAGTCACCCTGCAGCCTCTTAGCGTCCTCCTCACAGCTCACACCGCCACCCAGTTTAGTGTCATCTGCAAACTTGGAGATATTACACTCTACCCCTTCATCCAAATCGTTAATGTATATTGTAAAGACCTGGGGTCCCAGCACTGAGCCCTGCGGCACTCCACTAGTCACTGCCTGCCATTCTGAAAAGGACCCGTTTATCCCGACTCTCTGCTTCCTGTCTGCCAACCAGTTCCCTATCCACGTCAGTATATTACCCCCAACACCATGTGCTTTGATGTGCATCACACATCGAGCCATCTACACTCTGCAGCATCTGCGTATTAATCGATGCAGGCTGAGAAATGGCTGGCCCCTTTGCAATGAAAGTATAATAGCAATTGATCAGAAGCAATAATTTCCTCACTAAAATACATGTACAGTAAACCCCCAATAGTTCATAGTCTGAAAATATGTCTGTTGAGATGGTCCCTTCACCTGAGAATAACTCCAGAGTCAATGCAAACGCCCTCGAAGTTGAAGCAGCCTTTTGAATGCAACCAACTGCAATTTTAAAAATGGCAGCCACACCGCTGGCTTTAGTTCAGAACTGTTCCACTTTTTCTGGGCCTTTTTTTGGGCGAGCGATATTGTGGCCGATATGTGTGCGAGGTGGTGAAAGTGATGGTGGGCAGTCTCCTGAGCGTTAGTTTCGCCAAATGTTCTCTTTATGACAAAAAAAAAATGGGCGGGTGGTATTATTTTTTCCCAGCATTACGCACATGGGAAAGGTAATGCTCGGCGCTAAGTTTCCGAAAAATGCCCGTCAGTTTCCATTTTGTGGCTAAATGGGCGATATATGGGCGTAATACATCATTTCAGCCGTAAAATGGACGTTAAGCATGCAAAAAATGTGGAAAGTCTAACCCTTAGACTTAAATGTAGGGGGCATGATAAAGAAATTTGCAGATGATGCAAAAATTTGCCGTGTGATTAAAAGTGAGGAGGGAAGCTCAGTTGGGCAGAGAACTGGAAAATAGAATTCAATCCGGAAAAGCGTGAGATAATGCCTTTGGGGAGGGGCAACAAAGCAAGGGAATACACAATAAGAACATAAGAACATAAGACATGGGAGCAGGAGAAGGCCACCTGGCCCCACGAGCCTGCTCCGCCATTTAACAAAGATTTATGAAAGGGAAATCATGCTTGACAAGTCTTCTAGAACTTTTTGTGGATGTAACTAGTAGAGTGGACAAGGGAGAACCAGTGGATGTGGTGTATTTGGACTTTCAAAAGGCTTTTGACAAGGTCCCACACAAGAGATTAATGTGCAAAATTAAAGCACATGGTGTTGGGGGTAATCTATTGACTTAGATAGAGAACTGGTTGGCAGACAGGAAGCAAGGAATAGGAATAAATGGGTCCTTTCAGAATGGCAGGCAGTGACTAGTGGGGCACCTCAAGGTTCAGTGCTGGGACCCCAGCTATTTACAATAAACATCAATGATTTAGACGAAAAAATTGAATGTAATATCTCTAAGTTTGCAGATGACACTAAGTTGGGTGGCAGTGTGAGCTTTGAGGAGGATGCTAAGAGGCTGTAGGGTGACTTGGACAGGTTAGCTGAGTGGGCAAATGCATGGCAGATGCAGTACAATGTGGATAAATGTGAGGTTATCCACTTTGATGGCAAAAACAGGAAGCCAGAATATTATTTGAATGGTGACAGATTAGGAAAAGAGGAGGTGCAATGAGACCTGGGTGTCATTGAAAGTAGGCATGCAGGTGCAGCAGGCGGTGAAGAAGGTAAATGGCATGTTGGCTTTCATAGCGAGAGAATTTGAGTTTAGGAGCAGGGAAGTCTTACTGCAGTTGGACAAGGCCTTGTGAGGGCACACCTTGAGTATTGTGTACAGTTTTGGTCTCCTAATCTGAGGAAGGACATTCTTGCTATTGAGGGAGTACAGCGAAGGTTCACCAGACTGATTCCCAGGATGGCAGAACTGACATATCAAGAAAGACTGGATCGACTCGGATTATATTCATTGGAATTTAGAAGAATGAGAGGGAATCTCATAGAAACATCTAAAATTCTGACGGGACTGGACCGGTTAGATGCAGGAAGAATGTTCCCAATGTTGGGGAAGTACAGAACCAGGGGTCACAGTCTAAGGATAAGGAGTAAGCCATTTAGGACCGAGATGAGGAGAAACTTCTTCACTCAGAGAATTGTGAACCTGTGGAATTCTCTACCACGGAAAGTTGTTGAGGCCAGTTCGTTAGATATATTCAAAAGGGAGTTAGATGTGACCCTTATGGCTAAAGAGATCAAGGGGTATGGAGAGAAAGCAGGAATGGGGTACTGAAATTGCATGATCAGCCATGATCATATTGAATGGTGGTGCAGGCTCGAAGGGCCGAATGGCCTGCTATTGCATCTATTTTCGATGTTTCTATGTTTAACAAGATCATGGCAGATCTGATCATGGACTCAGCTCCACTTCCCTGCGTGCTCCCCATAACCCTTAATTCCCTTAATGCTCAAAAATCTTCATATTCCGTCTTAAATATAGTCAGCGTCCGCAGCTCTCTGGGGCAGAGAATTCCATAGATTTAAAACCCTCTGAGAAGAAATTCCTCCTCATCTCAGTTTTAAATTGACGGCCCCTTATTCTGAGACCACGGACTAGAACATCGACTTTTGTGCTTATCGCCCAAAAATGGGCGCTATTTCCGGCATGGGCCATAAAAAAGGGTTTTCAGATCGCCAGCTTCTCGTCCATTCTCAAAGCACCTAGTCTTCATTTTTTAAAATGGGCATTACCACGAGCGATATGAAATGGACAGTAGCGTAAATCTTTTTTGACCTTCTGCCGTAAAGTGTCGCCGTCCTTAGCAACAGCATGGCAATGCTTGATTCCCGCGATTCAGGAGGTCAAGGATCATCATGACATGTGCAGAAAAGGAGACAGAGAAAGGGAGCTCAGAGGCACTGAAGATGTGTGTGGCTGTGGTGTGTGCTTTCCTGGCTGTTGTGAGAGGCACGAGGGAGATTCAGCAGCAGCAAACAGCGTACTAAGCACCAAGAACATAGTTGGCACTGAGTTTTTGTCCAACAAATAATATATAACATGGAAGGGATGGAGGAGGCCCTGGAGCTGGTAGCCAGGAACACTGGTGGCAGAGGGCTCCCAGTGGTCTCAGAGCGCGGCACTGCACTCCAAGGTGACGCACCCCCATTGCCAACCACACATGAGAGCCAGCAGCAACATCTTGCTTCTGGCTCAGAGCACGTTCCCACCTCGGGACCATCCTCTCCCGTATCCGTCCAATTAGCGGTTCGGCCGTCATCCCCCCCCCACTGAAGCATCGCCTGAGAAGCTCCTCATCCAGGCGGCTTGGAGTCAGGAAGGAAAGGGGAAGGGGTAGTGGTGGGGAGGAGAAGCGGCATGGGGGGGGGGGAGGTGGGAAGGGTTGGTTTGCACAGAAATACTGATTATTTCAGACTAATGTTCGGTTTAAATGGTTTTTATTTAACAAAACCATGTAGCGCATTGGCTCAGATAGCTGCACTGTTACATGCTGGTGATTTCTTAACATCAAAGGGTATAATTACACTTAACTTAAACTTTAACTGTCATCAAGGTGATGCCCACCATTGATGTATGACCTGCACACCCAGCAGTGTGTCAGCCTTGTAAATAAGACCAACGTTCTTTCAGGCAAAGTGATCATTGATGAGCTCCTGACGTAAGGCTCTTGCAGCTATCATGCCACCACGGGCTCTTTCATGCAATCTACAGGGGGACAGGGGCATGGCTTCAGCACCAGCTGATTGTCTGGGCCGATGTCAGCGTCCGCCTCCTCATCCTCCTCTTCCTCTCTCTGGTGAGGTGGACCGTCAGACTCATCAGGCAATTCTTGTCCCCTCCTGATAGCCAAATTGTGCAGCGTGGAGCACACCACCACGAATTGAGCTATCTGCTCAGGGTGGTATTGGAGCTCGCCTCCTGAGTGGTCCAGGCATCTAAAGCGCTGCTTCAGCACTCGAATGGTTTTCTCCACGAAATTGCGAGTTGCTCTGTGGCTCTCGTTGTATCGCCTCTTGGCTTCGGTGTGGGTGTCACGCAGGAGGGGTCATCAGCCAGGTGGCAAGGCCATATCCTTTGTCACCAAGCATCCAGCATTGACCTTGTGGCTGATTGTTAAATAAGTCAGATACAGTGCTCTCACGCAGGATGTAAGCATCATGGATGCTGCCCAGAAATTGAGCATTTACTGCCAGAATAATTTGCTGGTGTCGACAACCAGTTGGACATTCAGGGAGTGGAATCCCTTGCGGTTCCTGAAAACCTCTGCATCCTGAAAAGGTGCCTGCATTGTGATGTCTATTGCACCCTGCACCTTGGGGAAGTTTGCAATTCTGGAGAATCCTAGAGCCCTCTCAGTCTGTGCCTCTTTGGTCATAGGGAAGCTGATCAAGTCCCTCCTGTGTGCGTACAGGGCTTCAGTGACCTGTCTAATGCAGCGATGTGTGGCATGCTGAGAAAGTCCACAAATGTCTCTAGCTGTGCCTGAAAAGAACCCGAGGCATAGAATGACAGTGCGCAGTGACTTTGACCTCGACGGACAGTGCAGTACTAATGGTGCTGGCAGGCTGCAGATCTCCCCTTATCAGCTGGCATACCTCAGTGATAACCTCTTTGTGGAAGCGCAGTTTATGAAGGCAGATGGTGTCAGGCAAGTCGAGGTAAGAATGCTTCTCCTTGTACTTGTGGGGATGTAACGTCTGGTCCTCCTCATCAGTCTGTCACGTCTTACATTGGGCACATAATGCAGTGGGGCATTCCTTCGGCCATCTCAAGTCTGCTGCATGTAATTGGTCACCAAGAGAGGATGAGAAAGGACAGGCCCCATTGCGGTTGCTCTCTGTTTTCCACCGATTGCTCACAAACAAGGAATGTCCCGACGAACACACCTCTTCAATTCCAATCGGCCACAGTATGGTCAAAATGTTTTTACAGATGTTCACATCAACTCAACGACCTGCAGAGTACATCCGAACTCTGCCGAGGTTGAAGCACAGCAGCCTTTTAAAGGACGCGACATGTGATCTAGAACATGGCGTCCATAACACAGTGATTAGTTCCAGTTAGTTCCACTTTTTCTGGGTGTTTTTTTGGGCGAGCGATATTGTGGGCGATATGTGTGCAAGGTGATGAAATTAATGCTGGGTGATATTATGGGTGTTGATTTCGCCCATTCTGCTGATTCTGCCCAAAAAAAGTGGGCGGCCAGTAATATTTTTTCCCGGCATTAAGCACATGGGGAAAGTAACGCTCGGCAATAAGTTTCCAAAAAATGTCCGTCAGTTTCCATTTTGTGCCAAAATCGGTGATATATGGCCTACGAGCCATGTTTTCCATGCACGGCCTGCCTGATGTCCTTGTCAGCGATAATGGGCCGTGCTTCACCAGCGCTGAATTCAAGGGAATTCATGGCCCGCAATGAGATCAATCATGTCACATCTGCCCCGTTCAAATGCATCCATCACCAAGAGCAAGTCTACAGGCTGTGCCATTTCCACCCCGGTGGTGGGCAATGGTAGAAGACTGAGAGCATCAGCGCAGTTCTCTGTGCCTGGCCTGTGGCATATTAAATAGTTATATGCAGCTATTTACAATATACATTAATGATTTAGATGAAGGCGTTGAGTGTAATATCTCCAAGTTTGCAGATGACACTAAACTGGGTGGCGGTGTGAGCTGTGAGGAGGATGCTAAGAGGCTGCAGGGTGACTTGGATAAGTTAGGTGAGTGGGCAAATTCATGGCAGATGCAGTATAATGTGGATAAATGTGAGGTTATCCACTTTAGAGCAAAAACAGGAAGGCAGAATATTATCTGAATGGCGGCAGATTAGGAAAAGGGGAGGTGCAATGAGACCTGGGTGTCATGGTACATCAGTCACTGAAAGTTGGCATGCAGGTACAGCAGGTGATGAAGAAGGCAAATGTCATGTTGACCTTCATAGCTTGGAAATTTGAGTATAGGAGCAGGGAGGTCTCACTGAAGTTGTACAGGGCCTTGGTGAGGCCTCACCTGGAATATTGTGTTCAGTTTTGGTCTCCTAATCTGAGGAAGAAACATAAAATTCTGACGGGACAGGACAGGTTAGATGCAGAAAGAATGTTGCCGATGTTGGGGAAGTCCAGAACCAGGGGACATAGGATAAGGGGTAAGCCATTTAGGACTGAGATGAGGAGAAACTTCTTCACTCAGAGTTGTTAACCTGTGGAATTCCCTACCGCAGAGAGTTGTTGATGCCAGTTCACTGGATATATTCAAGAGGGAGTTAGATATGGCCCTTTCGGCTAAAGTGATCAAGGGGTATGGAGAGAGAGCAGGAAAGGGGTACTGAGGTGAAGGATCCGCTATGATCTTATTGAATAGTGGTGCAGGCTCGAAGGGCCGAATGACCTACTCCTGCACCTATTTTCTATGTTTCCATGTTTCTATGCAGACAGCATGAGCGCCCATCTTTGGATGCGAGCAGAGGCATTGGTATTAATACCTTTGCTCTCTGAGAATCGCGATATGAGTGGCTTATGGTCAGTTTCTAACTCAAACTTAGGCCCTAACAGATACTGGTGCATTTTTTTCACCCCGTAATTGCATGCCAGAGCTTCTTTTTCAATCATGCTGTAGGTCCTTTCGGCCTTGGACAAACTCCTGGACGCATAAGCGACCGGTTGCAATGTTCCCGATTCGTTTGCTTGTTGTAACACACACCCGACACCATACGAAGACGCATCACAAGTTAGCACTAAACATTTGCATGGGTCATACAGAACAAGCAGTTTGTTGGAACATAACAGATTTCTGGCATTCTCAAAAGCAGCGTCGCAAATAGGTCGTCTGCCTTGGGTAGCGGGTCCTGGGGTGAAAACTGATTAATAACCGATTACTTTATAGTCCGCACAAATTCTGACCGTGCCTTCACCCTTGAGAACCGGAACAATCGGACTGGCCCACTCGTTGAACTCAACCGGTGCGATGATGCCCTCTCGTTGCAGCCTGTCCAGCTCGATCTCCACTTTCTCTCGCATTATGTATGGCACTGCACGTGCCTTGTGGTGGATGGGTCGTGTTCCGGAAGCCAAATGGATCTGCACCTTCGCCCCCGAGAAGCTACCGATGCCTGGCTCAAACAACGATGGGCACTTGCTCAAAACCTGGGCACATGAGACAACAGATGAAAGCACTCGGATGTCATCCCAGTTCCAGCGGATTTTTCCCAGACAGCTTCTGCCGAACAGTGTGGGGCCATCTCCTGGAACAATCCATACTGGTAGTTCATGCACCACTCCATCATAGGTGGCTTTTACAACTGCACTGCCAATTACAGGGAGCAGCTCACTAATGTAAGTTCTCAGCTTGGTATGAATAGGGCTCAGCTTTGGCCTTTGTGCCTTGTTTCATCACAACCTCACAAAGGCCTTTTTGCTCATGGTAGACTGACTCGCACCCGTGTCCAATTCCATGGGTACTGGAATTCCGTTCAGTTCAACTTTTAACATGATTGATGGACATTTCGTGGTGAAGGTGTGTACCCCATACACTTCTGCCTCATCGGTTTGAGTCTCGAGTTCAGTTTGATCCACCATGGATCAGTCTTCCTCTGCAACGTGGTAGTTTGCAGGGTTTGCAGCTCGTCTGCAAATTCGCTGGAGGTATCCCATTGTTCCACAGCCTTTGCACGCATAGTGTTTGAAGCGGCATTGATGGGCTCGATGATCACCTCCGCAGCGCCAACAAGGTGTTAATTGTCTCGCATTCACACTTGATGGCGGACTCTGAGTCATCTGAGGCTGTGCAGCTGCAGGTGTGTACGTTCTGCCATATGCATTCCTGCCTGAAAACGACGTTACTTTGTGTACAGTACTTGCGAAATTTGTTTGGTGTTATCGCTGGTGAACATAAATGCCTAGTCTATCGTTATGGCTTTGCTCAGGTTCGGTGTTTCAACAGTCAATAGTTTGCGAAGGATAACCTCATGGCCAATGCCAAGCACAAAAAAATCTTTTAGCATTTGCTCCGAATCCACCGAATTTGCAATGTCCTGCAAGGCACCTTAGTTTGGCGATGTAGCTCGCCACTTCCTGGCCTTCAGACCATTGACTGATCTATAAAATCGATAGCTTGCCATCAGAACGCTCTCCTTCGGATTTAGGTGCTCCTGGACCAGCGTACACAGTTCTTCATACGATTTGGTTGTTGGTTTCACCGGAGCAAGAAGATTCTTCATGAGGTCATAGGTTGTTGCCCCGCAGACGGTGAGGAGGATCGCCCATCGTTTGGCAGCGTTCTCATTCACTTCCAGCTCATTGGCCACAAAGTATTGATCAAGTTGCTCAACGACGGCCTCCCAATCATCACCTTCTGAGAATTTCACCAGGATACCAACAGTTCTCTGCATTTTCACGTGATGGTTCGTTATCTATTACTCGTCGCCAGTTGTTATGTCTCAAATAAAACAATGTGACTGAGTACTGTAGACTTGAGTAAGTGTGACCTTAGTCTCTTTATTCTGACTCCATAGTGCTGGCACAGTATGGGAGGCCTGCTTATATGCAGTGCTCCCAAGGGATGCAGGGATGTGCCATCTGGTGGCGGTAGAAAGCTGGTTACAAGGTGTTGCATACATAACAACTCTAGGTGTGACTTCACCAATACCCTGTGCAGTTGTAGCAGGACTTCTCTGCTTTTATACTCTATCCTCCTTGCAACAAAGGCCAACATTTTATTTGTCTTCCTCATTACTTGCTGTACCTGCATACTAACGTTTTGTGTTTCATGCACAAGGACCCCCAGGTCCCTCTGTACTGTAGCACTTTGCAATTTTTCTTCATTTAAATTATAATTTGCTTTTCTATTTTTTCTGCCAAAGTGGATAACTCACATTTTCCCACATTATACTCCATCTGCGAGATTTTTGCCCAATCACTTAGCCTGTATATTATCCCTTTGCAGATTTTTTTGTGTCCTCCTCACAATTTGCTTTCCCACCCATCTTTGTAGCATCAGCAAACTTGGCTACATTACATTCGGTCCCTTCATCCAAGTCATTAATATAGATTATAAATAGTTGAGGACCCAACACCGATCTCTGTGGCACCCCACTAGTCAATGTTTGCCAACCATAAAATTACCCATTTATCCTGACTCTCTGTTTTCTGTTAGTTAGCCTCCATCCATGCTAATATATTACCCCCAACCCCATGAACTTTGGGTGATGGGGTCTGGAACTCACTGCCTGAAAGGGTGGTAGAGGCAGAAACCCTCACCTCATTTAAAAATTACTTAGATGTGCTGTAACCTGCAAGGCTACAGACCAAGAGCTGGAAGGTGGGGATTAAGCTGGGTAGCTCTTTTTGAACGGGCACAGATACGATGGGCCGAATGGCCTCCTTCTGTGTCATAATTTTTCTATGATTCTATGGCATTCCAAAATTATTTCAATTAATTCTTCCTCCCATAATCCAGTCTCATCAACGGGGAAGTGCCACATGTCACTGATTGGAAGGCCCCTTCAGACATTTTGAGGGTTTGCAAACTTAAAGAGAAGCTTTCAATTTTACTGAGGCAAATTCTGTTGGCTGCTTGCACTACTGATTTTGAAATATTTTCCTCAGTAGTTAGTATTTCTTTTTCTCCGACACATTACTTTTCCCTCTTTCTGTAAGAAAAATCTGCCCTTTTAAATAGGTTTGTATGACGTTACTGTGATCTGACTAGAGTGGCTTTGGCAACAGTTGTGAGTATTGCTGCAAAGATATTTTTGTCAAATATATGCACATATTTTCAAATATCCCTTAATTCCTACACATTATCCCTTGGTGTCAGCCGTGGCTCAGTGGTAGCAGTCTCAACTTTGTGTCAGAAAGTTGTGGGTTCAAGTCCCAAGTCCCAACTCATAAAACTTCAGCACATAATCTAGGTTGATACTCCAGTGCAGTACTGAGGGAGTGCTACACTGTTGGAGGCGACATAGAATCATACGCCACAAAAGGAGGCCATTTGACCCATCGTATCTGTACTGGCTCTTTGATAGAGCTATCCAATTAGTCCCACTTGTCTGCTCTTTCCCCATTGCCCTGCAAATTTCTCCTTTTCAAGTATATATCAAATTGTCTTTTGGAAGTTACTATTTCATCTGCTTCCGCCACCTTTTCCAGTAGTGCATTCCAGATCATAAATACTCGCTGCATTTAAAAAAATTCTCCTCATCTCCCCACTGGATTTTTTAAGAATTATCTTAAATCAGGTCCTCCGGATACCGACCCTTCTGCCAGTTGGAAACAGTTTATCCCTATTTAAAAATGTATCTGTTTTGTCTTTTAACATTGCTGTGAAGCACCTTGGGACATTTTACTATGTTAAAGGCGCTATATAAATAAAAGTTATTATTATTATCTACTCTCAAAACCCCTCATAATTTTAAGCACCTCTATTAAATCTCCCCTTCACCTTCTCAGCTATAAGGAGACCAATCACAGCTTCTCTAGTGTCTCTACATAATTGAAGTCCCTCATTCCTGGTACCATTCATGTAAATCTCCTTTTAGATTTTAAAACTCATCTTTTAGATGAGACGTAAAACCAAGGTTCTCTCAGGTGGATGTACACAGGAGAAAATAAACATTGACAGACATGTAAAGCCCCTCTGGTACATCCAACCTGTCCCACATAATTGTGACACTTTTGTAGCACAATATAAACTCCCCACCCCATTCAAAAACCATGTGATCTCCTGGAACAGCTCAAAAAACAGATATAAATCCAAACCAATTTGAAGCCAAAATTCTGGGAAATTCTTCTCCGATCACCTGTCTGCAATTGAAATTGGTCCAGCAGATCACGCTGATAATTTTATGTAGTATGTACTTTCTGTAAGAGGTGATCTCCGACCCAGCCAGAGATGGGTCTAGCTCTCGCTTGAATTAATTCAGCAAATCAGCATCCACTGCATGAGACAGCAGCCTATTCCAGAGGTCCACTGTTCCCTGGGAAAAGAACCACCTCCTGTCATCTAACCTAGATCTGGCCTTATACAATCTAAAATTGTGACCTGGTCCTCCCTAATCTATTTGGAGCAAACTGTCAACTGGAACACAATTTATTCCCTTCAAAATCTTATAAACCTCGATCAGATCACCCATAGTCTACTCTTCTCTAAAGTGTAAAGTCCTAGCTTTTTTAGCCTATCTTGATATCTGAAATGCTTCAAACTGAAAATGAATTTAGTGGTCCTCCTCTGTACCCTTTCCAAAGCTTCAATATCACCCACCATGTGAGGAGACCAAAACTGGACACAGTATTCTGACTGAGGCTTTGTCTTATAGTCAATTGGCCTACAAATGCACCCCAACAGCCATATTCACTCTAGCTATTGTTTCACCATGATACCAAATACATGTACAGTAGACACCTCAAGTCGCTGGAGAACTACCACCAAAGAAGCCTCCGCAAGATCCTACAAATCCCCTGGGAGGACAGAGGCACCAACATTAGTGTTCTCAACCAGGCCAACATCCCCAGCATTGAAGCACTGACCACGCTTGATCAGCTCCGCTGGGCAGGCCACATTGTTCGTATGCCAGACACAAGACTCCCAAAGCAAGTGCTCTACTCGGAACTCCTTCAAGGCAAATGAGCCAAAGGTGGGCAGAGGAAACGTTACAGGGACACCCTCAAAACCTCCCTGAAAAAGTGCAATATCTCCACTGACACCTGGGAATCCCTGGCCAAAGATCGCACTCAGTGGAGGAAGTGCATCTGGGAGGGCGCTGAGCACCTTGAGTCTCATCGCCGAGAGCATGCAGAAATCAAGCGCAGACAGCGGAAAGCGCGTGCGGCAAACCTGTCCCACCCACTTTTCCCTCAATGACTATCTGTCCCACCGTGACAGGAACTGTGGCTCTCGTATTGGACTGTACAGCCACCTAAGGACACATTTTAAGAGTGGAAGCAAGTCTTCCTCGATTCTGAAGGACTGCCTGTGATGATGTTTCACAGCATTGCTCATGTACTTTTAGAGTAGAGATGTATGCACCAAGATGCCGAGATCTCTTTCTATCTCCATCTTCTTTAATGCTTTTTCCTGAAGGGTGTATGAGTGTTGAACATTTGCCCTGCCTACATGCATAACACTGCACTTATCCAAGTTATACATCATTTTGCATTCATGAGCCCAGTCACCCAACACATTAAAATCTGCCTGAAGCAGACAAGCATCATCTACATTCCGAACACTCGCACAGATCTTGGTATCATCTGCAGATTTTCTGATTGTGCCCCAACACCTTCATCCAGATCATTAATAAATATAGTAAAAACAATGGTCCTACCACTGTCCAAACAGATCCTTCTAGCTAGTTCTCAATCCAGCTCAATATATTTCCAACAATACCAGAGGTTTCCATCTTTTAGATAAGCTTTTTACGGGGTATGTTGTCAAAAGCTTTTTGGAAGTCTAAGTAAACAATGTCTTATGGGCTTCCCTCATCCATCATCTTGGTTACTTCTTCAAAATATACAATCAAATTTTGTAAGACATTACCTTTTTTGGAGTAATGTTGGGTGTCCTTCCCTATCTCAATAGTAATATATTGCATCCCTTATCATTCCTTCAAGCATCTTTCCTACCTACTGATATCGAACTAATGGGGCTATAGTTGCCCGGGTCTCTGGTCTCTTTTTTTTAAAGATGGAGACTACATTAGCCTCCTTCCAGTCTAAGGGATATGAAAGGTCCCATGGCACTATTTCAAAAAAATTGTCCTGGCCAATATTCATCCCTCAACCAACAAGTAAAAACAAATTATCTTGTCATTATCTCCTTGCTGATTGTGGGATCTTGCTGTGCACACATTGGCTGCCATGTTTGTCTACATTACAACAGTGACTACACTTCAAAAGTACTTCATTGACTGTAAAAATGCGTTGGGATGTCCTGAGGTTGTGAAAGGTGCTATAGAAATGTAAATATTTCTTTATTTCTTATTGGCCTCACTTCAGTGTTTGCTACTAATTGAGCTATTTTTCATTCCTTTTTTCTACCTCAACATGGGAAATGTCTTGAGACAAAGGCTAAAGGTCTCTGCTTCTCCACCGACAAGAACGATCTTAACTGTGGATATATTCCGAATCCCTCATTACCTGTCAGGGTACTAGCTATTCTCTACAGGTTAACAACTTTTGTTTTCTGATTATGCTTTTCATTTGCTATTTCATATCAAAGTACAGGTACTTCAGCAATTCTAAGGAACCACAACCACTCATCACAAACACTCGCTTCCTCTCACAATACCTCCTATTAGCCTTTTACTGTATTCAGGATACCACACAGCTCAGGTCATTTGCTGCTGTGATGTATTGATGAAAAAGGGGCATCAGACATTGAAAGAGGTAACTCCTAGAGAACTGCATCCAATTCAGAGCTAAAGGAATAAACATTTGTCTTCACCGCTTGAACGGTAATCCGGAGAGGCGGATTGCCCATCCTTTGTATAACGTGCCTGATTTTCATCTTATTGAAATCCACAAGATGAAAATTGGGTGGGATCTTTAGAGGACCTCCTTACCAGATGGGGAATCGAGAATCGCAATCTAGAACGGAATGTTTGGAGACTGAGGAAATCTTATAAATGTAATCATATTTAATTATTTTTGTACACTTCGTCAATCTTCACAAAATAACACCTGTTGAAAATCTTCCTTGAAGAAATTAATGAAGTCAGTTCTGACTCAAAGCATGGCCATTGGCTATCTCTTGGGCTGTGGATCAATCAGCTCACTCAAAACTCAAAGGCAACATCCACTGCAATACTTTTGCCATCCCTATTAGTGCCCTGGAGGGGCAGCAATGGCAGCAGAAAGCAGTCGCCCGGGCAGCCAGCTTCCAGCGCCCCGCCGCGACATTCGGTGCCAGTATCGACAGGGTGCCCGGGAGAGGCGAGCCGGTGTGCAATGTCTCTGGTTGTGACACCAGCTCGATTTTTGGATTGCGTCCGACGCTTAGCACCCCGTAGTACACCCTGGTGGGAAGGTCTGTGAAAACAGTGAGGTAAGTAATGCCAACCTCAGGTAAGTGCGATTGTTTTAAAACATTCTTTTTTTGTGATTTATGTTGTGGTAGCGTGAGCTATGTCTTTGGAATGTTTTTGGTGGGTTCTTTTAAGGTGTTTTTCCCCCTCAAGCCTTTATTATGGTGCTCCGAGGCCGGCTGTTTAGCCCGGGATTGTTCCTTGCTCGGCTGGCCCAGCGCCCTAAATGGGGTGCCCCGCTCCAAACTCTGGGCCCAGCTGATTAATTTTGTGACGGCAGATGCAAAACATTTGCCGGCTCAAAATTTACCGCTCCACCCGGGACAACGCCCCAACTGAGGCACGACCAGATTTCCACCCCTCAAACTTTTAAATGATATGGATCGATACATATGAAAAAAGGGAATATAGCTTTTAGTTTTGAAGTCTCGAGAAACAATTTTATAAGGCTGATTCTCTGATCTTGGGACAACAGGCCTAATTGTAATGTGCTCCTTGTGCATATTCCACGTGAGCAGAGAGAGCTATTGTTATGTCTGTTAACTGGGTTTTACCTGCCACTGGAGGGCGCGACTGTCGGAGTCCTAATGGTCACTGGCAGACACGTGCAAGCCGTGTATATAATGTTGGCAGCCATGTTGAAACCTCTCTTTGAGAATAAATAAACTGGAGTACTTGCCGGTGAGTTTCGATGCAGGGAAGATATCTGTTTCGAGTTTTCATCCATGGACACGCATGTCTGGGTGATTGTGATGGCCCTGATCTGGTCTAGAAATTCAGCAGCCAGCAGCTTTTGAAGCTCACCATACATAGCCTCGTGGAGTTATTTGATACTTAACAATTGGCAACAAGTTAAAAATACGAACTTTCACTGCAACCATGTCTGTTGGAATTTTGGAGAGATTCGTGGAAGGGGAAGACTGGGAGGATTTCACTGATCACCTCGACCAGTACTTTGTAGCCAACAGATTGGAAGGAACCGATACTCAGCAGTCGGGCAGTCCGTGGAGCTTCGAGAGAGGCGGGAGTCGGTGAGAGGCAGCGGCCTATAAAGGCTCAGCAGTCGGGCAGTCCGGGGAGTGTCGAGAGAGGCGGGAGTCGGTGAGAGGCAGCGGCCTATAAAGGCTCAGCAGTCGGGCAGTCCGGGGAGAGAGGCGGAGCTTGTACAGCTCCAGCTGGGAGGGAAGTCAAAAAAGAAGTAGAAAGAAATCAAAAGGTGACGTCACAGCCAATGGGGTAAGTGATTGGCTGGTGATTGGTGAGTAGCTTTTCTTTGTCTTTCTTTTTTATATCAGTCAGTAACTTTTAACATTGTTGTTGCCAATTTAAGTGTATCTAAGGGTTAAGACATAGCAGGAGAGCTCGGTCACGTGATATGCTCCTCCTGTACCATGTGGGAACTCAGGGACACTTCCGGTGTCCCTGATGACTACATCTGCAGGAAGTATATCCGCCTCCAGCTCCTGACGGACCACGTTGCGGAATTGGAGCTGAGGGTGGATTCACTCTGGAGCATCCACGATGCTGAGAATTACGTGAGTAGCACGTGTAGTGAGTTGGTCTTACCGCAGGAGAAGGGTCCACAGCCAGATAGGGAATGGAAGACCAGCAGGAAGAGTAGTGCAAGGAAGGTAGGGCAGGGGTCCCCTGTGGTCATCCCCCTGCAAAACTGATACACTGCTTTGAGTACTGTTGGGGGGGGATGACTCATCAGGGCAGGGCAGCAGCAGCCAAGTTCATGGCACCATGACTGGCTCTGTTGCACAGGAGGGCAGGAAAAAGAGTGGGAGAGCGATAGTGATAGGGGATTCAATTGTGATGGGAATAGATAGGCGTTTCTGCGGCCGCAACCGAGACTCCAGGATGGTATGTTGCCTCCCTGGTGCAAGGGTCAAGGATGTCTCGGAGCAGGTGCAGGACATTCTAAAAAGGGAGGGAGAACAGCCAGTTGTCGTGGTGCACATTGGTACCAACGACATAGGTAAAAAAAAGGATCAGGTCCTACGAAACGAATTTAAGGAGCTAGGAGCTAAATTAAAAAGTAGGACCTCAAAAGTAGTAATCTCGGGATTGCTACCAGTGCCACGTGTTAGTCAGAGTAGGAAGCGCAGGATAGCGCAGATGAATACATGGCTTGAGCAGTGGTGCAGCAGGGAGGGATTCAAATTCCTGGGGCATTAGAAGCAGTTCTGGGGGAGGTGGGACCAGTACAAACCAGATGGTCTGCACCTGGGCAGGACCGGAACCAATGTCCGAGGAGGAGTGTTTGCTAGTGCTGTTGGGGAGGTGTTAAACTAATATGGCAGGGGTATGGGAACCAATGCAGGGAGACAGAGGGAAACAAAAAGGAGACAAAAGCAAAAGACAGAAAGGAGATGAGGAAAAGTGGAGGGCAGAGAAACCCAAGGCAAAGAACAAAAAGGGCCACTGTACAGCAAAATTCTAAAAGGACAAAGGGTGTTAAAAAAACAAGCCTGAAGGCTTTGTGTCTTAATGCAAGGAGTATCCGCAATAAGGTGGATGAATTAACTGTGCAAATAGCTGTTAACAAATATGATGTGATTGGGATTACAGAGACGTGGCTCCAGGATGATCAGGGCTGGGAACTCAACATCCAGGGATATTCAACATTCAGGAAGGATAGAATAAAAGGAAAAGGAGGTGGGGTAGCATTGCTGGTTAAGGAGGAGATTAATGCAATAGTTAGGAAGGACATTAGCTTGGATGACGTGGAATCTATATGGGTAGAGCTGAGAACACCAAAGGGCAAAAAAGTGGGAGTTGTGTACAGACCTCCAAACAGTAGTAGTGATGTTGGGGAGGGCATCAAACAGGAAATTAGGAGTGCATGCAATAAAGGTGCAGCAGTTATAATGGGTGACTTTAATATGCACATAGATTGGGCAAACCAAACTGGAAGCAATACGGTGGAGGAGGATTTCCTGGAGTGCATAAGGGATGGCTTTCTAGACCAATATATCGAGGAACCAATTAGGGGGAGGCCATCTTAGACTGGGTGTTGTGTAATGAGAGAGGATTAATTAGCAATCTCGTTGTGCGAGGCCCCTTGGGGAAGAGTGACCATAATATGGTGGAATTCTGCATTAGGATGGAGAATGAAACAGTTAATTCAGAGACCATGGTCCAGAACTGAAAGAAGGGTAACTTTGAAGGTATGAGGCGTGAATTGGCTAGGATAGATTGGCGAATGATACTTAAGGGGTTGACTGTGGATGGGCAATGGCAGACATTTGGAGACCGCATGGATGAACTACAACAATTGTACATTCCTGTCTGGCGTAAAAATAAAAAAGGGAAGATGGCTCAACCGTGGCTATCTCGGGAAATCAGGGATAGTATTAAAGCCAAGGAAGTGGCATACAAATTGGCCAGAAATAGCAGCGAACCCGGGGACTGGGAGAAATTTAGAACTCAGCAGAGGAGGACAAAGGGTTTGATTAGAGTAGGGAAAATGGAGTACGAGAAGAAGCTTGCAGGGAACATTAAGACGGATTGCAAAAGTTTCTATAGATATGTAAAGAGAAAAAGGTTAGTAAAGACAAACGTAGGTCCCCTGCAGTCAGAATCAGGGGAAGTCATAACGGGGAACAAAGAAATGGCGGACCAATTGAACAAGTACTTTGGTTCGGTATTCACTAAGGAGGACACAAACAACCTTCCGGATATAAAAGGGGTCAGAGGGTCTATTAAGGAGGAGGAACTGAGGGAAATCCTTATTACTCGGGAAATTGTGTTGGGGAAATTGATGGGATTGAAGGCCGATAAATCCCCAGGGTCTAATGGACTGCATCCCAGAGTGCTTAAGGAGGTGGCCTTGGAAATAGCGGATTCATTGACAGTCATTTTCCAACATTCCATTGACTCTGGATCAGTTCCTATCGAGTGGAGGGTAGCCAATGTAACCTCACTTTTTAAAAAAGGAGGGAGAGAGAAAACAGGGAATTATAGACCGGTCAGCCTGACATCGGTAGTGGGTAAAATGATGGAATCAATTATTAAGGATGTTATAGCAGCGCATTTGGAAAGAGGTGACATGATAGGTCCAAGTCAGCATGGATTTGTGAAAGAGAAATCATGCTTGACAAATCTTCTGGAATTTTTTGAGGATGTTTCCAGTAGAGTGGACAAGGGAGAACCAGTTGATGTGGTATATTTGGACTTTCAGAAGGCTTTCGACAAGGTCCCACACAAATGATTAATGTGCAAAGTTAAAGCACATGGGATTGGGGATAGCGTGCTGACATGGATTGTCAGACAGGAAGCAAAGAGTAGGAGTAAATGGGTACTTTTCAGAATGGCAGGCAGTGACTAGTGGGGTACCGCTAGGTTCTGTGCTGGGGCCCCAGCTGTTTACACTGTACATTAATGATTTAGATGAGGGGATTAAATGTAGTATCTCCAAATTTGCAGATGACACTAAGTTGGGTGGCAGTGTGAACTGCGAGGAGGATGCTATGAGGCTGCAGAGTGACTTGGATAGGTTAGATGAGTGGGCAAATGCATGGCAGATGAAGTATAATGTGGATAAATGTGAGGTTATCCACTTTGGTGGTAAAAACAGAGAGACAGACTATTATCTGAATGGTGACAGATTAGGAAAAGGGGAGGTGCAACAAGATCTGGGTGTCATGGTACATCAGTCATTGAAGGTTGGCATGCAGGTACAGCAGGCGGTTAAGAAAGCAAATGGCATGTTGGCCTTCATAGCGAGGGGATTTGAGTACAAGGGCAGCGAGGTGTTGCTACAGTTGTACAGAGCCTTGGTGAGGCCACACCTGGAGTATTGTGTACAGTTTTGGTCTCCTAACTTGAGGAAGGACATTCTTGCTATTGAGGGAGTGCAGCGAAGATTCACCAGACTGATTCCCGGGATGGTGGGACTGACCTATCAAGAAAGACTGGATCAACTGGGCTTGTATTCACTGGAGTTCAGAAGAATGAGAGGGGACCTCATAGAAACGTTTAAAATTCTGACGGGTTTAGACAGGTTAGATGCAGGAAGAATGTTTCCAATGTTGGGGAAGTCCAGAACCAGGGGACACAGTCTAAGGATAAGGGGTAAGCCATTTAGGACCGAGATGAGGAGAAACTTCTTCACCCAGAGAGTAGTGAACCTGTGGAATTCTCTACCACAGAAAGTTGTTGAGGCCAATTCACTAAATATATTCAAAAAGGAGTTAGATGAAGTCCTTACTACTCGGGGGATCAAGGGGTATGGCGAGAAAGCAGGAATGGGGTACTGAAGTTGAATGTTCAGCCATGAACTCATTGAATGGCGGTGCAGCTAGAAGGGCCGAATGGCCTACTCCTGCATCTATTTTCTATGTTTCTATGTTTCTATAACGCAATTAAGCGCAGGACGGTTCTCCTTACCGTTTGTGGGTCAAAAATTTATGGCCGTATCAAGAATCTACTCTCACCGACTCAACCAATGGATAAGACTTACGATGAATTGTGTACGCTGGTTCGGAACCATTTTAAACCGAAGGAAAGCATCATCATGGTGAGGTATCGTTTCTATACACACAATCGCTCCGAGGGCCAGGACGTGGCGGAATTCGTCACCGACCTGAGGTGTCTCGCTGGGCCGTGCAACTTCGGAGCTGTATTGGAGGAAATGCTGCGAGACTTTTTCGTGCTTGGCATTGGCCAAGAGGTCATCCTTCGAAAGCTGCTGGCTGCTGAATCCCTAGACCTGAGCAGGGCCATCACGATCGCCCAGGCATGCATGTCCACGGATGAAACAGATATCTTCCCAGCATCGAAACTCATCGACAAGTCCTGTGCATAAAATATTATCGTCAGCAGGCAGAGCTGCACATGGCAGGGCCTACTCATCTGCATTTGTGCGACCTGTAACTGCTCAAAGTCCGCCATCAGGGGTGAATCAAATCTTGCCTTGTTGGCGTTGCGGGGGCTATCATTGGGTCCATCAATGCCGATTCAAGCAATACATGTGCAAAGGCTGTGCAACAATGGGACACCTTCAGCGAATGTGTCCGCAACCGAGCAAGCGTGCTGCGACACACCACGTGGCTGAGGATGATCGATCCAGCGTGGATCAAGCGGCACAGGCAACTCAACCCGAGGTACAGCACAAAGAAGTGTATGGGGTACATTCTTTTACCAAAAGTCCTCCGATAATGCTGGAAGTTAAATTAAACGGGGTTCCCGTATCCATGGAATTGGATATGTGTGCAAGTCAGTCAATAATGAGCCAGAGGGCTTTCGAAAAGCTGTGGGACACTAAGGCAAAAAGACCCAAACTGAGCCCAATCAATGCAAAGCTGTGAACCAACACCAAAGAGCTCATACCAGTCATTGGCAGCGTGGCAGTAAAGGTATCGTACGATGGAGCTGTGCATGATTTATCGTTGTGGGTCATTCCAAAGCTGTTCGGCAGGCGTTGGCTTGAGAAAATTAAATGGAACTGGAACGATATTAAAGCCTTATCATCAGTGGATGACGCTTCGTGTGCTCAAGTGCTGAGCAAGTTTCCCTCGTTGTTCGAACCAGGCATTAGCAAATTCACAGGAGCCAAGGTGCAGATCCATCTAGGCCCGGATGCAAGACCTGTCCATCACAAGGCTCGGGCGGTTCTGTACATGATGAGGGAGAAGGTCGAGATCGATCTGGACAGACTTCCAACGGGAAGGAATCATATCACCAGTCGAGTTCAGCGAATGGGCCAGTCCAATTGTCCCGGTGTTGAAAAGCGATGGCACGGTCAGGATCTGCGGTGACTACAAGGTAACGATCAATCGAGTCTCGATACAGGATCAGTACCCGTTACCCAAGGCTGGCGACCTTTTTGCAATGCTAGCGGGGGGGAGGTCATTCACCAAATTGGACCTGACCTCCACTTACATGACACAGGAGCTGGTTGAATCTTCGAAAAGACTGACGTACATCAACACACACAAAGGGCTGTTTATAGACCACAGGTGCCCTTTCGGGATTCACTCGGCTGCAGCCATTTTCCAGAAAAACGTGGAGAGTTTGCTGAAATCTGTTCCGCACACCGTTGTGTTTCAAGACGACATCCTGATCACTGGTCGTGACACCATTGAACATCTACACAACCTGGAAGAGGTTCTAAGTCGCCTAGACAGAGTGGGACTCAGGCTGAAATGCTGCAAGTGTGTTTTCCTGGTGCCAGAAGTTGATTTTTGGGAGAGAAAGATTGCAGCAGACGGCATCAGGCCCACGGACTCAAAGATAGAGGCCATCAAGAATGCACCCAGACCACAGAATGTGACGGAGCTGCGTTCGTTCCTGGGACTCCTCAACTATTTCGGTAACTTTTTACCCGAGTTGAGCACATTGTTAGAGCCTTTGCACATGTTGCTACGTAAGGGTGACGGCTGGGTTTTGGGCAACTCTCAATACACAGCCTTTGAGAAGGCCAGGAACCTGCTATGTTCAAATAAGTTACTTGTACACTATGACCCATGTAAACATTTAGTGCTAGCTTGTGGCGCCTCATCGTACAGGGTCGGCTGTGTGTTACAGTAAGCCAATGTATCGGGCAACCTCCAACCGGTTGCATACACGTCTAGAAGTCTGTCTAAGGCTGAGAGAGCCTATAGTATGGTAGAGAAAGATGCATTAGAATGTGTATATGGGGTTAAGAAAATGCACCAATACCTATTTGGACTTCGGTTTGAGCTTGAAACTGACCACAAGGCGCCAATTTTGTTATTTTCAGAAAGCAAAGGTATAAATACCAATGCTTCGTCCCGCATCCAAAGATGGGCACTAACATTGTCCGCTTATGACTATGTTATCTGCCACAGACCAGGCACAGAGAACTGTGCCGATGCTCTCAGCCAGCTACCGTTAACCACCACTGGGATTGAAATGGCGCAGCCCACAGACTTGCTACTGGTCATGGATGCTTTTGAGAGCGAGGGGTCACCCGTCACAACTCGCCAGATCATGACCTGGACCAGCCAGGATCCTGTGCTATCATTAATAAAGAGTTGCGTCCTAAATGGGAATTGGTCGGCCATTCCCGGGGAAATGTAAGATGAAATTAAGCCGTTTCACCGACGCAAAGGTGAAATGTCCATCCAGTCAGATTGTCTCATATGGGGTAATCGCGTGGTTTTGCCAAAAAAAGGCAGGGAAGTGTTTATATGCGACCTACACAGTACCCACCCAGGCATTGTCATGATGAAGGCAATTGCCAGGTCGCATGTTTGGTGGCCCGGCATTGACTCGGACTTGGAGTCATGCGTGCATCAGCGCAACACTTGCTCGCAACTGAGCAATGCACCAAGGGAGGCTCCACTGAGTCTGTGGTCATGGCTCTCCAAACCGTGGTCCAGGATCCACGTAGATTTTGCCGGCCCCTATCTAGTAGTAGTGGATGCTTACTCCAAATGGATTGAATGTGTAATCATGTCATCCAGCACGTCCACAGCCACCATTGAAAGCCTCCGGGCCATGATCGCTGCCCATGGCTTGCCCGACGTCCTTATCAGCGACATGTTTCACCAGCTCGGAATTCAACAAATTTATGACCTGCAATGGCATCAAGCATGTCAGGTCTGCTCCGTTTAAGCCCTCATCCAATGGACAAGCGGAGCGGGCAGTCCAGACAATCAAGCAGAGCATGAAACATGTGACGGATGGCTCCCTGCAGATCCGTTTGTCTCACATTCTGCTCAGTTACCGGAGGCGACCCCACTCACTCACCGGGGTCCCCCAGGCAGAATTGTTAATGAAGAGAGCCCTCAAAACCAGGCTCTCCCTAGTCCACCCGGATCTTAATGATCACGTGGAAACCCGTCGACACCGGCAGAACATGTACAACGACTGCGTGGCTGTTCATGTGACATTGATGTTAATGAGCCTGTGTTTGTCCTGAATTACAGTCATGGTCCCAAGTGGGTTGCTGGCACTGTTCTGGCCAAGGAAGGGAATAGGGTGTTTATAATCAAACTGTTAAATGGCCAAACGTGCAGAAAGCATTTAGATCAGACCAAATTGCGATTTACTGACTGTCATGTATCTCACACTACTGTACATAAGAACATAAGAACATAAGAATTAGGAACAGGAGTAGGCCATCTAGCCCCTCGAGCCTGCTCCGCCGTTCAACAAGCTCATGGCTGATCTGGCCGTGGACTCAGCTCCACTTACCCGCCTGCTCCCCGTAACCCTTAATTCTCTTATTGGTTAAAAATCTATCTATCTGTGATTTGAATACATTCAATGAGCTAGCCTCAACTGCTTCCTTGGGCAGAGAATTCCACAGATTCACAACCCTCTGGGAGAAGAAATTCCTTCTCAACTCGGTTTTAAATTGGCTCCCCTGTATTTTGAGGCTGTGCCCCCTAGTTCTAGTCTCCCCGACCAGTGGAAACAACCTCTCTGCCTCTATTTTGTCTATCCCTTTCATTATTTTAAATGTTTCTATAAGATCAACCCTCATCCTTCTGAACTCCAACGAGTAAAGACCCAATCTACTCAATCTATCATCATAAGGTAACACCCTCATCTCCGGAATTAGCCCAGTGAATCATCTCTGTACCCCCTCCAAAGCTAGTATACCCTTCCTTAAGTAAGGTGACCAAAACTGCACGCAGTAATCCAGGTGCGGCCTCACCAATGCCCTGTACAATTTCAGCAGGACCTCCCTGCTTTTGTACTCCATCCCTCTCGCAATGAAGGCCAACATTCCATTCGCCTTCCTGATTACCTGCTGCACCTGCAAACGAACTTTTTGGGATTTATGCACAAGGACCCCCAGGTCCCTCTGCACCGCAGCATGTCGGAATTTCTCCCCATTCAAATAATATTTCCTTTTACTGTTTTTTTTTCCAAGGTGGATGACCTCACATTTTCCGATATTGTATTCCATCTGCCAAACCTAAGCCCAATCGCTTAACCTATCTAAATCTCTTTGCAGCCTCTCTGTGTCTCTACACAACCCGGTTTCCCTGTGTCATCTGCAAATTTTGTTACACTACACTCTGTCCCCTCTTCCAGGTGATCTATGTATATTGTAAACATTTGTGGTCCCAGCACCGATCCCTGTGGCACACCACTAACCACCGGTTTCCAACCCGAAAAGGACCCATTTACCCCAACTCTCTGCTTTCTATTAGCCAGCCAATTCTCGATCCGTGCTAATACATTTCCTCTGACTCCGTGTACCTTTATCTTCTGCATTAATCTTTTGTGTGGCAGCTTATCGAATACCTTTTGGAAATCTAAATACACCACATCCATCGGTGCACCTCTATCCACCATGCTCGTTATATCCTCAAAGAATTCCAGTAAATTAGTTAAACATGATTTCCCCTTCATGAATCCATGCTGCGTCTGCTTGATTGCACTATTCCTATCTAAATGTCCTGCTATTTCTTCCTTAATGATAGTTTCAAGCATTATCCCCACTACAGATGTTAAACTAACCGGCCTATAGTTACCTGCCTTTTGTCTGCCCCCTTTTTTAAACAGAGGCGTTACATTAGCTGCTTTCCAATCCGCTGGTACCTCCCCAGAGTCCAGGGAATTTTGGTAGATTATAACGAATGCATCTGCTATAACTTCCGCCATCTCTTTTAATACCCTGGGATGCATGTCATCAGGACCAGGGGACTTGTCTACCTTGAGTCCCATTAGCCTGCCCAGCACTACCCCCCTAGTGATAGTGATTGTCTCCAGGTCCTCCCTTCCCACGTTCCTGTGACCAGCAATTTTTGGCATGGTTTTTGTGTCTTCCACTGTGAAGACCGAAGCAAAATAATTGTTTAAGGTCTCAGCCATTTCCACATTTCCCATTATTAAATCCCCCTTCTCATCTTCTAAGGGACTAACATTTACTTTAGTCACTCTTTTCTATTTTATATATCTGTAAAAGCTTTTACTATCTGTTTTTATGTTTTGCGCAAGTTTACCTTCGTAATCTATCTTTCCTTTCTTTGTTGATTTCTTAGTCATTCTTTGCTGTCGTTTAAAATTTTCCCAATCTTCTGGTTTCCCACTAACCTTGGCCACCTTATACGCATTGGTTTTTAATTTGATACTCTCCTTTATTTCCTTGGTTATTTCCATGGCTGGTTATCCCTTCTCTTACCGCCCTTCTTTTTCACTGGAATATATTTTTGTTGAGCACTATGAAAGAGCTCCTTAAAAGTCCTCCACTGTTCCTCAATTGTGCCACCGTTTAGTCTGTGTTTTCAGTCTACTTTAGCTAACTCTGCCCTCATCCCACTATAGTCCCCTTTGTTTAAGCATAGTATGCTTGTTTGAGACACTACCTCCTCACCCTCAATCTGTATTACAAATTCAACCATACTTTGATCACTCATTCCGAGAAGATCTTTTACTAGGAGATCGTTTATTATTCCTGTCTCATTACACAGGACCAGATCTAAGATCGCTTGCTCCCTTGTAGGTTCTGTAACATAACTGTATCTTACCATGCTATTCATGACTGTAACTAGATATGACCTGTAATCACAAGCATACTTTACCACCAGGGGTGCACTTGCAGGAGACACGATATACCTGTTCCACACAGGTATATAAAGGCAGGTCTCAGGCAAGTGTGGCATTCGAGAGCTGTGAAATAAAGGTGCAGGTCCCGAGTGACCTTGACTTCAGCATGTGTGAGTCTGTACTGCAGGGACAGGACTTTACAGTGGCGACGAGTTACGGGATCACAAAATCCACAGAATAGCAACCAATGGCTCAGATGAAAAATACAATGCTGGAGATAAATGGGAGGACTTTATAGAAAGGCTCCAGCAAAGCTTTGTAACCAAAGACTCTCTTGATCAGCTGTGGCTCGAAAACATACGCCTTAATGAAGGACCTGCTCAGCAAGCAAGCAAGTCGTTTGAAGAGTTGAGCACACTGGTAAGAGACCACCGGAAGCCAGCGAGCAGCCTACACATGGCCAGACACAGGTTCTACAATAACAGACACTGTGTGGTCCAGAGCATACCCGACTTTGTGGCGGAACTTCGGAGGGTGGCTAGTTTATGTGAGTTCTCCGATGAACTAAGGAGAGAAGTACTGAGAGACTTTTTTATTGAAGGAATAGGCCATGCAGGCATATTCCGAAAGCTCAGAGGGACCAAAAACTTGACCCTAGAGGCAGCAGCACTGGTCGCACAGACATTCTTTGCAGGAGAAGAAGAAATGAGGTTGATCTATACTGCGGGTACGACAACTAACGAAACATCGGAACAAGGGGTTCACATTGTGAAACAAGCCGCTACCCCCACACACAGACAAAGGCAGGAGAGCAGGCCCTCAACAGCAGGCAGTGGCGCCAGAAGCCATCAAGGGCCACATGAACGGCCGTTCACACCTCATCAACCCACAATGCGAGCAATCAACTACAAACTGAGAGAAGCTCAAGAGAGATCAGCCAGACGCAGCTCATCCTTCGGAAACAATGGAAGCGGTCTGTGCTGGAGATGTGGGGGAAGGCACTCATCAAGGGGGTGTCGATTTCAGCATGCCGTTTGCAGCAGCTGCAACTATACAGGGCATCTGGCCCACATGTGCAGAAAAACAGCAGCTTGGCTGGTATACGAATCGGAATGGTCAGAAAGCGGACCAGAAGACAGTATGGACAGTGCCAGGGACATCGAGGTACAGCGGGTCAACACGATCAATGGGCACTGTTCTTACAACAAGACACCTCCAATAATGATGAGGATCCTACTCAACGGGATACCCGTCAACATGGAACTGGATACAGGAGCGAGTCAATCTCTCATGAGCGTTCAACAATTTGAACAGCTGTGGCCGCACAAAAGCAACAGACCAAAACTCACAAAGGTCGATACCAAACTAATCGGCCCAGTCCTTGGCAGCGCCATGCTCTCTGTCACACACAAAGGGACAGTGAACCGACTTCCCCTGTGGATTGTCCCTGGAGATCTCCCAGCACTGTTGGGGAGAAGCTGGCTGGCAAAACTAAATTGGAAATGGGATGATGTTCACGCCATGTCATCAAAGGAACGGACCTCCTGCTCAACAGTTCCAAGTCGATTTGAACATCTTTTTCAGCCAGGTGTGGGCACCTTCAAAGGGGCTAAAGTTAAAATCTACATCACACAGGATGCTAGACCGGTCCATCACAAGGCTAGAGCTGTGCCCTATGTGATGAAGGAAAAGATTGAATATGAACTGGACAGGCTTCTGCGGGAAGGCATTATCTCACCCGTGGAGTTTAGCAACTGGGCAAGTCCCATCGTCCCAATCAAGAGGCCTGATGGATCCGTACGAATCTGTGGGGATTATAAATCTACCATAAACAAAGTTAGTTTGCAGGTGCAGCAGGTAATCAGGAAGGTGAATGGAATGTTGGCCTTCATTGCGAGAGGGATGGAGTACAAAAGCAGGGAGGTCCTGCTGCAACTGTATAGGTTATTGGTGAGGCCGCACCTGGAGTACTGCATGCAGTTTTGGTCACCTTACTTAAGGAAGGATATACTGGCTTTGGAGGGAGTACAGAGACGATTCACTCGGCTGATTCCGGAGATGAGGGGGTTACCTTATGATGATAGATTGAGTAGATTGGGTCTTTACTCGTTGGAGTTCAGAAGGATGAGAGGTGATCTTATAGAAACATTTAAAATCATGAAAGGGATCGACAAGATAGAGGCAGAGAGGTTGTTTCCACTGGTAGGGGAGACTAGAACTAGGGGGCACAGCCTCAAAATACGGGGGAGCCAATTTAAAACCAAGTTGAGAAGGAATTTCTTCTCCCAGAGAGTTGTGAATCTGTGGAATTCTCTGCCCAAGGAAGCAGTTGAGGCTAGCTCATTGAATGTATTCAAGTCACAGATAGATAGATTTTTAACCAATAAGGGAATTAAGGGTTACGGGGAGAGGGCGGGTTAGTGGAGCTGAGTCCACGGCCAGATCAGCCATGATCTTTTGAATGGCGGAGCAGGCTCGAGGGACTAGATGGCCTACTCCTGTTCCTAATTCTTATGTTCTTATGTCTCCCTACAGGACCAATACCCGCTGCCCAGAGCGGAGAACTTATTTGCCATATTGGCTGGAGGAAAACTTTTCTCGAAACTAGATCTCACATCTGCGTATATGACGCAAGAATTGACCGATGAGTCCAAGCAACTCACCACCATCAACACACATCGAGGCCTTTTCATGTACAATCGATGCCCATTCGGCATCAGGTCAGCAGTTACTATATTCCAGCGCAACATGGAGAGTCTGCTCAAGTCCATCCCAGGGACGGTTGCGTTTCAAGACGACATACTCATCACGGGCAGGGACACCGACTCCCATCTCCGCAATTTGGAGGAAGCACTAAAGCGGTTGGATCGGGTAGGCCTAAGAGTTAAGAAATCCAAGTGTCTGTTTCTCGCGCCCAAGGTTGAATTTTTGGGCAGAAGGATTGCCGCTGATGGAATCCGCCCAACAGAATCCAAAACAGAAGCAATTCGTCCAGCACCCAGGCCCCGGAATGTCTCGGAACTGCGCGCCTTTCTCGGGCTACTCAATTACTTTGGGAACGTTATGCAGAACTTGAGCTCGCTGCTGGAGCCTCTCCACGTGCTACTCAGAAAGAGATGCGATTGGTTTTGGGGGGACGCCCAGAAACGCGCCTTCAATAAGGCACGCAACCTTCTATGTTCCAACAGTGTTTTGGCTTTATTTGATCCAGGTAAAAATCTAGTTCTTACATGTGTTTCATCAGCGTACAGGGTCGGGTGCGTTTTACAGCATGTCAATGGTGAGGGTAAATTACAACCCATTGCTTATGCCTCCAGGTCACTTTCGCGGGCGGAGCGCGGGTACGTTATGGTGGAAAAGGGGGTGCTCGCGTGCATGTATGGTGTCAAAAGATGCACCAATACCTTTTCGGGGCCAAGTTCGCGTTAGAAACCAACCACAAGCCCCTCACATCCCTCCTATCCGAGAGCAAGGCAATAAATGCCAACGCCTCAGCGCACATTCAACAGTGGGCACTTATGCTAGCGTCTTACGATTACACAATAAGGCACAGACCAGGCACAGACAACTGTGCCGACGCGCTTAGCAGGCTACCCCTGGCGACCACGGAAGGGTCTGATGAACAGGACTGCGAGATAGTCATGGCAATCAATCATGGGTTCACCCATGACGGTTCGCCAAATCAGAGCCTGGACGACCAGCGACCCCACGTTATCCTTAGTCAAAAGATGTGTCTTAACCGGTGACTGGGCAGAGGCTCGCGATGCCTGCCCCGAGGAGATCAAACCTTTCCATAGGTGCATGCATGAACTATCACTACAGGCAGACTGGCTGACGTGGGGCAGCGAGTAGTTATGCCTCTGTGAGGCAGAGAGTCGTTTGTCCGGGAGCTCCACCGCGAGAACCCGGGGATCGTTCTCATGAAGGCCATAGCCAGATCCCACGTCTGGTGGCCTGGCATTGACGCGGACTTGGAGCTCTGCACCATTTGTGCCCAACTCAGTAATGCCCCCAGGGAGGCCCCCCTCTGAGCCCCTGGCCCTGGCCCACCAAACCGTGGTCGTGGGTGCATGTAGACTATGCGGGCCCATTCATGGGCAAAATGTTCCTCGTAGTCGTCGATGCATTTTCAAAGTGGATCGAATGCACCATTTTATTCTTGAGCACCACCTCCACCATTGTGGAGAGCCTCGCAACCATGTTTGCAACGCACAGCATTCCTGACACATTGGTCAGTGATAATGGTCCGTGATTCACCAGCGCAGAATTCCAAGATTTTATAGTTGACCACAGTATAAATCACGTTAAGACGGCACCGTTCAAGCCGGCCTCCAATGGCCAGGCGGAGCGAGCAGTGCAAATCATTAAACAAGGCATGCTTAAAATCCAAGGTCCCATGCTGCAGGGCCGCCTGTCGCGACTGCTGCTGGCATACAGATCTCGTCCGCATTCGCTGACTGGGGTTCCCCCCGCGCAACTGTTGATGAAACGGACCTTGAAGACAAGGCTCTCCTTAATCCTCCCAGACATGCATGAAATCGTTGAGGCAAAGCGCAGGAAGCTAACTGAGTACCATGACCGAAATTCGAGGGGGAGGTGGAACGAGATAGGGGACAAAGTGTTTGTGCTAAACTATGGCAGGGGTCCCAAATGGCTTGCAGGGACAGTAACAGGCAAGGAAGGAAACAGGCTACTGGTAGTACAAATGGACAATGGCAAAACCACAAGCATACCTTACCACCAGGGGTGCACTTGCAGGAGTCACTATATACCTGTTCCACACAGGTATATAAAGGCAGGTCTCAGACAAGTGTGGCATTCGAGAGCTGTGAAATAAAGGTGCAGGTCCCGAGTGACCTTGACTTCAGCATGTGCCTCGTGTGAGCCTGTACTGCAGGGACAGGACTTTACACTGACAACCAGGAATGACTTGAAGAGGACATCACCATCGACAATCCACTAACACACACCCAACCAGCAATCGACCTCGCTGTCAATCACGAGGATGAACCCACCATTCCTGACAGTCCGGTCAGACCAGCCGCGGTGCAGTGCAGCAATGGTCCAACCAACTCACACACGCCAGGGTTTGAACTCAGATGATCAACCAGGGAGCAAAGGGCTCCAGATCGCCTCAACTTATAAATAGCTTGTATCAAAGACTTTGGAGGGGGGCGGAGTGATGTTATGTATGCAACTATGTAATACTTGCCACCAGATGGCACAACTGTTGGAGTCCTAATGGTCACTTGCACACACGTGTAGGGCCAGTATAAAAGGTTGGCTGCCATGTTGTTTAAGCACTCTGCAGTTGTAATAAAAAAGACTAAGGTCACACTAAGTTTAGCTCACAGTACTCAGCCTCATGGAGTTCTTCTATACACAACACTTCCTTCTGCATGAACTCCTCTTCCTCCTTCAAACCCAGGACAGCCATTGGGAGGCCTAATGGAATGTTTATGCTGAGATCTTTAGTTTCAATTGGTGGCCACAGTTTTGTGGCTATGCATCTATGCAGCAGGAATGCTGGATTCAAAATTTCATCAGCAAGCAGCATAAAAATGTAAAAATGTAATTCAAAAACAATAATGCACAAACTTCAGTTGAATGCAGCAAATTCCTAGTTGCCAACAGTGCATCATTGCCAGTTCTGAGACCAAGTTCTGAAGTGTACAATGTGGAAGCCCAGAAATGCATATTTTATACAGATGAGCAAATGCGCAAGATTGCAAACATTGTTCATTTTTGTGGGACCTACTTTAAATGCCTTGCTTAAAATTTAGCATTCTAATGATTAAGAGAGGGAAGACAGATTATGAAAGTAAACTAGCATGAAATATAAAAACAGAGAGTAAAAGTTTCTACAGGTACATAAAAAGGAAAAGAGTGGCTAAAGTGAATGTTGGTCCCATGGAGGATGAGACTGGGGAATTAATAATTTAATAATGGAGAGCAGGGAAATGGCAGAGATGTTGAACAAATATTTTGTATCAGTCTTCATGGTAGAAGACACTACAAAGATCCCAATAGTGGATAATCAAGGGGCTATAGGGAGGGAGGAATACAATCACTATCACTTATGAAGTAGTACTAGGTAAAATAATGGGACTAAAGGCAGACAAGTCCCCTGGATCTGATGGTTTACATCCTCGGGTCTTAAGAGAAGTGGCTGCAGAGATAGAGGATGCATTGGTTGTAATATACCAAAATTTCCTGGATTCTGGGGCAATCCCAGCAGGTTAGAAAACCGCAAATGTAACATCCCTATTTAAAAAAAGGGGCAGACAAAAAGCAGGAACCTATAGACCTGTAAGCCAAACATCTGTCGTTGGGAAAATGCTGGAGTCCATTATTAAGGAAGCAGTAGCGGGACATTTGGAAAAACATGATTCAATCAAGCAGAATCGGCTTGGTTTTATGAAAGGGAAATCATGTTTGACAAATTTGCTGGAGACCTTTAAGGATGTAACAAGCAGGGTGGATAAGGGGGAACCAGTGGATTAGTGTATTTGGATTTCCAGAAGGCATTCGATAAGGTGGCAAGTAAGAGGTTACTGCACAAGATAATAGTTCACGGGGTTGGGGGTACTATATTAGCATAGATAGAGTAACTAACAGAAAACAGAGAGTCAGGATAAATGGGTAATTTTCCGGTTCACAGTGACTAGTGGAGTGCCACAGAGATCGGTGCTGGGTCCTCAACTATTAACAATCTATACTAATGACGTGGATGATGAAACCGAGTGTAATGTAGCTTAGTTTGCTGATGATATAAAGTTGGGTGGGAAAGCAAATTGTGAGGAGGACACACAAAATCTTCAAAGGGATATAGACAGGTTAAGTGAGTGGGCAAAAATGTGGCAGATGGAGTATAATGTGGGAAAATGTGAGGTTTATCCATTTTGGCAGAAATAATAGAAACGCAAATTATAATTTAAATGGAGAAAAATTGTAAAGTGTTGCAGTACTGGGGGTACTTGTGCATGAAACACAAAACATTAGTATGCAGGTACAGCAAGTGATCAGGAAGGCCAATGGAATGTTGGCCTTTATTGCAAGGGGGATGGAGTATAAAAGCAGAGAAGTCCTGCTACAATTGTACAGGGTATTGGTGAGACCACATGTGGAGTACTGCATACAGTTTTGGTTTCCGTATTTAAGGAAGGATATACTTGCATTGGAGGCTGTTCAGAAAAGGTTCACTAGGTTGATTCTGGAGATGAGGGGGTTGACTTATAAGGATAGGTTGTGTAGGTTGGGCCTATACACAGTGGAGTTCAGAAGGATGAGAGATGATCTTATTGAAACTTATAAGATAATGAGGGGGCTCGACAAGGTGGATGCAGAGAGGATATTTCCACTGATAGGGGAAACTAAAACTAGTCAGAATAAGAGGCCGAACATTTAAAACTGAGATGAGGAGGAATTTCTTCTCTCAGAGGGTTGTAAATCTATGGAATTATCTGCCCCAGAGAGCTGTGGAGGCTGGGTCATTGAATATATTTAAGGCGGAGATAGAGAGATTTTTGAGCGATAAGGGAATAAAGGGTTATGGGGAGCGGGCTGGGAAGTGGAGCTGAGTCCATGATCAGATCAGCCATGATCTTATTGAATGGCGGAGCAGGCTCGAGGGGCCAAATTACCTACTCCTGTTCCTATTTCTTATGTTCTTAATGAGATCTTCAAAATCCAACCAAATTCTCATGTCAGGGAATTTGGAACAAGCAATGGCAGCACTTGGGCTGATGTATCAGTGCTCGCCGAGCCCGCCATTTTATTTATGGGTAAATCCTGCATATAATTAACGTTTTCCCCAACAAATTAACATTGTGAATCATCTTTGCAGGGCTACACTGGATTAAGGCAAAAAATCTAATTGATCCAACCAATAATCCTCAGCTTTGTGTTCTATTTGTTAAAGGGGAAGGTAAGTCAAGGGGAATTATTTTGTTAAACGTACTTTCTCACTGTCTAGTTAAAAAATACTATTATGAATATTTTAAACTGTCAACAGGTAATTTTATTTCTCTTACTTTTCACCCCCTTCTCAAAATATCCTTTTCCTTTAAAGCTGCATTTTATTCATACTGATTTTATACTTAAAAATTGGCTACTTATGTAACTTATCTCAAAACCACTGCAGGACCTGAGCATATGTTGTAGGCTGAGACTTCAGTGCAGCGCTGAGTGAGTGCTGCATTATTCGAGGTACTGGATTTTGGATGAACTGCCTGTTCAAGTGGATGTTAAAGGTCCCATGGCTCTCTTCAAAGAAGAGTGTATTCATTGCTCATGATGTAGTCTCCTCTACAATGGAGAGACCAAATGCAGAACACCTCCTTTTGGTCTGTAAGCCGTGACCCCGAGCTTCCGGTCGCCTATCACTTTAATTCTCCACTCCATTCCCACTCTGACCTCTCCGTCCTCGGCCTCCTACACTGTTCCAATGAAGCTCAACACAAGCTCGAGGAACAGCACCTCATCTTTCGGTTAGGCATTTTACAGCCTTCTGGACTCAACATTGAGTTCAGACCTTAACCTCTGCCCATATTTTGTTCCCTTTTCTCCTTTTTTAATACCCCACCCTGATCTTATGCATTTTTTTTCTCTTTGTTTCCCACGGCAGCTGATCAATATTCCACCATTCACACCCTAACTAGACGCATATTTTTCTAACTTCTGCCATTACCATCTCAAGTCGGCCCATCATCCCTTTTGTCTCTCAAATCTCTCCTGTCGTCCACCCTATCACAGACCTTCCCTTTTGTTCTTTCATTCCCTCCTCCTTTCAGTGCTCCTTAAGAATCTGTTAATTTCAAACATTCACCAGTTCTGACAAAGGGTCATCGACCTGAAACGTTAACTCTGTTTCTCTCTCCACAGATGCTGCCTGACCTGCTGAGTATTTCCAGCATTTTCTGTTTTGATTTGAGTTCTTCCTGTATCAAGGCTAACATTCCTCTCTCACCAAAAACTATTGCTTGTGGGACCTTGCTGTCTGCAAATTCCTTGCTCTGTTTAGTTACATATCAGCAGTGACAAAAATAACCCATTGGTTATGAAGTGCGTCGGGATATCCCGAGGACATGTAAGGCATGATATGCACCTGAATACAAGATTTTCTTTATTAAAACACATATGCAATTGAAACACCACTGATAGACTTATGCAGTGAGCAAATCATTAGCTAAGCAATCAGATTTTTTATCAAACAAAAATGCTATCAATCACTTTCACCACTCCTATTACTGAACTGAGTAAAAATCAAACATTGCCATAAAGGGAAGAAAAGCATTTCAAAAAAGCTAAATGTTTAAAGTAAATGCCAATGTTTTTTGTTTATTTCATCATAATACTTTTGCAAGGTAAATGTTCAATTTGCATGGTTCTTATTGTATAAAGGGGAAAAAAGGACAAATCTGATGCTGTCACTATCACAAACAATCAGAATGAGAACAGTAATTATGCAGTGCTCAGAATACAGGATTTGAAGGAATTGTAATGGTTAACTGGACAATAATCACCTGCTTTAATTGCGTAGTGTGATATAAACAATTGATGCATACATAACCTACTGACAGGCTCGTAGTACTAACATCAGTGACAATGGAATCACAATAATGTGGGCAGGGAAGACTCAAAAATTAGAAATCTGCATGTTATTTTTCTTGAATCGCTGTAAAGCTTTAAACAAAAAAGGGGAAAAACCCAGAGCCATTACCTCAGCATTGAATGTTTCCCATCACTTAATCAGACAAGTCCTTGCTAGATGCCCTCCTTTTGTCCCTGTACTATTTGTAATTATAAATATTTTGGATTTCCTGTATCCCTTGGCCCTGATAGTAGTCTGTTAACAGCAAACCCTCCGCTGACTCAGTGTGCAAGCTTACAGCCATTGATAAAGCCCAAAGTGTGTGCAAAACCTCTCAAAGAACTGACAGCATGGATAATTAAAAAAATATCTGTCCCAATATTAATCATAACATGTTCTCTTATAGGACATAATCCCAACCAAACAACAACTGTTCGACAAATAAGTGCAAAACACAACTTTTACCATGTTTAATGAAGTAATGTGAATAATTATTCGAGCATTCAAGCGCAGTTATCTTGGGCACTTGATTAATCCTGTCCCAGACATGAGATGTTTTGGATACACATACAGCAATTTTATGTATATATATATAATATTTCCTCATGTCTTTTACATTCTTGTTTTCTACGATGAATCCTGGATGAATCACATCACAAGGCAGTTGCAAAATTAGACATTGATGAAAGTAACTGACCTCTCCATTATGGTGATAAAGTTCTAGCCACAACATATCGGCCCGAGACATGTTTCATTAGCAATATGTGCATGCTGTGTAGCTCC
This sequence comes from Pristiophorus japonicus, assembly GCF_044704955.1. NCBI lineage: Eukaryota > Metazoa > Chordata > Chondrichthyes > Pristiophoridae > Pristiophorus > Pristiophorus japonicus. The sequence continues at coordinate 272,474,897 of NC_091977.1, read as the reverse complement.
TCACAGTCTCTGGCACAGTCCAGTCTGCAGCTTGATAAGAAGCAAATGCAAATGTTTTGATAAGAACTGAATGCAAATATTTATGATATGATATTCCCTGGGAATTATGTGAGGATAAAACAAAGTGTATTATTTTCCCATTTCCCTTTCAGCTTTGCCAAAATGCCCTTTTTGTCGAGAAATTTGCATTTTTTCAAAATTGATTCAGCTTGCATATTATGTTCAGCAATTTGTTTGCTGAGGATGGTAATTAGTTATTGTAATTACAGAGATGACAGTTCCTAAATTGTTTTTAAAGCATTAGACTGACTGTGCCAGAAGATTGCAGTACTTTTGGTTTTGAATGAGATGGGGAAAAATCCTCCCACTCTAAAGCTGACTCACTGGGTATTTTCAACCGCAAAGTAGTTATTTACTGACTAACGGACATGTTCAAAATAGGTTGCTCTGGCTTTTTTTAAATTACTGCTTGTGTGTGGACTTCTGGTTTCAAACATTGCATTAATTACAAAAGTTTTCTACCGTAAGGCAATAAAGCATGGGAAGTAAGGTTGTGCATTTTACAGCAAGCCAAGAATAGAAATCATATTTACAACTAGTGATGTCATGAGGGCCAAGTGACAGGATCTAATGTTTTTTTCTAGCTTTCAATGAAAGAAAACACTATTGTTATTATAAATAATACAATGAATACATTCTTGTTAAATTTTTAAAATTCTATGTGGTAAAAATTGGCCCTCATTGCGATCTTTTTCCAAGCAGAAAACCAAAACAAAAAGGACCAATTTTGGGGTGCAGGTTCCGTGCCTGATCTGCTCCTGCATTATGGATGCCGCCATATTGGTAAAGGTGGCTTTGCCGATGTCCTGGTCGATCGCCTTAAACATGCAGTGCATTCTAATTATTAAATGTGCAAGAATTCTAAGAAATAATACATCTATATTTAAAATTCCATTATCATTAGAACAACAAAATTGAACACAGTGACTGTTGGACAAACTGTTATTTTGCTGCAAGGGGCTGTGAAACAATCATTTCTGAGCAACCAGGTCACTGATACTTTGCTTGATAAACCAGTGAAGATATCAGTGACTGCCTCAAACTCAAACATGCGCTAAATAATTCTGTAATTCAATCTCCTCAAGAATATTTTCAGTACAGTCATAAGAACATAAGAACATAAGAATTAGAAACAGGAGTAGGCCAGCTAGCCCCTCGAGCCTGCTCCGCCATTCAACAAGATCATGGCTGATCTGGCCGTGGACTCAGCTCCACTTACCCACCCGCTCCCCATAACCCTTAATTCCCTTATTGGTTAAAAATCTATCTATCTGTGATTTGAATACATTCCCTCTACTACAAGGGTCAACTCCAGTCTGTGCAGCATTATTTTCACAATCCCTTTCATCCATGAAGGAGGGCTCTTCAAAGCCTATCCTGAAATTGGATGAAAGATCAGTTGGTGGGGTAGAAGGTTCACTGAACCTAAAGGTCAGACATCACTTCATGGGCAAATAATTGACAAGTTCTGGGATTGGTGTGATGATATTCCTGTGAAGACCAATCCAAAGGCAAGCAGATGGGTGGGATCCTTCACTAGTAAAAATGTATCTCCATCACCACAGATTGTCCTTGCAAAACAAATGCCCTCTCAAATAATAGGAAAGTGCAGCATTGGAGATCCTTTACATGTGAGCAGGGACAATCTGTGGTGATGGAGATAAATCTTTACTCGTAAGTCCTGCTGATCATTCTATCTGCCATATTGTTCTTGATATGCAGTCTGGGAACTGATGCTCAAACTCATCCTTATCATTGTGATATTCCAGTACTTCACTTGATATATCAGTGCAGGAACCCACCCATCACTGCTTGTCTTTCGATTGGTCTTCACAGGAATGTCAGCACACCAATCCCAGGACTCGTCAATTACCTGTTCACATGTTCCAATGCTGCATTTTCCTATTATTTGAGAGAGGAATTTTTTTGCTTGTGCTATTTTACTGATAAATATAATCTTTAACTATTGGTATAAAATCCAATATATTTAATGCATAAATTTAATCTCTTAAAGGCACATGTTCTATCTCTTATAAATATAGAGCAGCAGCATGTATATTCATATGATTTATAGGGTTTTACCAAACCGATAACCATAATACCTTGTGTTGTATCATTAGAATTGCTGGGGCAGGACAACATAAGAGAAAATTACCAATATGGAGGAGGAGCATGCTAATTAGTCTGTCCTTTTTCAAATTGCAGTTTAATCTGTTGGGATTTGATGAAATGCATAGACTTGTGAAAATATTGGAGTAGCAGAGTCCAAAGACAACATTAGTGAGGGGTGGGACAGGAAGAGTCAGCAGATATGTGAAGAGCTTTAATATGACACCAGAGATATGTTGAGTTCCTTTGCAGCATCCGGCAGGCCACTTAGGCCTGAGACCTCAATCCTTCAGCTCTTTCCATGAGACTGGCATTCTCAAATGTCTTTACCACTCCTGGCCCCCTCCCCTGCAGGTAACCAGTCTTCTATGTGTTTGTGCTTTCAGATGGTTAATCAGATGCACCGGAGGAGGAGGACACCTCTTTCGATGTGACACAGGAGCCAGCGGCACAGAGCCAACAGCTTTGTTGATGAAGGAGTGGTTGGGGAGATGGAGGTGGGTGCTGCTCCAGGACCCAGTGATCTGCAGCAATGCCACGGGGGAAGGGAAGCCTGGGGGCCAGCTCCCTGGAGGGCGAGTGTGCGCCTGGTGATGCTCAGCAGCACTCTGATGATGAGCCAGAAGTAGAGCTGGTCAAAAGACAATCATTGCGGTTGCATGCGATCTGCTGGGTGCCTCAATGCACTAGTTATGAGGATGGAGGAGTCCACCTCAACTGTTGCTCATGGCTCTCAGCAGCCAGATACCAGCAGATGCTGGATGCAAACAGTGACTATGAGGTCCCAGACATGGTGGCACGGAATATGGCTGATGTTGCAGTAGCCGTTGAGCGTCAGGCCGATGTTATGGTAGGCCCGCAAAAGAACAGGGAGGTTCTGCTTAAATTGTATAATACTCTGGTTAGGCCACAGCTGGAGTACTGTGTGCAGTTCTGGTCGCTGTATTATAGGAAGGACATGATTGCACTGGAGAGGGTGCAGAGGCGATTTACTAGGATGCTGTCTGGAATGGAGAATCTTAGTTATGGGGACAGATTGGATAGGCTGGGTTTGTTTGGAACAGAGGAGGTTGAGAGGAGAACTCATTGAGGTGTACAAAATATTGAGGATCCTGGACATAGTGGATAGTAAGGGTCTATTTCCATTGGTGAAGAGGGTCTATTATGAGGGGGCATAGTGTTAAGGTGGTTGGTGGAAAGTTTAGAGGGGATTTGAGAGGGAGGGGCTTCTTTACGCAGAGGGTTGTGGGGATCTGGAACTCGCTGCCTGGAAGAGTGGTGGATGCAGAAACCCTCACCACTTTTAAGAGATGGTTGGATGGGCACTTAAAGATTGATTGGATAACCTCTTGTTGGCCGGCACAGATATGATGGTAAGTACTGTAGGGAATCGTATATGGCCAGGGTGATCTCCTGGACTAGTTTCGATCACCTAGATGGGTCAGAGAGGAATTTTCCCAGATTTTTTTCCCTAAATTGGCCTGGGTTTTTATCTGGTTTTTGCCTCTCCCAGGAGATCACATGGTTCCAGTTGGGATGGAGTGTAGAATATTTGAGTATTTGTGTGGGGTGGACTGGTTGGGCTGGGTGCTCTTTACCTTTCCGCCATTGTTCATAGGTTTATATGTAACCTTCAGGGCTGGTGACCGAGGGCCGTGCGGCTCTTTGTTGGCCGGCGTGGACACGATGGGCCGAAATGGCTTCCTTCTGCGCTGTAAATTTCTATGTTTCTATAATGTAATGTCGTCACTGCGTGGTGGCATTCGTAAGCTCTGTGGTGTGCTACATTCTCAGTCAGTCTTAATACAGAGGCTACTTGATTCCTCGGATGCACTGACCACTGCCATCCTGCCTGGGGCCCCATCAGATCAACGGGGACCTAACCTTGCCAAAACAGGGCTGCATTCTGTGTTCACCCAGATTGCTGCAGATGCTGAGGCTCTGCCCCGGAGGAGTAGCACCATGTCAGGCCTGATGGAGCGTAATGTCCTCTCTCAAGACGACATCATTCGGCTGTTGCACCTGCCACTCTCTACAACCCATCCACAAAAGAGTGCTGCCACCCATGCTGAGGTGAGGAAGTCCACAGCTGGGCCTTCCAGGGCCCGAGCTGATTGGAGACTTCCTGCTATGCCATCATGTGTGGCTGCGGCTCCAAGTCAGCAACCGACTACCAGCCCTGATGCAGGCCTTGAGACCCCATTGAGGAGGAGCAGTAGGTGTGGGAGGGAGTAGAAGGGAAGGGGTGATAAAGCACTCTACAAGACCAGTTAAAGAGATGTGGGAAGGTGGCCACAGATCCTCACCTTGTTAAGATATGAACTCATATAATTAGTTGCACTTGTATGACCCAGCAAACAATTGGTTGATAGTCAACAGAGATGGCTACCTTGTTGAAATGTGAGCTGATGTAAATTGTTGTACTTGGATGTTATGAGAATGTTTGAAGGTGTCTTGTGGGTATGATTATTTGTTGGGGTTGAAGGCATTGTCTTGTGCTTGTTTTCAGCACACCATGGTTTATGTGTTCAATAAACAAAGTTTACATTGTTCACATTATTATGCTACGATTAATATATACGGAGAGTGGGGAACGATGTGTTTAGTAGATGCCGAGGTGTACAGGCTGGCAATGCGACACATCTTGAGTCAATCATTGGAATCGATGCGCGATGAGTCTCTGACGAGCTGCCCTTCCAGCCACAGCAGTGTTAGGCTGCCTCCTCCTTGGCTGAACCTGCTCGTCTTCCTCCTCATCATCGTCACCCTCCTGAGGTGGGTCATCCATCCCTGATGGTAATGGCTGGCCCCTCACAATGGCCAGGTTGTGCAGCATGCAGCAGACAATGGTGAACATGGAGACTCTATCAGGTGAGTACTGAAATGCCCCTCCAGAGCGGTCAAGGCAGCGGAAACATTCTTCAGAACCCCGATCATTTGCTCTATAATGGTCCTGGTTGCAATAAGGCTGCTATTGTCGTGCTGCTCGGCAGGTGTGGTGGGATTGTGGAAGGGTGTCATCAGCCAAGGGGCCACACCATATCCTTTGTCGCCGATGAGCCAGCCACGGCATTCATGCTGTGACTGGGACAGTCGTGGCACACTGCTCTCCCGCACGATGAAGGTATCATGTCAGCTGGTAGGATAGCGTACATTGGCAACAAGGATCATCTGCCTATGATCACAGTCCAGCTGAGCTCTCCATCTTGAGGCGGGGCCCTCAATGCCACATGCATACAATCACTGGCCCCCTGAACCCTGGGAAAGCCTGTTATCCTGGAGAAGCCATGGGAGCGCTCATCCTGGTCCTCCCTCGACATGCTGAACTTTATGTTCGTTTGTTGTAGAGAGCGTCGCTACCCTGGTGATTGCAGCAATGTACTGCAAACTGTGAGATGTTGCATGTATCGCCTACAGGAAACTGGAAGGAGCCGGTAGCATAGAAGTTGAGGGCTACGGTCACTTTCACTGCCACTGTCAGCGAGGTCCTGGTGCCGATGTCAGCTGCCAGGTATGTCTGCAGGAGATGGCTGACCACCGTCACCTTGCGGAACCTCAGCCCTCTTGGGCACTTCTCCTCGGACAGCTCAAGGTAAGAGTAATGCACACGGTAAACCCTGTGTCTGTACGGCCTCCTGCCCCACCATCTGGGGCCTTTCCTCTGGCGAGCATCTACATTTGCCATAAGCCGTCTCTGCAGCCGGTGTCTTTGAAGTCTTCGCTGCAGGACGACGTGGTGTGTGATCACTGGGCCCATAACTTTGCAGAGGTAACAGCGATATGCTCGTTCCAAATGTATCCGATGGTGAAGATAACAATGTCTCCGAGATGCTAGTAATGAAGTTTAGGGGTCAGTAGCCACAGGGCGCCAGCATCTTTGAACTGTGCGAGTAACCAACGCAGCACAGACCGTGAGCTCTGTGGGTCGGCTGCAACTCCCTGTAAATAACGCCCCGGATTCATGTCCCCGCCTTGTGTACGCCAGCTGTTTCAGGCATCATCGCCGCCAGCTGGTAAGTGAGGCTGCAAACATGAATTTGGCGAGACCGACACCAAGGAGGTGTTGCACGTGTACTGACGTCAGGATTTCCATGGCGTTAGTCGTCGGGATGTTATATTTTAACACCCTTAAAAAAAACACAACCCAATTTCTCAGCAGGTGTCAACAGCACTGAGCGCTGGCAACAACCCACTGATGCCGTATTCAACCCTAATGCCAGCGTTATCTGCTGCCATTAACAACTGAATTTCGGCCCCCTGACCTTATATGAGCGGTTCCGAACCACTCCCACACCCTTGGTTCTAGACATTGGAATTATGAAGGGACTGTGACAGACTTGGACAGACAATTGGTTTCAAGGTAGGAAGCAGGTATGGCTTTATTGTGTTTAAAAAGAAGTAAAAGGTACACCTTTAATAACACACACAGAATAGTAATACCAATACACACTGAGGGGTACAACACATTGAATAAATTGTCAAATTACAGCCTGTGGGGAAAAGAATACAGCTTAAACTCTAAATGGGGTAAAGAGGAGAATGCAGATACATTTACACAAGTTATCCCAGCCTCCCCACTCCCAATTCTCCTAACTAACTAAGTTATAGCTCTGAGGGTTCAGGGGCTATGCTCACCAATCCCTTTTGACAGTTGGCGGTGAATCGCGGTTTCGGGGTTCGCTGCACTTGGCCTTCTAGGCGAGCCGTACCCCGGACGGAGGAGAGGACTTCGGACTGCGTAGTCTTCAGTTGGGGTGCGTCCGTTGATGCGGTAAGTTGCGTTTTGGATGTATGGGGTAAGTACCCACTTTCTTTGGTTAAGAATAGTTTTCGTTAGTCCTTTTTGGTAATTTCTCACCCGTTGGGTCATTCAGAAGTAGATTGTAGAGTGGAAATAAATGTCGATTCTTCGGTTTTTGCTGAGTTGGTTTCGGTTGGTCGTTTTGCTGGTTGTGGTAGCCCGGGTTTGTCAATTTGGTTGCTGACAACCTTCCACTTCGTGGGCCTCATGCTCGGTCAGTCCTTGACGATTTCTTATCGTTTCCTTCACTATTCCATTTCTTCACTCCCCAGCGCCGGCTGCTTGTGTCTGTGTCTGTGTTCAAGTCTGTGTTCTGTAAGTTTTTCCTTGTAAAACTGGGGGATAGATATACCCCAAAAAGGCTTTCTTATCTCCCCCCCCCACCCCCGAATCTTGCCCAGCTCTTTGTTTCGATTGTGCAGCCCAGCTAACTGAAACTTGATTAAGTGGTTTTAATCTGGCATTAATAGGCTTTTTGAAGTTGATAAGCTCTCGTCCATTGTGCTGGTCTGGTCTGAGCCAGATATTTCTATGCCTGTTGAAAAGGTGTTGGAATATGTATGTGACATTTGGATCCTCTGGGTGGGGTAATACTGTTCCTTTAAACAATGGTCGATTGTTTAAATGCTCATGTTTTCTAGGGGCAAGTTTCGAGGGTGAACAGTTCCCAGACAATTTGATTAGCTCCAATGTCCAAACTGAGTGAAGTCCCACCCCCCTGTTCTGGCAGTCTGTTCCAAAATGCTCCTTTAGAGATCTTAAACTTATAAATCTCTTAGGTATCTTCCTCAGAGTTTTTCCTAGGATACCAAAATGTTCATCGAGTTCCAAATTAAATTCTCTTTCCTATGAGTCAAAACACTGGGGGGGGGGGCGGGGTCTCCATGAATGCATTCCCTTTTTTCCTCTGAAGGTGTCGTCTGTCCCTTTAAACTAATTTTAAAAGTCCAGAAAGGGATTCTTCTCCTCTGCAGGGGAAAGATACCAGGAATCTTTGCAAAATATTGGTAAATTCTACAATAAAGAGAAGCTATTTCCACTGGCAGAAGGGTCTGTAAACAGAAAACGCAGATTTAAGATAATTGGCAAAAGAACCAGAAGTGACATGAGGGAAAAAAAATTTACGCAACGAGTTGTTATGATCTGGAATGAGCGCCATGTAAAAGTGGTGGAAGCAGATTCAATAGAAACCTTCAAAAGAGAATTGGATAAATACTCAAAGTTGAAAAACCTGCAGGGCGATGGGGAAAGTGCAAGGGTGTAAGACTAATTGGATAACTGTTTCAAAGAGCCAGCACAGGCATGATAGGCCGAATGGCCTCCTTCTGTGCTGTACCATGCCATGTTTCCATGATTCTAGGATGTTTTGTAATGTTGCTGTATAAGGTGTTGGTCAGACACAAAGCAGATGAAATTTGGTTTCAGGTGGAGTGGAGTGTGTATATTGTGATACACAAGATATCGCATTTGTGTGGGACAGGCTGGATAGACCAAAGGGTCTTTGCCTGTCCACCATTGCTTGGATGTTCACAAATGTAATGCAGAGAAGTGTGAAATGATACCTTTTGGTCAGAAGAATGAGGAGAGATAAATGGGACTTATTAAAGTATTGTATGTAGTATTGGTCGTCTAACCATGGGAAGGGTATGATTGCTCATAAAAGGTGAGCAACAACAATAATTCCAGGTATCATGAGGACATTTTAAAGATAATTAGGGCTAAAAATTCGAGTGTGACACGAAAGCTGCCGGTGCCACTGTGGCGGTGGATTAAACGCTGCTGAAAATGGTGGCGCTGGTCAGACTGAAGAATCGACGCTGGGGAATAATGATTATTAGCCAGTGTTACACTCACTGTGTAACTCCCTCCTGGTGCCGTTTGTTCCGCCATCAGGCCCCAATGTGGTGCCCACAAGCAGCGTCGCAGACTCAAACAGTCTCTGAATGCGAGGCTGTGATTTCGCAAAGCATTATGGGATCTTAAAAGACCTTCTGAAATGATGAAGATGAAAATGTTTTAAAAATAGGCAACCTTTAAGCCCTTACAACTCAATGGCCTTCTGAAAAAAAATTAACCTTAAAATGAATTCCCAAATGGCAGTCTTCAGCTCTTAAAGCTGAATTCCTTTCTGCACCTAAAAAATGAGAAATGTGCTTCAGCGCTAACACAAATGGCTTAGCAAGCCAGGGAAGGAGCACGCAGGGTCTCGCACACAGCACTCCAGCTTTGTGCAGGGGGTCAACACTGCAAGAGAGGTCCTCTACCCACAGGGGCCAGGAGGTCCTCCAGAAAGAACATCAGCCTAAGGTCAAGGTTTGCTGAGGTGACATTAAGTCACGTGTGATGTTACCCTCTCTGAATTTAAATCTTCGGGCCAGCGCTGCTTCAGGCAATGCTAATGTCCTCACCAAGATGATGGCCGCTGAGTCCTGCACCACAGATGGGCTCTAGTGTGGCGGCTGCCATTTTTAGACTGGATCGTGGTACAATTGGGTGGTGGTATATGCGCCAATTTCTAGGCCTTGGACATTTCTTTACGATAGACTTTGAAGTGATTTAATTGAAATGTTCAAGCTCATAAAGGGAATTTTTAAAAAATTTGTCGTTGGGATGTGGGTGTCGCTAGTGATGCCAGAATTTATTGCCCATCCCTAATTGCCCCCGAGAAGATGGTGGTGAGCCGCCTTCTTGAACTGCTGCAGTCCGTGTCGTGAAGGTGCTCCCACAGTGCTGTTAGTGAGGGAGTTCAAGGATTTTGACCCAGTGACGATGAAGGAACTGCAATATATTTCCGTATCAGGATGGTGTGTAACTTGGATGAAAACTGGCAGGTGGTGGTGTTCCCATGAGTCTGCTGCCCTTGTCCTTCTAGGTGGTAGAGGCTGTGAGTTTGGGAGGTACTCTCGAAGAAGCCTTGGCGAGTTGCTGCCGTACATCTTGTAGATGGTACATATTGCAGCCACGGTGCGCCGGTGGTGGAGGGAGTGAATGTTTAAAGTGGTGGATGGGATGCCAATCAAGCAGGCTGCTTTGTCCTGGATGGTGTCGAGCATCTTAAGTGTTGTTGGAGCTGCACTCATCCAGACAAGTGGAGAGTATTCCATCACACTCCAAACTGGTGCCTTGTAGATGGTGGAAAGACTTTGGGGAGTCAGGAGGTGAGACACTCGCCAGAGAATACACAGCCTCTGACCTGCTCTTGTTGCCACAGTATTTAGGTGGCTGGTCCAGTTAAGTTTCTGACCCCCAGGATGTTGATGGTGGGGGATTCGGCGATGGTAATGCCGTTGAATGTCATGGGGCATTGGTTAGACTCTCACTTGTTGGAGATAGTCATTGCCTGGCAGTTGTGTGGCGCAAATGTTACTTGCCACTTATCAGCCGAAGTCTAAATATTGCCCAGGTCTTGTTGCATGCAGGTGTGGACTGCTTCATTATCTGTGAAGGGTGAAGAATACCAATACTAAAGGACCAAAGTTAAAATTAGGAAGTCAACTGGAACTTTTTTTTACCCAAAGAGTAGTAAGATTTGTGAAATAAGTTAGCAGTGAAGGCAACTGAGACAAACTACATCAATAGGTGAAGAGAAAAAGATGTACTTCTGTAGAGAGCAGGGATTAAGGGAGAAGGTGATAAGTGGAGTAATCTGATGGGCTTGTTGGGCCTAACAGCCGCTTTTTGTTTCTAAAAATTCTGAGGATTTCTGCACCATCCCATAGGTTATCAATCTGTACAGATATGGAAATGGATTCTCAAAACCAGTCACCGGGAAGGGTTGTCCAGATAGGCCACCGTAACTTTGGCAGAAAGCCCAGATTGACACATAAATCGGCTTTCTGCTGATCTTCCACCGAAGTGACGGCAACTGATTGGGAAACCCCCCCCCCAGGAAATTCATGGCAACTGTTTCTAGTGGATTTAGAGATTACTTTACTTCAAATGGTGCCCATGTCAGTCAACAAGCAAAATACGTCTTGTGCATTAAACATTGCACAGCACTTTCACACAACACACAATCTGGAAGCCTGGCTGGACCACATCCCAATGGACAGTCAAAGAACTGATGCTCTAATTCCTGAGGCTGTACTGGTGAGTGCACAGCTGATGCAGTCTGACCTAGTCGAGGTACAGCTTTACACCAGTGATCCAGGGAGTGTAATGGTAGGCCGGCCTCAACTTTCAACTTCATGACATTCCAAATCTTGGGCCTTCTAAACAAAAAGCTCTCAAGCTGAATTCTTATGCCAAGCTATGTTTTTTTTTGTTATTCTGTTACATTAGCAAAGCTTAGAACTGGGGAGGTTAACATCATGTACAGTACACTCTGTTTGGAAGTTGTCATGCGAGTATCAAATGGAAGCTATATGTGAGAGATGTCAGACAACTTACCTTGCTCCAGGTCAATTAGCAAGTTTTTCTTCTCCCTAGCCATGTGGTGATGGTGTATGTCCTCCTTTCACACATCCTGCCCTGTCAATACTACTGCACTTTGTTTTGGCAGATGCTGTAGAAAGGTAGAGCAGACATACAGAAGCTTATCAGTAAATAGGAAAATAGGAGCATAGGCACAGGAGTAGAACATTCAGACCATCAAGCCTGTTCCTCCTTTCATAAGAACTTAAGATCATAAGAAATAGAAGCAGGAGTAGGCCATACGGCCCCTCGAGCCTGCTCCGCCATTTAATAAGATCATGGCTGATCTGATCATGGACTCAGTTCCACTTCCCTGCCCGCTCCTCATAACCCTTTATTCCGTTATTGTTCAAAAATCTATCTCCGTCCTAAATATATTCAATGACCCAGCCTCCACAGCTCTCTGGGGCAGAGAATTCCATAGATTTACAACCTTTTGAGAGAAGAAATTTCTCCTCATCTCAGTTTTAAATGTACGGACCCTTATTCTGAGACGATGTCCCCTAATTTTAGTTTCCCTATGAGTGTAAATATTATTTCTGCATCCACCTTGTCGAGTCCCTTCATTATCTTATATGTTTCGCTGCCCAAGGAAGCAGTTGAGGCTAGCTCATTGAATGTATTCAAATCACAGCTAGATAGATTTTTAACCAATAAGGGAATTAAGTGTTATGGGGAGCGGGCGGGTAAGTGGAGCTGAGTCCACGGCCAGATCAGCCATGATCTTGTTGAATGGCGGAGCAGGCTCGAGGGGCTAGATGGCCCACTCCTGCTTCTATTTCTTATGATCTTATGTTCTTATGTTTCGATAAGATTACCTCTCATTCTTCTGAACTCCAATGGGTATAGGGGATGTGCAACGAGACCTGGGTGTCATGGTTTATCAGTCATTGAATGTTGGCATGCAGGTACAGCAGGCAGTGAAGAAGGCAAATGGTATGTTGGCCTTCATAGCTAGGGGATTTGAGTATAGGAGCAGGGAGGTCTTACTGCAATTGTACAGGGCCTTGCTGAATCCTCATCTGGAATATTGTGTTCAGTTTTGGTCTCCTAATCTGAGGAAGGACAGTCTTGCTATTGAGGGAGTGCAGCGAAGGTTCACCAGACTGATTCCCGGAACGGCTGGACTGACATATGAGGAGAGACTGGATCGACTGGGCCTGTATTCACTGGAGTTTAGAAGGATGAGAGGGGATCTCATAGAAACATATAAGATTCTGACAGGACGGGACAGGTTAAATGCGGGTAGAATGTTACCGATGTTGGGGAAGTCCAGACACAGTCTTAGGATAAGGGGTAAGTCATTTAGGACTGAGATGAGTAGAAACTTCTTCACTCAGAGAGTTGTTAACCTGTGGAATTCTCTACCGCAGAGAGTTGTTGATGCCAGTTCATTGATATATTCAAGAGGGAGTTAGATATGGCACTTACGGCTCAAGGGATCAAGGAGTATGGAGAGAAAGCAGGAAAGGGGTACTGAGGGAATGATCAGCCATGATCTTATTGGTGCAGGTTCGAAGGGATCAATGGCCTGCTCCTGCACCTATTTTCTATGTTTCTATGTTTCTATGTTTCATGCACAAGGACCCCCAGGTCCCTCTGTACTGCAGCACTTTACAATTTTTCTCCATTTAAATTATAATTTGCTTTTCTATTATTTCTGCCAAAGTGGATAACCTCACATTTTCCCACATTATACTCCAACTGCCAAATTTTTGCCCACTCACTTAGCCTGTCTATATCGCTTTTCAGATTTTTGTGTCCTCCTCACAATTTGCTTTCCCACCTCTCTTTATATCATCAGCAAACTTGTCTACATTACACTCGGTCCCTTCATCCAAGTCATTAATATAGATTGTAAATAGTTGAGGACCCAACACCGAACCCTGCGGCACTCCACTAGTCACTGTTTGCCAACTGGAAAATGACCCATTTATTCCGACTCTCTCTTTTCTGTTAGTTCGCCAATCCTCTATCCAGGCTAATATATTACCCCCAACCCCATGAACTTTTATCTTGTGCAGTAACCTTTTATGTGGCACCTTATCAAATGCTTTCTGGAAATCCACTGGTTCCCCCTTATCCACCCTGCTCATTACATTCTCAAAGAACACCAGCAAATTTGTCAAACATGATTTCCCTTTTCATAAAACTATGCTGACTCTGCTTGATTGAATTATGCTTTTCCAAATGTCCCGCTACTGCTTCCTTAATAATGGACTCCAGCATTTTCCCAACGATAGATGTTAGGCTAACTGGTCTATAGTTTCCTGCTTTTTGTCTGCCTCCTTTTTTAAATCGGGACATTACATTTCCAATCCGCTGGGACCGCTCCAGAATCCAGGGAATTTTGGTAGAATACAATCAATGCATCCATTATCTCTGCAGGCACTTCTTTTAAAACCCTAGGATGGAAGCCATCAGGTCCAGGGGACTTGTCCGCCTTTAGTCCCATTATTTTACTGAGTACTACTTCATTAGTGATAGTGATTGTATTAAGTTGCTCCCTCCCTATAGTCCCTTGATTATCCAATATTGGGATGTTTTAGAAACATAGAAACTTAGAAAATAGGTGCAGGAGTAGGCCATTCAGCCCTTCGAGCCTGCACCACCATTCAATATGATCATGGCTGATCATGCACCTCAGTACCCCGTTCCTGCTTTCTCTCCATACCCCTTGATCCCTTTAGCCGTAAGGGCCATATCTAACTCCCTCTTGAATATATCCAATGAACTGGACTCAACAACTTTCTGTGGTAGAGAATTCCACAGGTTAACAACTCTCTGAGTGAAGAAGTTTCTCCTCATCTCAGTCCTAAATGGCCTACCCCTTATCTTTAGACTGTGTCCCCTGGTTCTGGTCTTCCCCAACATCGGGAACATTCTTCCCGCATCTAACCTATCCAGTCCCGTCAGAATCTTATATGTTTCTATGAGATCCCCTCTCATCCTTCTAAACTCCAGTGTATAAAGGCACAGTCCATCCAGTCTCTCCTCATATGTCAGTCCAGCCATCCCGGGAATCAGTCTGGTGAACCTTCGCTGCACTCCCTCAATAGCAAGAACGTCCTTCCTCAGATTAAGTGACCAAAACTGAACACAATATTCCAGGTGAGACCTCACCAACACCCTGTAGAGCTGCAGTAAGAACTCCCTGCTCCTATACTCGAATCCCCTAGCTATGAAGGCCAACATACCATTTGCCTTCTTCACCTCCTGCTGTACCTGCATGCCAACTTTCAATGACTGATGAACCATGACACCCAGGTCTCTTGCACCTCCCCTTTTCCTAATCTGCCGCCATTCAAATAGTATTTTGCCTTCATGTTTTTGCCAGCAAAGTGGATAACTTCACATTTATCCACATTATACTGCATCTATCATGCATTTGCCCATTCACCTAACCTGTCCAAGTCACTCTGCAGTCTTTTAGCATCCTCCTCACATGTCACACCACCACCTAGTTTAGTGTCATCTGCAAACTTGGAAATATTACACTCAATTGCTTCATCTAAATCATTAATATATATCGTAAAGAGCTGGGGTCCCAGCACTGAGCCCTGCGGCACGCCACTCATCACTGCCTGCCATTCTGAAAAGGACCCATTTATCCCAACTCTCTGCTTCCTGTCTGCCAACCAGATCTCTATCCACATCAGTACATTACCCTCAATACCATGTGCTTTAATTTTACACACCAATGTCTTGTGTGGGACCGTGTCAAAAGCCTTTTGAAAGTCCAAATACACCACATCCACTGGTTCTCCCTTGTCCACTCTACTAGTTACATCCTCAAAAAATTCCAGAAGATTCGTCAAGCATGATTTCCCTTTCATCAATCCATGCTGACTTGGACCGATCCTGTCACTGCTTTCCAAATGCGTTGCTATTTCATCTTTAATAATTGATTCCAACATTTTCCCCACTGCTGATGTCAGGCTAACCGGTCTATAATTATACGTTTTCTCTCTCCCTCCTTTTTTAAAAAGTGGTATTACATTAGCTACCCTCCAGTCCATAGGAACTGATCCAGAGTCGATAGACTGTTGGAAAATGATCACCAATGCATCCACTATTTCTAAGGCCACTTCCTTAAGTACTCTGGGATGTCGGCTATCAGGCCCCGGGAATTTATCGGTCTTCAATCCCATCAATTTCCCTAACACAATTTCCCGCCTAATAAGGATATCCTTCAGTTCCTCCTTCTCACTAGACCCTCGGTCCCCTAGAAATTCCGGAAGGTTATTTGTGTCTTCCTTCCATGAAGACTGATACAAAATATTTGTTCAACATCTCTGCCATTTCCCTGTTCTCCATTATTAATTCCCCAGTTTCATCCTCCAGGGGAACATCATTTACTTTAGCCACTCTTTTCCTTTTTATGTACCTGGAGAAGCTCTTACTATCTGTTTTTATATTTCAAGCTGATTTACTTTCGTAATCTATCTTCCCTTTCTTTTCATTTTTTTAGTCGTTCTTTGCTGGCTTTTAAAAGTTTCCCAATCCTCTGGCCTCCCACTGGTCTTGACCACATTGTATGCACTTGTTTTCAATTTAATACCATCCCTTATTTCCTTAGTTAGCCACGGATGGTTATCCCTTCTCTTACAGTCTTTCCTTCTCATTGGGATATATTTTTGTTGTGCATCTGCCACTGCTCATCAACCGTCCCACACTTTAATCTATTTTCCCACTCCACTTTAGCCAACTCTGTCTTCGTACCTTTGTCGTCTCCTTTATTTAAGCTTAGGACACTGGTTTGAGATCCAACTTTCTCACCCTCCAACTGAATTTGAAATTCAACCAAGTTATTGTCACTCATTCCGAGAGGATCTTTACTACGAGATCATTTATTAATCCTGCCTCGTTACACAGTACTAGATCTAAGATAGCCTGCTCCCTGGTTGATTCTGCAACACACTGTTCAAGGAAACTATCCCGAATACACTCTATGAACTCTTTTTGAAGGCCACCCTGGCCAATTTGCTTTGTCTAATCAATATGAAGGTTAAAATCGCCCATGATTATTGCCGTTCCTTTATTACAAGCCTCCATTATTTCTTGATTTATACGCCTTTGAAGCACATATCCATATCACTTGAGACCCTTGCCTCACAAAAATCTATTGACCTGAGTTTTGAAATTTTCAGTTGACCCAGCATCCACAGCCTTTGAGGGGATAGAGTTGCTGATCAGCATAACTTTTGTGTGAGGAAGTGCTTCCTGATTTCTCTCCTGAATGGCCTGGCTCTATTTTTAGCATTATGTCCCCTTGTTCTGGAATCCCCCACCAGAGGAAATACTTGCTGTATAGCTAATCTATCAATTAATTTTCAAAAGTTTCTAAGAGTTGTTAAAACGTTTTAAGAAGTTTCTAAGAGTTGTTAAAAAATCTAAGATGTAAATCAATAATAGATTATAAAAGTTTCCCCAATTTAAAAAGTTTCTAAAAGTTGTTAAAAGTCAAAGATGTAAGTTAATAATAAATATTTTAAAGTATTTCTGTTCAGAGTCTAAAATGTAAGTTTTAAAAGTTCTCCCAGATTGTTTAATAAGTTTAAAAGTTGGCTAAAAGTTTAAAAATTAATTAAAAGTTGGTTGGGAGTATGAGACGACACCACGCCTCAGTCCCTTCAGTCGGTTCGACGCTGGCCTCAGAGTCTCTTCGGCTGGCCCCACATCCTCGAGTCCCTTTGGCAGCTCGTCCCGGAGTCCCCTCGGCCGGCCAGACACCCTCCGAGTCCGATGCAGAGATCCTTTGGGGAGAACCCTCTGCAGAATTTGAGGGCCTGCCTTCCCAAGCAGAACTCGAGTTTTCTTTCCTGCCTCCAGAGGCAATGCAGCAAATGTAAGCGGCCAGCTTGCCACTTTATTTTATAATTTAAAGACCTCAATTTTAGATCACCCCTGAATTTTCTAGGGAATGGAAGCCAAGTGCAACTTGTCCTCATAATTTACATAAGAAATAGGAGCAGGAGTAGGCCATTTGGCCCCTCGAGTCTGCTCCGTCATTCAATAAGATGATGGCTGATCCGATCATGGACTCAGGTCCACTTTCTTGCCCGCTCCCCTTATTCCCTTCTCGGTTAAGAAACTGTCTATCTCGGTCTTAAATTTATTCAATCTCCCAGCTTCCACAGCTCTCTGAGGCAACGAATTCCACAGATCCACAACCCTCTGAGAAAATAAATTTCTCTTCATCTCAGTTTTAAATGGGCGGCCCCTTATTCTAAGATTATGCCCTCTAGTTCTAGCCACCCCCCATCAGTAGAAACATTCTCTCTGTATCCACCTTGTCAAGCCCCCTCATAATCTTATACGTTTCGATAAGATCACCTCTTAATCTTCTGAATTCCAATGAGTAGAGGCCCAGCCTACTCAACCTTTCCTCATAAGTCAACCCCCTCATCTCCAGAATCAACCTAGTGAACCTTCTCTGAATTGCCTCCAAAGCAAGTATATCCTTTCGTAAATATGGAAACCAAAACTGCACGCAGCATTCTAGGTGTGGCCTCATCAATACCCTGTACAGCTGTAACAAGACTTCCCTGCTTTTATACTCCATCCCCCTTGCAATAAAGGCCAAAATTCCATTTGACTTCCTAATTACTTGCTGTACCTGCAAGCTAACTTTTTGTGTTTCATGTAAACGGATCCCAGATCCCTCTGTACTACCGCATTTTGTAATCTCTCCCCATTTAAATAATAAGTTTACACATTTAGCCCCAGTATCATTCTGGTGAATCTGCACTGCATCCCCTCCAAGGCCAATATGTCCTTCCTCAGGTACGGTGCCCAGAACTGAATGCAGTTCACTAGATGGGGTCTAATCAAGGCTCTGTACAATTGAAGCATAACTTCTACCCCTTTCTATTCTAGCCCCCTTGAGATAAAGGCCATTATTAACCCTTTGATTGCTTTTTGTACCTAGCCAATAGTTTTTAGTGATTTGTGTACATGGCTACTCAAACCTCTTTGCTCCTCCACAGCTCAGAGTTTATCACCATTTAGTAACCAGTAAATTTTAGTTTTTCATAACCTTAACAAAAGCGTTCATAGAATCAAAGAAAAATTCTCGAATGGTTACAGCCCAGGGGGCACCTCAGCTAATCCCACCCCCCTGCCCTTTCCCCATAGACCTGCATGTTTTTTCTTTTAGGTACTTATCCAACTTCCTTCTGAAAGCCATGATTGAGTCTGCCTCCATCACCTTTTCAGGCAATACATTCCAGATCTTAACCAATTGCTGAGTAAGAACTGTTTTTCCTCACCTCGCCTTTGGTTTTCTGCCAATCACCTTAAATCTGGTCCTCTGGTTCTCGACCGTTCCGCTAATGGGAACAGTTTCTCTCTATCTACTCTGTCCAGATCCCTCATGATTTTGAACACCTCAATCAAATCTCCTCTCAACCTTCTCTGCTCCAAGGAGAACAACCCCAGCTTCTCCAGTCTATCCACGTAACTGAAGTCCCTCATCCCTAGAATCATTCTCGTAAATCTTTTCTGCACCCTCTCTAAAGCCTTCACACCCTTCCTAAAATGTGGTGCCCAGAATTGGACACAGGACTCCACTTGAAGCCGAATCAATGTTTTCTAAAGGTTCATTAAAACTTCCTTGCTTTTGTACTCTATGCCTCTATTTATAACGTCCAGAATCCTGTATGTGTTTTTAACCATTTTCTCAACTTGCCCTGCCACCTGCAAAGATTTGTGCACATATAACCCCAGGTCTCTCTGTTCCTGCACCCCTTTAGGATTGTACCCTTCAGTTTATATTGCCTCTCCTAGTTTTTCCAACCAAAATATATCACTTCACACTTTTCTGCATTAAACTTCATCTGCCACGTGTCCGCCCATTCCATCAGCCTGTCTATGTCCTTTTGAAGTCTATCACTGTCCTCCTCACTGTTCACTATAGTTCCAAGTTTTGTGTCATCTGCAAATTTTGAAATTGTGCCCTGCACTCCCAAGTCCAAGTCATTAATATATATCAAGAATATCATGATTTAGATTTGAATACAGGGAGTATGATTAAGATGTTTGCAGATGACACTAAAATTGGCTGTGTGGTTGATAATGAAGAGCAAAGTAATTGGCTGCAGGAGAATATCAATCTACTGGTCAGGTGGGCAGAACAGTGGCAAATGGAATTTAATTCAGAGAAGCATGAGATAATGCACTTTGGGAGGGCTAATAAGGAAAGGGTATACACATTAAACGGTAGGCCACTTAATAGTGTAGATGAACAAAGGGACCTTGGAGTGATTTCAATTTCCATTTTCAACGGAGAACTCTCAGTGGAGCAGGTAAACACTCCGTACACCTCTTCCTGGGGCTGAGCTGCCTCATGGACTCTCTCTTCCTCTTCATCAGCGCTGGAGCCCGGGTGATCGGCCAACTCTTCAGCGACTCGGTGAGTAAAATTTCTCTTGCACATTCGCTGGAGATGGCCTTTACAAGTATAGTCTTTGCAGTGGCACTGGTGGGCCCTGTGATTTCCTCCACAGCACCAGTATGGGGCTGGCCGGTTGGCCCCATGTGGCAGACTCAGGGTTGTGGGACTCGGGGTTGCAGCCTTGCCTCTAAAGGGCGCCAGTCGGTTCATGGTACTTGCCGGGTTAGAGTCCTGGGGGTGAGTCATCATCCTCTTGGAATCGCAGGCCGAGGCCATGAACGCCTGGCTGACGTTAATTGTCTTCTGCAGGGTGACCGTGGTGTCCGCTGAGAGCAGCCTGTGGGGGAGGCCTTCGTGGCCGATTCCAATAACAAAGATGTACTTCAGTGAGGTGGTTGCCAAAATCACATGGTGCAGCCAATCGTCTAAGGTCTGCAGCATATTTTGCGATTTCTTGGCCTTCGGTCCGCCAGTGTGTGTAGAATCAGTGTCTGGCTGTGTGGATGCTCTCTTTAGGTTTGAGCTGTTTCTGTATCACCATTACGAGCTCCGCATATGTTTTGGTTGTCGTCTTCTCTGGGGCTAGCAGGTCCGTGACGAGGCCATAGATGGTGGGCCCACAACTGCTGAGCAGGATGGCTCTGCGCTTATCAGCCAGCGAGGTCGGTGTGTCTCCCGCCAGGTCGTTCACAATGAAAAAGTGTTCAAGCCTTTCCACAAAGGCATTCCAATCTTCCCCATCAGTAAATTGTTGAAAGTTGCCAAGGTTAGCCGTTTTTCGTTTGGAAATTCATAATCTCGTCACCAGTTATTGTGTACCAGCACTCTAGTAATGATTCCACGAGGTAAGGTAACACTTGAACTGTTGTGACCTTGGTCCGTTTATTGCAGCTCCTGAATGGGGGTACAGTAGGTGAGCTCCCTTTTATACTTGGTTACCTGCAGTGTACAGGTGACCCCTAGGTCTCCACCAGTTGCACCCTCTGGTGGTACAGGCATTGTGTATACAATGTGAAGATACATTCAGTGGTCTTATGTAACTGTACATAACACCGAGAACTCTTGTTGGCTGGCGCAGGTATGATGGTAAGTACTGCAGGGAATAGAATACGGCCAGGGTGATCTCCTGGACTAGTTTTGATCACCTGGATGGGCCGTAGAGGAATTTTCCCAGATTTTTTTTCCCCAATTGGCCTGGGTTTTTATCTGTTTTTTGCCTCTCCCAGGAGATCACATGGCTCCGGTTGGGTTGGAGTGTAGAATGTTTCAGTGTAAGGGGTGTCGCAGTTGTGTGGGGCGGACTGGTTGGGCTGGGTGCTCTTTACCTTTCCACCATTGTCCATAGGTTTATATGTAACCTTCAGGGCTGCTGACCAAGGGCAGTGCGGCTTTTTGTCATTTCTCTCCTCAGTTCATCGGAGAACTCACATAAACTAGCCAACCTCCGAAGTTCCGCCACGAAGTCGGGTATGCTCTGGCCCACACAGCGTCTGTAGTTGTAGAACCTGTGTCTGGCCATGTGTAGGCTGCTCGCTGGCTTCAGGTGGTCTCTTACCAAACGACTTGCTTGCTGGTTTCTCGGGTGCCAACAGATCCTTCATTAAAGCGTATGTTTTCGAGCCACAGCTGTTCAAGAGATGGGCTTTTCTGTTGTCTGCCTTATCGTCGCCCAACCAGTCTTTGGTTACAAAGTTTTGCTGGAGCCTTTCTATAAAGCCCTCCCATTTGTCTCCCGCATTGTACTTTTCATCTGATCCGTTGTTCGCCATTCTGTGGATTCTGTAATCCCGTAACTCGTCGCCACTGTAAAGTCCTGTCCCCTCAGTACAGATTCATACGAGGCATATAGTGAAGTCAAGGTCACTCTGGACCTGCACCTTTATTTCACAGCTCTGGAATGCTGCACTTGCCTGAGACCTGTCCTTATATACCTGTCTCTTGCAAGTGCACCCCTGGTGGTAAGGTATGCTGGTGGTTACAGGTCATATCTTATTAGAGTCATGTATAGCATGTTAGGATACAGTTATATATAATAATGTAAGATATATGACACAGTTGATCCAGTCTTTCTTGATATGTCAGTCCCGCCATCCCGGGAATCAGTCTGGTGAACCTTCGCTGCACTCCCTCAATAGCAAGAATGTCCTTCCTCAAGTTAGGAGAACAAAACTCCAGGTGTGGCCTCATCAAGGCTCTGTACAACTGTAGTAACATCTCCCTGCCCATGTACTCAAATCCCCTCGTTATGAAGACCAACATGCCATTTGCTTTCTTAACCGCCTGCTGTACCTGCATGCCAACCTTCAATGACTGATGTACCATGACACCCAGGTCTCGTTGCACCTCCCCTTTTCAGCAGTCAGCATTTCGTAGCACAACAGCGGGGGGTGTGTGGGGTGGGGGACGGGGGGCAGAGCTACAGCCCTGGGCCAAAAAGAGTACCGGCAGCTGCACGCGTGCGCAGTGGAGTCTGTGCGCATGCGCAGTAGCTCCTGGCTCCCAGATTCTGTGTGCGTGTGCTGCTAGCTGTGTGGGAGGGGCCCAAAGCACGCCGACCCGAGCCCTGGCCGAATGCGCTCCCCGCTGCAAGTAAGGCTGAATGGATATCTCCCCAAGGCAAGAAATATTGGAGGGGTATCACAGTGGAGGAGAAAGCCACTGGTCGAATGAGCTCACTCATTGTGGCCAGAGTGCCGATTTCCAGCCTACAGCACACAGTCCCTTGCCCTGGTCGGGTTCCTGGTGCTCCCGAATGGGTACGTGAGGTAGAAACTTTTTATTTTTTATTTATTGATTTATTGAATGATATTTTCTTTTTTCTTTTTTTTCTTTTTTCTTTTTTCTTTATTGATTTATTAATTTATTTATCATTTATTATTGATGATGGTTCTTTATTTTTAAAAGTGAAGTGCTTTGGAAAATCCCCAAACTTCCCTCTAACTTCCCTTCCCCCCATCTCTGGTTACCTGGGTCGAATTCTAAAGTGTACGCAAGGTTATTCTGAGTGTACAAAAATCGACACTTACTCTGTTCTAAGTTAATTTGGAGTAACTTTTCGCTGCCTAAACTTGCAAAACAGGCATAAGTGGCTGGTAACGCCCCCTTTTGAAAAAAAAACAAAATATCAGAACAAGAAGTTCACAGCACTAAACAAGCTGCTACCCCCACACACAGACAAAACCGGGAGAACAGGCTCTCGACTGCAGGCAGAAGCTATCAAGGGCCACAGGAACGGCCGTTCACACCTCATCAACCCAAAATGCGAGCAATCAACTACAAACTGAGAGAAGCTCAAGAGAGATCAGCCAGACGCAGCTCATTCTTTGGAAACACTTTGAACAATGGAACAGGTCTGTGCTGGAAGTGTGGGGGTGGGCACTCATCAAGGGGATATCGATTTCAGCAGGCTGTTTGCAGAAATTGTGAACATATAGGGCATTTGGCCCGCATGTGCAAAAAACGGCAGCTCGGCTGGTATACAAATCGGATGGGTCGGAAAGCGGACCAGAAGATGGTGGGGTCAGTACCCGGGACACCGATGTACAACGGGTCAACACGATCAATGGCCGCTGCTCCTATAACAGGACGCCTCCTATAATGATGAGGGCCCTACTCAACGGGATATCTGTCAACATGGAGTTGGATACGGGAGCGAGTCACTCTCTCATGGGCGCTCAACAATTTGAACAACTGTGGCCGTATAAAAGAGACAGACCAAAACTCACAAGGGTCAACACCAAACTAAGGACCGATACCAAAGAAATCGTACCAGTCCTCGGCAGCGCCATGCTCTCTGTCACACACAAAGGGACAGTGAACCGACTTCCCCTGTGGATTGTCCCCGGAGACCCCCAGTACTGCTGGGGAGAAGCTGGCTGGCAAAACTCAACTGGAAATGGGATGATGTCCATGCCATGTCATTACAGGAACGGACCTCCTGCTCAACAGTTATAAAGCGATTTGAACATCTCTTTCAGCCAGGTGTGGGCACTTTCAAAGGGGCCAAAGTCAAAATCTACCTCACGCAGGATGCTAGACCGGTCCATCACAAGGCCAGAGCTGTACACTATGTGATGAGGGAAAAGATTGAACACGAACTAGACAGGCTTCTGCGGGAAGGCATTATATCACCTGTGGAATTTAGCAACTGGGCAAGTCCCATCGTCCCAGTCATGAAGCCTGATGGACCTGTACGAATCTGTGGGGACTACAAATCTACCATAAACAGAGTCTCCCTACAGGACCAGTACCCGCTGCCCAGAGCGGAGGACTTATTTGCCACATTGGCTGGAGGAAAACTTTTCTCAAAATTAGACCTCACATCTGCGTATATGACGCAAGAATTGACCGAGGAATCCAAGCTACTCACCACCATCAACACACATCGAGGCCTTTTCATGTACAATCGATGCCCATTCGGCATCAGGTTGGCAGCTGCCACATTCCAGCGCAACATGGAGAGTCTGCTCAAGTCCATCCCGGGGACAGTTGTATTTCAAGACAACATACTTATCACGGGCAGGGACACCGACTCCCATCTCCGTAATTTGGAGGAAGTACTAAAGCGGTTGGATCGGATAGGCCTACGAGTCAAGAAATCCAAGTGCCTGTTTCTCGCACCCGAGGTTGAATTTTTGGGCAGAAAGATTGCCACTGATGGAATCCGTCCAACAGAGTCCAAAACAGAAGCAATTCGCCTGGCACCCAGGCCCAGGAATGTCTCAGAACTGCGCGCCTTTCTCGGGCTACTCAATTACTTTGGGAACTTTATGCAGAACTTGAGCACGCTGCTGGAGCCTCTCCACGTGCTACTCAGGAAGGGGTGCGAATGGTTTTGGGGGGACGCCCAGGAACGCGCCTTCAATAAGGCACGCAACCTTCTGTGTTCCAACAGTGTTTTGACTTTCTTTGACCCAGGTAAAAAGCTAGTTCTCACATGCGATGCGTCAGCGTATGGGGTCGGGTGCGTTTTGCAACATGTCAATAGAGCGGGCAAATTACAACCCATAGCTTATGCCTCCAGGTCACTTTCGCAGGCGGAGCATGGGTACGGAATGGTAGAGAAGGAGGCGCTTGCGTGCGTGTACGGTGTCAAAAAGATGCACCAATATCTTTTCGGGGCCAAGTTCGTGTTAGAAACCGACCACAAGCCCCTCACGTCCCTCCTATCCGAGAGCAAGGCAATAAACGCCAACGCCTCAGCATGAATTCAACGATGGGCACTCATGCTGGCGTCCTAGGACTATACCATAAGGCACAGACCAGGCACAGACAACTGTGCCGACGGCTTAGCAGGCTACCCCTGGTGACCACGGAAGGGTCTCACGAACATAACTGTGAGATAGTCATGGCAATCAATGCCTTTTAGTCCACAGGTTCGCCCATGACGCTCACCAAATTAGAGCCTGGACGGCCAGCGACCCCACGTTATCCTTAATAAAAAGATGTGTCCTAACCGGTGACTGGGCAGTGGCTCGCGATGCCTGCCCCGAGGAATTAAAACCCTTTCACAGGCGCATGCATGAGCTATCACTGCAAGCAGACTGCCTGATGTGGGGCAGCCCAGTAGTCATGCCTCTGCGAGGCAGAGATATATTTGTCTGGGAGCTCCACCGCGAGCACCCGGGGATCGTTCTCATAAAGGCCAGAGCCAGATCCTACGTCTGGTGGCCTGGTATTGATGCGGACTTGGAGCTCTGCGTCCGAAGGTGCACCATTTGTGCCCAACACAGCAATGCCCCCAGGGAGGCTCCACTGAGCCCCTGGCCTACCAAACCATGGTCGCGGGTGCACGTAGACTATGCGGGCCCATTCATAGGCAAAATGTTCCTCGTAGTTGTAGATGCATTTTCAAAGTGGATCGAATGCACCATTTTAAACTCGAGCACAACCTCCACCACTGTGGAGAGCTCGCAACCATGTGAAAAAAACGCATGGAATCCCTGACAGATTGGTCAGTGACAATGGTCCGTGCTTCACCAGCGCAGAATTCCAAGACTTTATCATTGACCACGGCATAAATCACGTCAAGACGGCACCGTTCAAGCCGGCCTCCAACGGCCAGGCGGAGAGAGCAGTGCAAATCATTAAACAAGACATGCTTAAAATTCAAGGTCCCATGCTGCAGGGTCGCCTGTCGCACTTACTGACTGGGATCCCCCCCCCGCGCAACTGTTGATGAAAAGGACTTTAAAAACAAGGCTCTCATTAATCCTCCCAGACATGCATGAAATTGTTGAGGCAAAGCGCCGTAAGCTGACTGAGTACCATGACAGAAATTCGACGGGGAGATGGAATGAGATAGGGGACAAAGTGTTTGTACTAAACTATGGCAGGGGTCCCAAATGGCTTGCAGGGACAGTAATGGGCAAGGAAGGAAACAGGCTACTGGTAGAACAAATGGACAATGGCAAAACCTGCCGGAGGCATGTAGACCAAGTCAAAAGCAGATTTACCAACAACACTGCGGAACCAGAGGCAGACTACAATGTGGAACTCGCACCACACCTGGTGGACAGACAGAGGGAACAACCTGAGGAAAGGGCAATCCTAACAGACAGCCCAGGCGAGTCAACAACAATCACACCAATCGAAACAGATAGCCCAGGCGAGATACCAGCAACTACACCCAAAGAAAAACAAACACCAAGGCAAACAACTGAACCAAAACTCAGATGCTCCACGCGAGAGCGTAGACCACCTGAGAGACTGAACCTATAAAGACAATAAGACCTTGGGGGACGGTGATGTCATGTATCTTACGTTATTATATATAACTGTATCCTAACATGCTATACATGTAACCACCAGCATACCTTACCATCAGGGGTGCACTTGCAAGAGACAGGTATATAAGGACAGGTCTCAGGCAAGTGCAGCATTCCAGAGCTGTGAAATAAAGGTGCAAGTCCAGAGTGACCTTGACTTCACTACATGCCTCGTGTGAATCTGTACTGAGGGGACAGGACTTTACAAACTGGGCTTGTATTCACTGGAGTTCAGAAGAATGAGAGGGGATCTCATAAAAACATTTAAAATTCTGATGGGTTTGGACAGGTTAGATACAGGAAGAATGTTCCCAATGTTGGGGAAGTCCAGAACCAGGGGTCACAGTCTAAGGATAAGGGGTAAGCCATTTAGGACCGAGATGAGGAGAAACTTCTTCACCCAGAGAGTGGTGAACCTGTGGAATTCTCTACCACAGAAAGTTGTTGAGGCCAATTCACTAAATATATTCAAAAAGGAGTTAGATGTCGTCCTTACTACTCGGGGGATCAAGGAGTATGACGAGAAAGCAGGAATGGGATACTGAAGTTGCATGTTCAGCCATGAACTCATTGAATGGCGGTGCAGGCTAGAAGGGCCGAATGGCCTACTCCTGCAAATATTTTCTATGTTTCTATGATCAGCTCGGGAAAGTCGGCATAGAGCATTGATATCGAAGGATTAGACCATCACTATTCTTGCCCATGGAGCTCCCTCCGAGACAGGCACCATCCGGTGCTCAGCCTGTCGCGTGCAGATGTTCAGGTGCAGAGACAGCCAGCACTTCCTCAACTAGTATGCTGAAACATACATGAGGATTTGCAAAACCTCTAATCTATCCACTGATACTCGAGCTGGATTCCAAGTGCAGAACTCAGGGACACAA
Source organism: Pristiophorus japonicus (assembly GCF_044704955.1). Classification (NCBI taxonomy): domain Eukaryota; kingdom Metazoa; phylum Chordata; class Chondrichthyes; family Pristiophoridae; genus Pristiophorus; species Pristiophorus japonicus. The sequence continues at coordinate 272,447,468 of NC_091977.1, read as the reverse complement.
GCAAAGATCCCCCAACCCATACCTCCTCACACCCCCCTCATACCCCCCTCACACTCCCTCTCTCCCAACCCACCTCATCTCCCACCTCCTCACACCCCCCTCATACACACTCCCACCCCTCACACCCACTCACAAACCCTCACACACCCCTCCTCCCTTCCCCCTCCCCCTCACCCTCTCCTCACTCCCACCTCCCCCCCTCACACACCCTCACAGACTCTCCCTGTCTAACTCCCCTCCCCCTCAAACTCCCCTCTCCCTCCCTCCCCCTCACCCACCCCCCTCCTCCCTCACCCCCCCATCCTCACTCCCCTCAAATCCCCTCACTGTCCCTCTCCCGTCCCCCTCATATCCCTTACACCCCTCACGCTTCTCTCTCCCTCCCCACTCCCCTCACACTCCCCTCTCCCCCCCTCCGCCTCATATTCCCCACACACCCTCACACTCCCCTCTCCTCCCCTCCCCCTCACACCCCCTCACACTCCACTCTCCTCCCCTCCCCCTCACACCACCCCTCTCCTCACGCTCCCCTCGTCCCCCCTCCCCTCACACTCCCTTCATGTCCCCCTCACACTCCCTTCATGTCCCCCTCACAATCCCTCCCCCTTACACTCTCCGCTCCCCCAAACATACCCCGCTCCCACCCCGCTCTCCCCCATTTCACCCTCACTCCCCCTCACAGTCCCTCCCCCTCTCACATCCCTCACACCCCTCCTCCTCACCCCTTCCCCCACCCTCACACCCCCTCATACTATCCTCACACTACCCTCTCCTCCTCCTCCTCATGGCCCCTCACACTCCCCTCGCCCCCTAACACCCCCTAACACCCCTTCACACCCCCACACACTCCTCTCTCCCCCCTCCCCCTCACACCCCCATACCTTCGCCCTCACACTCCCCTCTCTCCCCTCACACTCCCCTCTCCCCTCACACACCGCTCTCACTTCCTGCCCCTCACACTCCCCTCTTCCCACCTCACAACCCTCACACTCCCCTCTCATCACCTCCTCCTCCCACCCCCTCACACTCACCTCACACTCCCCTCCACCACACACTCACCTCAAAGCCCCTCACACTCCTCTCTCCCCCCTCTCTCTCCCACCCCCTCACAATCTCCTCCTATCCCCACACAACCCCCTCTCCCCCCTCCCCCTCACAGTCCCCTCTCCCCCCTCCCCCTCACATCCCCGTCACACCCTCTTCCCCCTCACACTCCTTCCACCCACTCACTCCCCCTCTCCCCCCCTCACTCCCCCCTCCCCCTTTCACTCCCCAATCTCACTCCCCCCTCCCCCTCACTTCCCCCTCCCCTGCTCACTCCCCCTCTCAACCCCCTCTCAACCCCCCTCACCCCCCTCATGCACCCCCCCTCACACACCCCCTCAAGCACACCCCTCACACCACCCTCCCGCACTCTCCCCTTCCCCTCTCACACTCACCCCCCACACACTCCCCTCCCCCTCACACTCTCCTCTGCCCCTCACATTCTCCCCTCTCCCTCACACTCTCCCCTTCCCCTCACACTCTCCCCCTCCCCCTCACACTCTCCCCTCCCCCTCACACTCTCCCCTCCCCCTCACACTCTCCCCTTCCCCTCACACTCTCCCCTCCTCCTCACACTCTCCTCTCCCCCTCACACTCTCTTCCCCTTCACATTCCCTTCCCCTCACACTCTCCTCCCCCTCATACCCCTCCCCCTCCCACCCCCTCCCACCCTTCCCCTTCCCACCCCCTCACACCCTGCTCAACCCCCCCCCCACCCCTTCACACCATCTTCACACCCCTTCCCAACCCCTCACACCCCACTCCACCCCCTCACAGTCCCCTCTCCCCCCCATCCATTCCCCCTCACACCTCCTCACACTCCCCTCTCCTCCCCTCCACCACACACACCCCTCACTCCCCCACACATCTCATCACACTCCCCTCTCCCCCTCCCCTCTTCCCTCATCCTCCTTCACCCATCCTCACACATCCTCACAACCCCCACACACACCCTCACCCCCCCCACCCCCTCACACTCCCCCCTCCCCCTCACACACCCCCCTTCCCCCCTCTTCACATTCCCACTTCTCTCACACTCTCCTCTCCCCTTCCCACCCCCTCACACTCCTTCACACCCCCTCACACTCCCCTCTCCTCCTCTCCCCCTCTCACCCCTCATACTCCCTCATACTCACTACTCCCCCCTCTCCCCTTCATACCCCGTCACACCCCTTCACACCCCCTCACACTCCCCTCTCCTCCTCTCCCCCTCTCACCCCTCATACTCCCTCACACTCACTACTCCCCCCTCTCCCCTTCATACCCCGTCACACCCCTTCACACCCCCTCACACTCCCCTCTCCTCCTCTCCCCCTCTCACCCCTCATACTCCCTCACACTCACTACTCCCCCCTCTCCCCTTCATACCCCGTCACACCCCTTCACACCCCCTCACACTCCCCTCTCCTCCTCTCCCCCTCTCACCCCCTCATACTCCCTCACACTCACTACTCCCCCCTCTCCCCTTCATACCCCGTCACACCCCTTCACACCCCCTCACACCGCCCTCACACCGCCCTCACGAACCCCTCACGAACCCCCTCACGAACCCCTCACATCCTCTCAGACCCTCTCACATCCCCTTCACATCCCCCTCACAACCTCTCAGACCCCCTCACACCCTCTCACACCCCCTCACAGGATGGTAGACATGTGGAATGGACTCCGAACAAATGCAATGTTAAATCAGTTAATTTCTTCAAAAACTGCTGAATCAATATCGAATAGGATTGAAGGTTATAGGGGTAAGTACCGAATGTGTTGATCAAATACTCGAGGGAACTGTTGTGTAGCTGGGTAATGAAAGAGTAATTTGTAGAAAACAACTATCCAAGGGCGAAGAGTGGAAGATGTAAGATTAGGTCAACACTTTGGAGCATTAATTAATCACTTTTGGGTCATCAAGAAACTTTGCTGAGCTTTCTCTGGTGAGATTAATTAAAGTGGATAATGTTATGTATGAATGCAGATCTTACCCAAATGTAAGACTTACTAGGAGGCACACCTGTGGGAGACCTAAGGGTCACCTGTGCACCCTGGGGCAAGCAGGTATAAAAGATGATTCACCATGCTGCTTCCTCACTCCAGAGTCTGAATAAAGAGACCAAGGTCACACCAGTTTGAGTTTGCGATATAGTCCTGTGAATTTATTCTGAACATAACAAATTGGCGACGAGTAATGGATCACGAACTTTCACACGGTAATGGCTGCCATTGATATTCTTGAGAGACTTGTTGAGGGTGATGATTGGGAAGCCTTCATTGAGCGCCTCAACCAGTACTTTGTGGCCAACGAATTGCACAAGTCTGAGACGGCGGCCAAGCGCAAGGCGATTCTCCTCACTGTATGTGGCCTCCTAAAAGATTTGCTGGCACTGGTCAAAATAATGGACAAATCTTATGCAGAGCTGTCTATGCTGGCTAAGGAACATCTCAAGCCAAAGCTGAGCATCCTGATTGCCAGGTATCGTTTTTACACGCACCGTTGCTCCAAGGGCCAGAACATGGCGAGTTTTGTTGCTGACCTAAGACGCCTTGCGGGCAGTGCGACTTTACAGGATCCTTGGGGGAAATGTTGCGGGACTTTTTCATGCTTGAATTGGCCACGAGGTCATCCTTCGCAAACTGCTGTCTGCCAAATCCCTAGATCTGAGCAAGACCATCACGATAGCCCAAGCCTTCATATCCACGAGCGATAACATGAAACAGATATCTTCACAGAATCGAATCTCACCGGCAAGCACCGTGCACAAAATAATGTTTGCAACAGGCAGAACGACACAGGGCAGGGCCCACCCGATTGCAGAGGCCAGACCTAGGCCTAGAGTGATTCAGAGTCCACCGTGGGGCGTGAATGCGTATCCAATAGCACCATGTTGGCACTGCGGGGGCAGCCATAGAGCTCATCAATGTAGATTCAAGCCCTATGTGTGCAAAGGCTGTGGAACAATGGGGCACCTCCAGCGAATGTGCAAATGATCTTTGACTCACCACGTAGCAGAGTCAGGAAAGGACGACCGACTCAGCGAGGATCACGCTGAACGAACAGGAGAGGCAACTCAACCTGAGGATGAAGAGAAAGTATTTGGGATATACACCTTCACCACCAAAAGCCCTCCGATAATGTTAAAAGAGTAATTTAACGGCACTCCAGTCTCCGTGGAACTAGACACGGGGGTGAGTCAATCAGTTATGAGCCAGAAGGTTTTCAAGAGGCTGTGGAGCGATGAAGCACAGTGACCTGAGCTGATCCCGATTCAGGCAAAGCTGCGCACCTACACCAAGGAACTGATACCAGTTATTGGTAGTGCGGACATAAGAGTATTCCATGAGGGAGCAGTGCACGACATACCACTGTGGATTGTTTCAGGTGATGGGCCAATGCTGCTTGGCAGGAGGTGGATGGGGTAGATTCGATGGAATTGGGAAGACCCTCTCCGGTGAACAAGGCCTCCCTTTCCCAAAGGCCGAGCAAACCCCCACTTCCAGCTGAACCAGGCATTGAAGTGCAGATCCATTTGCAGATCCCCGAGGCACAGGCCGCTCATCACAACCACGAGGAGATAAAGTTTAACCGAGCAGCGGTACAGGCACGGTACCCACCACCCGAAGCCAACGACCCTTTCGCGACGATGGAAGAGTGGGACTCTGGCCGAAATGATCCAAATCCGTCTTCCCGATGCCAGAGGCAAAATACCTGGGGAGGAAGATCATGGCAGTTGCCATCACGGACACAGATGAGAAGGCGTCCAAACCATGTGTAAGGGGGTGGTCTCTATGAGGGGGTCAGGTTCCCTTCTGACCAACTTGAGCTGTTCGAATCGCTCCCACTCCCTTGGGTTCTAGACTTTGGATTTATTTGGGTGATGTGACAAAGTGCAGAGGACACTGGTTTGATGCAAAAGAACTTTGGTTTTATTACAGTCAAGAAATTACAAACTTATAATTACTCTAATAAGAAAGTACAATGCTAAAACTTATTCAAACTTATTGAAAAACAGTACCTTACACACTCAGAGGGGTTACAATGATTCTAACAGAGAACAATACATCACATATTCAAAGGAGGTTATAGTAGAATTACACCTCCCACCTCCCAATGCCTAAATCTAGCCAGGTTAGGCTCCAGGGCAGGCAGGGACTATGTTTACCAATCCTTTTGACAGTTAACGGTAGATCACGGTTTCAGGGTTCGTTGGATGCGGTAGAGTTTACTTGCCGTACCCCGAACGTCGGAAACGACTTCTTTCTTCAGTTGGGTTGAGTCAGCTGATGGCGCGTTTTGGATCTGTGGGGTAAGTACCCGTTTTCTTTGACTAGAAATAGGTTTCTACAGTCTTTTAGATAAAGTTTTACCCGTTGGTAGGTCAGGATTAGATTGTAGAGTAGAAATTTTTCGATTCTTCGGTTTTTCCCCGTTGGAGTTCTGTTTCGAGTTTGATCGATGGCGGTGGTTTTTCGTTGATACCACGTTAGCTGTGGTCGATTGCAGCCGCGATGGGGATGTTCTTTCTTCCTTCAGGACTTCAAGACTTCGAGGCTGGAGAGGTTAGTTTACAATTGTCGCGTTGGTTTCTCTCCTTGTCTTGATGACACCAGCGTAGTGTGGTACTAGTCTGTCATACCCTCTGTTGAAACAGGGGGCCAGTTATACGATTTGAGTGGTTCTAATCTTGGCGCCAAATCTGTTCAGAATTCTTTGTTTAAATTTGGTGGGCTTGACTCTTCTTTGTAATATATTGGTGGGCTCGTTAAAAGCTAATATGTTTTGGGTGGGTTGATATTCGAAAACTGTTCCTTTATGGAAATATTAGCTGGGTAATCGCAATGTCCTTTTGTGCTTAGTTTTTCGCATACAGGCTGGATTGGGCCTCTTTGTGATGTATATGCTGAAATGGTTTTTCCAGATACATGTTGATGGGTAGCTATCTCTGGATGATTTTGTAATGTTAATGTCTCTTGTGGAGAAGGATTCTCGAATACCCATTTCCCCAGATAGGTTACTTTAGTCCTCACACCCAGGTAGTCTCACTAATCAGGGTGTCTCCTGTTAGTTCTTTAGGCCTGCCCACAGCCTTGAATTTGTCTTGTAAAGGTTCAAAATTCTATTAAAGTTCGTAGTTTCTTTCATAAGCACTTTAGGGTTCTAAACTTTTCGGTAGATAGTCCCAAATTAAATTTCCTTTCGAATGAGCCCAAACACAGGGGGTGGTTATTGTGAATTTTGCACCCCTTCACACGGGACGAAGGTGCATCCAGACTACGGACGAGAGTGCATCCAGGTCACGGGACGAGAGAGCGTCCAGACCACGAGACGAGAGAGCATCCAGACCACGGGACAAGAGAGTGTCCAGACCACGGAGGAATGTATCGCACAACAAGGAAGATGACTAGGTTTAGGGCAAAGGTAAAGGGGCGGCCGCGGTGAAGGCCAGGAACCCACTACGCTCAAATAAATTGTGTGCACCATGTAACCTTGCTAGCGGCCTTTCGCTGTCAATGATGTACCAGTGTATGGGGTTGGGGGTACCTTACAACAAGCCAAAGTAGCGGGCGAACACCAACTGGTCATATATCTATCTGACAAAGTATTCGTAGCAAGTGAGATGTTACCACACGGGGTCGGGAGTGCTGTGCAGCAAGCAAAAGTAGCGGGCGAGCCCCAAACATATATCAAATGAGTTAAACAAAGCAGCAGTCTGTGTTCGCGGGACTAAAGAGACATACCAAAGAGTGTCCCAATATATGATCGAGTCAGACAAGCTGCTCATCCCACAAGATTGGGAGAGCAGACGCACCATTATCGATGCATTGTTTCAAGAGTGTCCAACCCTGTCTGTGCACTGTAACATGATCTGCCACGGGCCAGGCACAGAGAGCGGCACCTATGCTCTCAGTTGGCCACCGTTGCCCACCCCCGGGGTGGAAACGGTGCAGCCTGCAGACCCACTCAGTCATGGAAGTGCTAGAAAGCGAGGGGTCAACCGTAATGGCCCCTCAGCTTAGGACGTGGACCAGCCATGATCCCATGTTACCGCTGGCCAAAGGTGAACTGCTAGACGGGATGTGGCAACCTCTCCGCCAAAGAGACTGTAGACCCATCCCAACGTTGCAAAGCAAGGCAGGGCGGCTGCACACAGTCGGTCCGGGGCCCCATACTACGGCCCAATGTCCATGGGAACCACTAGGCCTCCCGTCACCACCGAAAGTCTCAAGGCCATTGCGGCCATCCTGGGCTTGCCAAACCTCAGGGTCAGCGCCCAAATCACTAAACCTAGCACCAGGCGTGCCACGGTAGCCTTCCTATCGAACCGGCTATCCTGGGTGCTACACAATCACCAGAAAGAATCACTCAGAACCGAGCCTTCCGCATGCCATCAGCAGAGAATGCACCATAAGTGCACGGCCCCTCCACACGACATCAGAATAAGTGATGTAGACCGTGTTCAGGGCCCCTGTTGGGCCGCTAGCACCGCATTAGCCAAGGGGAAGAATGGAGTGTATGTGAAGAAAACGGAGCGTTTAATTGTGAAATCATTGACCGGGCTAACAAGTAAAGCAGTTGGACAAGACCAAACTGCGAACGACAGATCACCAGGAACCACTGTGAAAGGACTTGGCCCCCAATGACCCACGAACACGATCAACTTCGCCGTCAACCATAAGGATGAACCCACCATGTCAGGACTTTAACCCAGGCGATCGACCCGGGGGCGCGGGGCGTCAGATTGCCTCAACTTGCAAATAACTTGCACAATAAGACTTGGGGGAGTGGGGAGTGATGTTATGTATGTATGTAGACCTTACCCAAATGGAAGACTGGCCACTAGGGGGCACACCTGTGGGAGACCCAAGGGTCACCTGTACACCCTGGGGCAAGCAGGTATAAAAGATGATTCACCATGCTGCTTCCTCACTCTTGAGTCTGAATAAAGAGACCAAGGTCACAACAGTTTGAGCTTGCGATATAGTCCTGTGAATTTATTCTGAACATAACAGATAAAGTGCATCGTTAAGCTGATGTGCAAAATGTCTATGGAAGGAGCAGGACTGATGGATAAAATGGCCTTTTCTCATTCCTCAGCTTGTTATGTTGAACACTACCCAATTTCCGCAAGTCATTCTGTGCTTGCACAAGTCACAAGTGCAGGACAAAATGAATGAGCTTCAATCGGACCAGAGATGCCCTCTCCCCCCACCCCCTCACAGGGTACAAGACATGATTAAATCTATGACATATCTGTCCTTGTCATAGTTGCATCAGGCTGCATCCTATTGCATCTTCCTTAATATTTAAACATAAACCAAAACCAAAGTGCATCATGTCATAAGTAACATTGTGTTGACTGTTTTAATCGAATGCCCTCCAGCCCCACATGCAAGTAACAGAACCAGACTGATTCCTGGGATGGGGGAATGCCCTATGAGGAGAGATTGAGTAGACTAGGCCTATATTCACTCGAGTTTCAAAGAATGAGAGAAGATTTCATTGAAACATACAAAATTCTTACAGGGCTTGACAGGGTAGATGCAGGGAGGATGTTTCCCCTGGCTGGGGAGTCTAGAACCAGGGGTCACAGTCTCAGAATAAGGGGTTGGCCATTTAGAACTGAGATGAAGAGAAACCTCTTCACTCAAAGGGTGGTGAATCTTTGGAATTCTCTACCCCCAGAGGGCTGTGGAGGCTCAGTTGTTGAGTATATTCAAGACAGAGATCAAGGGATAAGGAGATCCGGCGGGAAAGTGTTGAGATAGAAGATCAGCCATGATCTCATTGAATGGCAGAGCCGAATGGCCTACTCCTGTTCCTCATTCTTATGTTCTTATGCAAGTACAGGCATTGTAAAGTGTCTTCATTTATGTTTAGAATGACTGCGTTTAGTTGTATCCTGTAACTCATGTAGGAACTCCTCATACTCATGCTCGTATTACCTGTAGCAATAAAGGTGATTATCAGAAATAATGATAAGTAACAGAGCACTGCAAATGGCAATGCTTTGGAATAATTTGTAGAAGGAAATCCAAGCTTATGATGAATAAAACGATACGCTATTGCCAGCAGCTGGGGTGGGGGTTGGGGGGGCGGGGGTGGAGTTGGTAGGCGGGTGCTGAGCTGTGAAAGTGAAGGATGAGTGTAAATCTCCAATTAAAGAATTTGGAAAGAAGTTTGTACAGAGAGAGTGAAATACATTAATTTGATTGGTAGCTGGAAAATTAAATCTAACCACTGTGGGTAGATAAATAAATATGTATGCTCATATTTAATACTGCTGTCTATCCATTCAAAGCAGACTTTTATAGCAAAGACAGGGAAGTTTATAGAATTACATGGAGTGTACGCAGAAACCGGCCATTCGGCCCACATGGTCTATGCCGGTGTTTATGCTCCACACAGGCCTCCTGCTTTTGAAGGTCGCATGGCCAAAGTTCCACACCATTTTCTAAATGTGTCTTCCACCAATGATCTGTATAAATTTGGAATGTCTTGTTTTAACCTCCAGTTAACAAGAATAAGAGTGTTTGATCGATTTTGCTTAGTTCAGTTTACCACCAGAAACAAATTAACAGACAGTTGGTCAGAAACAAAGGCATTGTATTGGTTCTGTGATACAGCATTGGCAACACTCCTCATTTACCACTGAAGAGGTTTTAATATCCACCAATCGACTTACCTTTCAGTTACCTTCCAAATTATCTCGCAAAATGAAACTTAAATGTCGGCTGAAATGTAATCATCACCAATTACATTTATTTAAATTAATGACATTACTATACAACACACTGCTTAACTAAAACTGTTTTAAATGCAGTACACACTGATTTTATTTCTCAGTGTTAGGGAACTTCCCCTACTGTTTGATTATTAACCTAACAAAGGGGACATACGGAAAATGGGGGCCGGGGTTAGGGTGAGTTTTTGATCTTGTCCGGTGTGTATATTTTTCACCTAGATATCAGACTCTTTTAATTTTTTGTTGGAATAAACCATTTCCACTGATATTGAAACCATGGAGGTTAACAATACTGGTTTCAAAGTACTTCAGCTACACATAGTAGCAATTATTGGCCCAGATATTGCGCTGGGAGGCTTCCCGCGGGCAAATGCCTTCGACCTGAAACATTTCCATGAATCTACCTTGTGGTCCTGGAGGTTCGGAGATAGAAACATAGAAACATAGAAAATAGGTGCAGGAGCAGGCCATTCAGCCCTTCTAGCCTGCACCGCCATTCAATGAGTTCATGGCTGAACATGAAACTTCAGTACCCCCTTCCTGCTTTCACGCTATACCCCTTGATCCCCCGAGTAGTAAGGACTTCATCTAACTCCCTTTTGAATATATTTAGTGAATTGGCATCAACTACTTTCTGTGGTAGAGAATTCCACAGGTTCACCACTCTCTGGGTGAAGAAGTTTCTCCTTATCTCGGTCCTAAATGGCTTACCCCTTATCCTTAGACTGTGACCCCTGGTTCTGGACTTCCCCAACATTGGGAACATTCTTCCTGCATCCAACCTGTCCAAACCCGTCAGAATTTTAAACGTTTCTATGAGGTCCCCTCTCACTCTTCTGAACTCCAGTGAATATAAGCCCAGTTGATCCAGTCTTTCTTGATAGGTCAGTCCCACCATCCCGGGAATCAGTCTGGTGAATCTTCGCTGCACTCCCTCAATAGCAAGAATGTCCTTCCTCAAGTTAGGAGACCAAAACTGTACACAATACTCCAGGTGTGGCCTCACCAAGGCCCTGTACAACTGTAGCAACACCTCCCTGCCCCTGTACTCAAATCCCCTCGCTATGAAGGCCAACATGCCATTTGCTTTCTTAACCGCCTGCTGTACCTGCATGCCAACCTTCAATGACTGATGTACCATGACACCCAGGTCTCGTTGCACCTTCCCTTTTCCTAATCTGTCACCATTCAGATAATAGTCTGTCTCTCTGTTTTTACCACCAAAGTAGATAACCTCACATTTATCCACATTATACTTCATCTGCCACGCATTTGCCCACTCACCTAACCTATCCAAGTCACTCTGCAGCCTCATAGCATCCTCCTCGCAGCTCACACTGCCACCCAACTTAGTGTCATCCGCAAATTTGGAGATACTACATTTAATCCCCTCGTCTAAATCATTAATGTACAATGTAAACAGCTGGGGCCCCAGCACAGAACCCTGCGGTGCCCCACTAGTCACTGCCTGCCATTCTGAAAAGTACCCATTTACTCCTACTCTTTGCTTCCTGTCTGACAACCAGTTCTCAATCCACGTCAGCACACTACCCCCAATCCCATGTGCTTTAACTTTGCACATTAATCTCCTGTGTGGGACCTTGCCTTCTGAAAGTCCAAATATACCACATCAACTGGTACTCCTTTGTCCACTTTATTGGAAACATCCTCAAAAAATTCCAGAAGATTTGTCAAGCATGATCTCCCTTTCACAAATCCATGCTGACTTGGACCTATCATGTCACCATTTTCCAAATGCGCTGCTATGACATCCTTAATAATTGATTCCATCATTTTACCCACTACTGAGGTCAGGCTGACCGGTCTATAATTCCCTGCTTTCTCTCTCCCTCCTTTTTTAAAAAGTGGGGTTACATTGGCTACCCTCCACTCGATAGGAACTGATCGAGAGTCAATGGAATGTTGGAAAATGACTGTCAATGCATCCGCTATTTCCAAGGCCACCTCCTTAAGTACTCTGGGATGCAGTCCATCAGGCCCTGGGGATTTATCGGCCTTCAATCCCATCAATTTCCCCAACACAATTTCCCGACTAATAAAGATTTCCCTCAGTTCCTCCTCCTTACTAGACCCTCTGACCTCTTTTATATCCGGAAGGTTGTTTGTGTACTCCTTAGTGAATACTGAACCAAAGTACTTGTTCAATTGGTCTGCCATTTCTTTGTTCCCCGTTATGACTTCCCCTGATTCTGACTGCAGGGGACCTACTTTTGTCTTTACTAACCTTTTTCTCTTTACATACCTATAGAAACTTTTGCAATCCGCCTTAATGTTCCCTGCAAGCTTCTTCTCGTACTCCATTTTCCCTGCCCTAATCAAACCCTTTGTCCTCCTCTGCTGAGTTCTAAATTTCTCCCAGTCCCCAGGTTCGCTGCTATTTCTGGCCAATTTGTATGCCATTTCCTTGGCTTTAATACTATCCCTGATTTCCCTTGATAGCCACGGTTGAGCCACCTTCCCTTTTTTATTTTTACGCCAGACAGGAATGTACAATTGTTGTAATTCATCCATGCGGTCTCTAAATGTCTGCCATTGCCCATCCACAGTCAACCTCTTAAGTATCATTAGCCAATCTATCTTAGCCAATTCATGCCTCATACCTTCAAAGTTCTGGACCATGGTCTCTGAATTAACTGTTTCATTCTCCATCCTAATGCAGAATTCCACCATATTATGGTCACTCTTCCCCAAGGGGCCTCGCACAATGAGATTGCTAATTAATCCTCTCTCATTACACAACACCCAGTCTAAGATGGCCTCCCCCCTAGTTGGTTCCTCGACATATTGGTCTAGAAAACCATCCCTTATGCACTCCAGGAAATCCTCCTCCACCGTATTGCTTCCAGTTTGGCTAGCCCAATCTATGTGCATATTAAAGTCACCCATTATAACTGCTGCACCTTTATTGCATGCACTCCTAATTTCCTGTTTGATGCCCTCCCCAACATCACTACTACTGTTTGGAGGTCTGTACACAACTCCCATTAACGATTTTTGCCCTTTGGTGTTCTGCAGCTCTACCCATATAGATTCCACATCATCCAAGCTAATGTCTTTCCTACATATTGCATTAATCTCCTCTTTAACCAGCAATGCTACCCCACCTCCTTTTCCTTTTATTCTATCCTTCCTGAATGTTGAATACCCCTGGATGTTGAGTTCCAAGCCCTGATCATCCTGGAGCCACGTCTCCGTAATCCCAATCACATCGTATTTGTTAACATCTATTTGCACAGTTAATTCATCCACCTTATTGCGGATACTCCTTGCATTAAGACACAAAGCCTTCAGGCTTGCTTTTTTAACACCCTTTGTCCTTTTAGAATTTTGCTGTACAGTGGCCCTTTTTGTTCTTTGCCTTGGGTTTCTCTGCCCTCCACTTTTCCTCATCTCCTTTCTGTCTTTTGCTTTTGCCTCATTTTTGTCTCCCTCTGTCTCCCTGCATAGGTTCCCATCCCCCTGCAATATTAGTTTAACTCCTCCCCAACAGCACTAGCAAACACTCCCCCAGGTGCAGACCGTCCGGTTTGTACTGGTCCCACCTCCCCCAGAACCGGTTCCAATGCCCCAAGAATTTGAATCCCTCCCTGCTGCACCACTGCTCAAGCCATGTATTCATCTGCGCTATCCTGCGATTCCTACTCTGACTAGCACGTGGCACTGGTAGCAATCCCGAGATTACTACTTTTGAGGTCCTACTTTTTAATTTAGCTCCTAGCTCCTTAAATTCTTTTCGTAGGACCTCATCCCTTTTTTTACCTATGTCGTTGGTACCAATGTGCACCACGACAACTGGCTGTTCTCCCTCCCATTTCAGAATGTCCTGCACCCGCTCCGAGACATCCTTGACCCTTGTTGTTTGTCCTGCACCTCTCTGCGAAGGCCTGCGTAGAGGCCCACGTATCTCAGGGACTTGAGTGCTTCGCATGCGTCCCTGGGACCATGTGGGCCAGCCCAACCAACCAAAATAGGGATGTTGGCCTTTATTGCAAGGGGGATGGAGTATAAAAGCAGAGAGGTCCTGCTACAACTGTACAGGGTATTGGTGAGGCCACACCTAGAGTACTGCGTATAGTTTTGGTCTCCGCATTTAAGGAAGGATATACTTGCATTGGAGGCTGTTCAGAGAAGGTTCACTAGGTTGATTCCGGAGATGAGGTGGTTGACTTAGGTTGAGTAGGTTGGGCCTCCACTCATTGGAGTTGAGAAGAATGAGAGGTGATCTTATTGAAACTTATAAGATAATGAGACTACTCGACAAGGTGGATGCAGAGAGGGTATTTCCACTCACAGGGGAAACTAAAACTAGGGGACATAGCCTTAGAATAAGGGGCCGCCCATTTAAAACTGAGATGATGAGAAATTTCTTCTCTCAGAGGGTTGTAAATCTCTGGAATTCTCTGCCCCAGAGAGCTGTGGAGACTGGGTCATTGAATATATTTAAGGAGATAGACAGATTTTTGAGCGATAAGGGAGTAAAGGGTTATGAGGAATGGGCAGGGAAGTGGAGCTGAGTCAATGATCAGTTCAGCCATGATCTTATTGAATGGCGGAGCAGGCTCAAGGGGCCAAATGGCCTACTCCTGCTCCTAATTCTTTAGTTCTTATGTTCTTATATTCCCATTCGTCAGTACTCTCGCTCAAGCCAACATCCTCAGCATCGAAGCACTGACCACATTCGCCCAGCTCCGTTGGGTGGGCCGCATTGTTCGCATGCCCGACACGAGACTCCCAAAGCAAGCGCTCTACTCAGAACACCTAGCAAGCAAGCCCCAGGTGGACAGAGGAAACGTTTCAAGGACACTCTTAAAGCCTCCTTGATAACATCCCCACCGGCATCTGGGAATCGCTGGCGCAAGACCGCCCTAAGTGGAGGAAGATCATCCGGGAGGGCGCTGAGCACCTCGAGTCTCATCGCCAAGAGCATGCAGAAACCAAGCGCAGACAGCGGAAGGTGTGTGCAGCAAACCAGACTCCCCACCCAACCTTTCCTTCAACCACTGTCTGTCCCACCTGTCACAGAGACTGTAATTCCCGTATTGGACTGTACAGTCACCTGAGAACTCACTTTTAGAGTGGAGCAAGTCTTCCTCGAATTTGAGGAACTGCCTCTGATGATTCCTATTCATATTTGTGGTGATTCCCTATATAAAGAATCACCAAGAGTATGAATGGGAATACCCCCCAAAACACACACACTTAAAATAAAAATTTTAAAAATCACATATTTTAAAATAATCAAAATGGAATTTAATTAATTATTTAAAACAAAAACTTAATTTTTGAAAAATAAGTTTACATATTTTAAAAGGTTCTGAAAATAAACTTACCTTATTTAATAGGATTTTAAATGTTTAAATTATTGGAAAAAAATTATTTTTCTGTGCTTTGAAAGTCTTGCGCTGATAAAAGACTGCTTTTATCAGTCATAAGAATTTCAAGGACATTTGCTGGGTGGAGTTTAGATAAATAGCCCAACTCTCCATCCGCAGAGGCCCTTTACTTCCGGATGCCTGCGATCTGTCAAGAGGATTCTTGACATATCGCAAGTTCCGGGTTTAGCCGCATGTGCTTCGCATACCTAAACCCAGAACTTGTGGTGTCCCTATGGGCACATGCACACTGGTACCTGCCCATAGGGGCCACAAATTCAGGCCATTATCATTAAAAGCATTAGCAATTTACATTTGGACATCAACACTCAGTTTCAATGCAAGTTCAGCAAACTTTTTTTGTAAGAAAGTCAAGATAAAATCTGCAGAGACTGATTTGTACAGTCAAGAATTTATTTCTCACAAACTAGGTCACATCCTGGTTTAGTGACTTACATTCTTGACTTAGCTAAGTACACAATGGTTTGCAGTAATATTCATATATCTGCCATTCAGAGTGTCTGCACTGGACTTCAATATTCACAGATATCGATATTAATCAACTATGGTATTTGACATTCAAAATATCTGCAATGCAATGTTGGAAGATGAGCAAAATCAAGATATCCAAAAAATACTGATGCTGGAAATCTGAAATAAAAACAGATTTGCTGAAATCGCTCACAGGTCTGGCTCTGGCGAAAGATCATCGCCCTGAAACATTGGGCTCAATTTTCCCCAAACATTTTTTTGGCGTACTTAAAGAGTTACACCCGATTTTTTGGGGCCCAAATACGCCAAAAAAAAATGTTCTAAGTTTCCCCATTGGATTTCTTCATTTTGACGTGGCGTAACCCAACCTTTAGTTTTGGGGGTGGAGCCTTGATCTGCGGCAAAAAGATCGGCTGCTATGGTAATCAGGGACACAATGCGAGCTGAGGCTGCAAAGTGAAGCATACAGCCAGCTCCCAACACATTAAAAATAATTGAAAAACACATAGCAGCAACTTACCTCCAACTCTCTCTCTCGGAGAGTGAGAGAGAGAGAGAGAGAGAACCGGGGGGAACGAGAATGGGACCGGACTGTATGTGTGAACTGGGGACTGAGATTGGGACCGGACAACCTTCGGGCGGGGTTGGAGATAAGTTGCTGCTATGTGTTTTTCAATTCTTTCACTGTGTCCGGGCATCTTTCCTTACCTGCGCCGATTTCCTTAACACTAGGGAAGGTTTTTCTGGAGAGGCCACATACGCTGGCCTAATCAGAACTGGAGTAACTCTCAGCTGGCCGAACTTTCCTAAATGCCAGAAGTAGGTAGGTGGGTACGAGCCCACATTGGCTGAAAAAAAACTGACTTAAAAAAATTGTAACTGAGTTACACTGGTGCAAATTGATTGGGGAAACTTAGGCCAAAAAGAGCAGCCTGCTGCAAAAAAAGGCGCAAATCACTGAGGAAAATTGAGCCCAATATTAACCCTAAACTCCTCTCTCCACAGATGCCATCCAACCTGCTGAGTGTTTTCAGTATTTTCTCTTTCTACAACCGAGGTGACACCTGTCAAGACCCTTTGTTTAAAAAGAGGAAACTTATTTCATAAAATAGGAAGGATCTGATGTTAGAGTTTCCACACAAAACAATCACACTGCGATTCTGCTTTAAGGAAATTACTTAAATAGATCCTACCCAATTTACTCTTGATGCATTCAGTAATGTTGTAGGTTTCTGATTATACATAAATGTGGTTACAAACAGCATTTCTGACTGCCCCAATTTATGCTATGTATGGAAGTAGAAACATAGAAACATAGAAACATAGAAAATAGGTGCAGGAGTAGGCCATTCGGCCCTTCGAGCCTGCACCACCATTCAATAAGATCATGACTGATCATTCACCTCAGTACCCCTTTCCTGCTTTCTCTCCATACCCCTCGATCCCTTTAGCCTTAAGGGCCATATCTAACTCCCTCTTGAATATATCCAATGAACTGGCATCAACAACTCTCTGCGGTAGGGAATTTCACAGGTTAACAACTCTCTGTGTGAAGAAGTTTCTCCTCATCTCAGTCCTAAATGGCCTATCCCTTATCCTAAGATTGTGTCCCCTGGTTCTGGACTCCCTTCCAGGTGTCACGGCCAGTAGTGGAGAAGTGGAACAGACAATTCAGAACTGAACAACGGTCACAGTTCCAAGCAGCCAGTGTTGCACCAAGCACAATTGGCTGCCCAGCTGGTAAGGCCTCCTCAAGTGTTCTAAAATCAGAAATGAAAAAAGGCCACTTGAGCTGGTGATGGGATGATTCATTAATATGGAGAGAATGAGAGGTGGGACTGTACATTTACATGGGGAGAATGGGAGGTGGGATTGTACATCTACATGGGGAGAATGGGAGGTGGGACTGCACATCTACATGGGGAAAATGGGAGGTGGGACTGTACATCTACATGGGGAGAATGGGAGGTGGGACTGTACATCTACATGGGGAGAACGAGAGGTGGAACTGTACATCTACATGGGGAGAATGGGAGGTGGGACTGTACATCTACATGGGGAGAATGGGGGGTGGGACTGTACATCTACATGGGGAGAATGGGAGCTGGCACTGTACATCTACATGGGGAGAATGGGAGATGGGACTGTACATCTACATGGGGAAAATGGGAGGTGAGACTGTACATCTACATGGGGAGAATGGGAGGTGGGACTTGACATCTACATGGGGAGACTGGGAGGTGGGACTGGACATCCATATGGGGAGAATGGGAGGTGGGACTGTACATCTACATGGGGAGAATAGTAAGGGATTTCAACAACCCTAATATTAACTGGGATAGAATAAGCGTGCAAGGTAGGGTTGGATTTTCATCATTTTTTAGATCATTTATCACCCATTTACCACCGAAAATACCACCGGTGGTAAATTCATCGCAGCTTACCACCGAAATATTGCCGATTTCATAATTTAGCACCGAAACACCATCTGTGTTAAATTTATCAGTTATTTACCACCACTGGTAAAAAATACCACCGTTCTTATTTTTTGGCCGCTTTTATGATGTCATTAAGTGTGCAACACAGAACTACCACTGAAAATTACCACCAGAGGTAAATTCATAAATACCACCATTTTTACCACTGGCCTAAATTACCACCGAGAAAAGTGCAGTCTTATCTGATTTTATCTGATTGAATCCAGTGCTACGGACACCATTTTAAAAAACAGAGCTGCAGTCCATTCCACATGAGAGAAGGCTGAATTTTACACAGGCATCTTTATATGAGTTCAGAATTAGATTTTAAGGTTATTTGAGGTTTTTACTGGATTATTTGAGAAAATTGGAGGACATTGAGGACATTTTGAGAACATTTTGAGGATATTAGAGGACATCAATAACTCATAAATCAACACTTCACTTGAACAGTGAATTACGTTTCACCTTTACTGCCCACTCTATCATTGAGTTTTACCCTTCATTTTCTAAAAGTTAGACACAGTACAAGAATGGTTAGGCTTAACAAAATGTTATAAAATGTTGTAAACTTTGAAAAATGTAAAAGTCAATAAATAAATAATTTTTTAACTTCAACAATTTAACATTTTTTACAGCAACAATATAACAACAATAACACAACAAGAACAACTACAAGAACTACAACATCATCATCATCATCATAGGCAGTCCCTCGGAATCGAGGAAGACTTGCTTCCACTTTTAGCATGAGTTCTTAGGTGGCTGTACAGTCCAATACGAGAACCACAGTCTCTGTCACAGGTGGGACAGTTGAAGGGAAGGGTAGGCGGGGAGCCTGGTTTGCCACATGCTCCTTCCATTGCCTGCGCTTGATTTCTACATGCTCTCGGCGACGAAACTCGAGGTGCTCAGTGCCCTCCCGGATGCACTTCCTCCACTTAGGACGGTCTTTGGCCAGGGACTCCCAGGTGTCGCACTTTATCAGGGAGACTTTGAGGGTGTCCTTGTAACGTTTCCTCTGCCCACTTTTGGCTCGTTTGCCGTGGGCAAGTTCCAAGTAGAGCGCTTGCTTTGGGACATCAACATCAACAGCAAGAACAAAAACAGCAATGAAACATCAGCCCCACCCTGCATTTCTTTTACTTGCTGCCAAGACTCCAACACTGAAATACCACTGAAAATTCATCAATACCACCCACAAAAATACCACCCATTTTACTTTGAGTGTTGCACGATGAAAAATAAGAACGAAATACAGTTACCCTATGACCGGTCATATTTGATGAAAATAGCAGCCTTGAGTGAAAGTGGTATTTCGGTGGTACAATAACCCGCGATTTTTAAATAGCACTGAAGTACCACCGGAAAACCAGTGCTGGGCTAAATGATGAAAATCCAGCCCAATTGGTGTGGAATTCCTAAAATGCATTCAGGAGAACATTTTTAGCCAGTATGTAGCAAGTCCTACAAGGGAGGGGGCGGTTCTGGACTTAGTGTTCGGGAATGAAGCTGGGCAGGTGGAAAGGGAATGATGCTTGGGCAGGTGGAAGGGGTATCAGTGGGAGAGCATTTTGGTGCTGGTGATCATAATTCAGTTAGATTTAGGGTAGTTATGGAAAAGGATGAAGATAGACCAGGAATAAAGATTCTCAATTGGAGAAATCCCAAATTTTGCTAAGCTGAGATGGGACGTAGCAGAAGTGGACTGGAAACAGCTATTTGAAGGTAAGTCAGTGCCAGAGCAGTGGGAGGCATTCAAGCAGGAGATTCTGAGGGTCCAAATAAAAAGGGTGGGACTAACAAATCTAGAGCCCCTGGATATCAAGGGGGAGACAGGGTAAGATAAAGAAAAAGGCAGGCTTATGACAGATACCGAGGGCTCAATACTACAAAAAGTCTAGAGGAGTATACAAAGTGTAGGGGTGAAATTAAAAAGGAAATTAGGAAATTATGAAAAAAATTGACACATAAAATCAAGGAAAACCCAAAGATGTTTTATAAATACATTAAGAACAAAAGGATAAATAAAGAAAGAGGAGGGTCTATTGGCTAAGTTAATGTG
Organism: Pristiophorus japonicus; assembly: GCF_044704955.1. Lineage (NCBI taxonomy): Eukaryota > Metazoa > Chordata > Chondrichthyes > Pristiophoridae > Pristiophorus > Pristiophorus japonicus. The sequence goes on along the minus strand of NC_091977.1, from coordinate 272,427,265 downwards.
TGTGTGCAGGCGGAAGACGTGGGTATAGTTCTTAATGAATATGTTATGTCTGTTTTCAAAAAAGAGAGGGGCGATGCAGACATTGCAATCAGGGAGGAGGAATGTGAGATATTTGATTAAATAAACATAGTGAGAGAGGAAGTATTAAGGAGTTTAGCAGCTATGAAAGTGGATAAATCCCCAGGTCCAGATGAAATGTATCCCAGGCTGTTAAGAGAAACAAAAGAGGAAATAGCAGAGGCTCTGACCATTAGTTTCCAATCCTCTCCGGCTGCAGGTGTGGTGCCGGAGGACTGGAGGACTGCTAAAATTGTACCTTTGTTTAAGAAAGGAGAAAGGGATAGACCGAGTAATTGCAGGCCAGTCAGCCTAACCTCGGTGGTCTGAAAATTATTGAAAAAAATTCGGAGAGACAGGATAAACCTTCATTTAGAAATACATGGATTAATCAAGGACATTCAGCATGGATTTGTTGAGGGAAAGTCGTGTCTGACTAACTTGATTGAATTCTTTGAGGAAGGAACAAGGAGGCTCGATGAGGGTAATGCGTTAGTGTATATGGATTTCAGCAAGGCTTTTGATAAGATCCCACATGACAGACTGGTCACGAAAGTAAAAGCCAAGGCAAAGTGGCAAATTTGATCCAAAATTGGCTCAGAGGCAGGAAGCAAAGAGTGTTTTTGTGACTGGAAGGCTATATCCAGTGGGGTTCCGCAGGGCTCAGTGCTAGGTCCCTTGCTTTTTGTGATATATAGCAATGATTTAGATTGGATTAAGATGTTTGCAGATGATACAGAAATTGTCTGTCTGGTTCATAATGAAGAAGAAAGCTGTAGACAGCAGGAAGATATCAATGAACTGGTCAGGTGGGCAGAACAGTGACAAATGGAATTCAATCCGGAGAAGTGTGAGGTAATGCATTTGGGGAGGGCTAACAAGGCAAGGGAATACACATTAAATGGTAGGACACTGAAAGATGTAGAGGAGGAAAGGGACCTTGGAGTGCAGGTCCACAGATCCCTGAAGGTAGCAGGCCAGGTAGATAAGGTGGTTAAGAAGGAATATGGAATACTTGCCTTTATTAGCCGAGGCATAGAATACAAGAGCAGAGAGGTTATGCTTCAACTGTATAAAACACTGGTTAGGCCACAGCTAGAGTACTGTGTGCAGTTCTGGTCACCACATTACAGGAAAGATGTGATTGCATTAGAGAGGGTACAGAGGAGATTTACGAGGATGTTGCCTGGACTGGAGAATTTTAGTTATGAGGACAGATTGGATAGGCTGGGGTTGTTTTCTTTGGAACAGAGGAGGCTGAGGGGAGACCTTATTGTGTATAAAATTATGAGGGGCCTGGACAGAGTGGATAGAAGGACCTATTTCCATTAGCAGAGGGGCAACAACCAGTGGGCATAGATTTTAAGTAATTGGTAGCAGGTTTAGAGGGGATTTGAAGAGATTTTTTTTCACCTAGAGGGTAATGGGGGTCTGGAACTCACTGCTTGAAAAGATGCTAGAGGCAAAAACCCTCACCACATTTAAAAAGTACTTGGATATGCACTTGAAGTGCTCTAACCTACAGGGCTACGGACCAAGAGCTGCAAAGTGGGATTTGGCTGGATAGCTCTTTGTCGGCCATCGCGGACACAATGGGTTGAAATGGCCTCTTTCCATGCTGTAAATTTCTATGATTAATGATGATCTACATGGGGAGAATGGTTGGTGGGACTGTACATCTACATGGGGAGAGCAGGTAAGGAAGGAAAGAACTGGGGAATTCCATACAAACATTTTAATAATTCATTCAAAATGTGCCAAATATTTTTCTTCAATTTGCTCTCTCGATGTGGACGATGCCGCAAAGGCTGTATTTATTACCCTGTAAAACCGCTGCTAGGCTACTTGAGAGGGCTTTAAGAGTCAACCACACAGAGTGTATTAGAGTCATGTGTAAAGCTGAGTAGGTAAGAATGGCTGGATCTCTTCACTGTAGGGCTTTAATGAAGCAGTTTGGTTGTTATGACAGTCCAGAAGCTATTATAGTGCTTTGCTTTCTGGTGCCAGCCCATAAATTATCAGATTTATTGATTTCAATTTCACGTTGCCATGGTGGGATTTGATCTCATGACATCTGGGTTGCTATCCCATACTGTAACCACTGTAGAACAAATTACACCAAATGATTGTGTGAACAATTTGCAGAATACTATAAAATAAAATCTTCATGAGACATAGATCGGGCAGAAGTAGTAATGGGAGTGGTACTAATGTGTAGTATTTTGAGCACAATCCGTACCGTTGGGAGAGAAAATGGTGGCATCTGGAGTCAGTCCAGCCTGGGTTCCATTCGCTACTCTTGAATCTGTGCATAGACAGTATGGGCTATCTGAAACCTCTGTACCAAGCACAGGCCTAAAAAGCCGGAGACGCAAATATCAAAGTCAACTAGTAGTTAACGAAACAGTAATCTGATCTGAGCAACGTCCTGTGCTATTAAATACAAGAACTCAGCATCTTGACAAATGGAGCTGCAAACCCATTCGAAAACTACATATCTAGCATTCCTCAGTCCACCATTTTAACAGAGGCACTAACCTGTTAATTCTAAATGGGTTACCTAAAATAACAGGCAGAAGGGTGTAATTTAAATGTGCTAATGATTCCTCAGCTAATATCACCAACAGCAATGTTTAGCCTTACATACAGAATCACGGTTTATTGAACAAGAACAAGAAAATGCTTTTGAAGATGGTGAATGGTAAATCGCACCGCCCATTGCTGTATCACTGTTACTTGCTCCTTCATAAATCAATGAGTGAAACAGCTGGGAGAAGGCAAAAGGTCACGGTGGACTTCTAGGAACAGAATTTCAGTCTCTTCGTATCAAGTCTTGTTTATCATCCACAGGCTGTTTAGTGCCCATTGTCCCGCAGGGAGTTCACTGATGGAGTACACACCAGATGTCTCCGTACAATGAGTGTTTTTGTTGTCATTTTTTTCATTTCAAAGTCTCCTGCGATGCTGTTTTTAATATTCAGAAATAATTTTTAATGTAAATTTGTGTCTATGCCTTCAACACAAAGGGCACTTCAGATAAAAAGCTCGCCTCCCCCAGCAGGGAAATGGATACTTTGGTCACAAAGTAAGGCTACCACAGGAATCAGATGCTTTAGATGGACATATCACAGCAATAATTAAAAATTGTAATTAAAAATAACATCACCTATCTGACACACCCTCCCAGCTGTCCATGCAATCTTCCTGAGCCATGCTTTTTTGGCATTCACTCCCTCTGTGGCATCACACAGTTCCAAAACAAACAGAATGGAAGATGGGATAATGTTTTTCCTTAAAGGGAACTATATGTTGGTGAGGGAAGGGATGGGGTAATTGCACTTTTAACCTTCAGTAATTAACACAGAGATATGGGGCTCGATACTCACAGAGGAATAATTCTCCTTCCCTTTTATCTGGAAAGAAAAATAGCTTCTCAGAGGTGAGGCTTTGTGAAATTTGACTAATTTAGACTGTAAAATGTGTCTGTCACCCATGAAATTATGATCAAATGCTACTCCACATAAGACCTGAAAATGCATTTATTGCAGTTTTAACTCATGAATTATGCTTCATGTTCTGTTCCTTGTGTAACATGGTAATTACAGTAAACACATGAAAGTTAATACTGAAATACAATGCCATGGTGTCTTGGATCTGGTGTGAGGTTCTTCCTGCTGCCCAATAGCAACAGGAGTCCTGCCATCATTGTTGTTGTGTATCTGTAAAGCATGCACTCCCATGTTCCGCCACCAGGTAGCGCATCCCCTGAAGTCCAAGGGATCCCAGCATCCCTTGGGAATACTGTATATAAGCCGGCCCCTAAGGCCTGTTCCTCACTCTGGAGTGTCTTAATAAAGACTGAGGTCACTGTTACTTTAATCTCCCTGTGTGCAGTCTCATCTGTGTCAGAAACACAATAACTGGCGATGAGTATACGAATCCAATGCAAAGATACAGAAAACTGTGGGCATCCCTAGAAGTTCTCGGAGGGTGAGGACTGGGAAGCCTATGTCAAACGGCTAGACCAGTACTTTGTAGCCAACGAGCTGGACGGAGAAGGAAGCGCTGCAAAAAGGAGAGCGGTCCTCCTCACGGTCTGCGGGGCACCGACCTACAGCCTCATGAAGAATCTTCTGGCTCTGGTGAAACCCACAGATAAGGAGGAGCTGTGTACACTGGTTCTGGAGCATCTTAACCCGAGGCAGAGCATGTTGATGGCGAGGTATCGGTTCTACACGTGCCAGCGATCTGAAGGTCAGGAAGTGGCGAGCTACGTCGCCAAGCTAAGGCGACTTGCAGGACAATGTGAGTTTGATGGCTACCTGGAGCAGATGCTCAGAGACTTTTTTGTACTCGGCAATGGCCACGAGACCATCCTACGAAAACGTTTGACTATAGAGATACCCACCCTCAGTAAGGCCCTTGCGATAGCACAGGCGATTATGTCCACCACTGATAACACCAAACAAATCTCTCAGCACACAAATGCTAGCAATGTTCATAAATTAACTGGAACTGTATTTGCGAGCAGAAATGTACAGGGCAGAAACCACGAGTCTGCAACTGCCAGCAGGTCTCAGGTGACCCAGGTGACTCAGAGTCCGCAACAAAGGATGAATGCAAGGCAATTCACACCTTGTTGGCATTGTGGAGGCTTCCATTCAACCTATTCATGCCACTTCAAAGGGTATGTTTGCAAGAGCTGTGGAACAATGGGGCACCTCCAATGAGCGTGCAGACGAGCTGCAAGCTCTGAAAAACCTGCTAACCACCACGTGGCAGAGGAAGATCGGTCCATGGTGGATCAAAGCAATTTCGAGCCTCAGAGAGAGGAGGCAGATGTGGAAGTACACGAAATGTCCACCTATAATGCGAAATGTAAAATTGAATGGCTTACCAATAGCCATGGAACTGGACACTGGTGCTAGCCAATCCATCATGAGTCAAAAGATGTTTGAGAGACTGTGGTGCAACAAGGCATTCAGACCAGCCCTGAGCCCCATCAACACGAAACTGAGAACGTACACCAAAGAGCTTATCACTGTCCTGGGCAGCGCCATGGTCAAGGTCACCTGCGAGGGCACGGTGCACGAACTGCCACTCTGGATTGTCATGAGTGATGGCCCCACACTACTTAGAAGAAGCTGGCTGGGCAAAATCCACTGGAACTGGGATGACATCCAAGCGCTATCACATGTCGATGAGGCCTCATGTACCCAGGTTCTTAACAAATTTCCTTCCCTTTTTGAGCCAGGCATTGGAAACTTTTCCGGAGTGAAGGTGCGGATCCACTTGGTCCCAGAGGCATGACCCATTCACCACAAGGCACGAGCAGTACCTCACATGATGAGGGAGAGAGTGGAAATCGAGCTGGACAGGCTGCAGTGCGAGGGCATCATCTCCCCAGTGGAATTCAGCGAGTGGGCCAGCCCGATTGTTCCAATACTCAAAAGTGATGGCACGGTCAGGATTTGCGGCGATTATAAAGTAACTATTCATTGTTTCTCGCTACAGGACCAATACCCGCTACCTAAGGCAGACAACCTATTTGCGACGTTGGCAGGAGGCAAGACGTTCACCAAGCTTGACCTGACTTCGGCCTACATGACACAGGAGCTGGAGGAGTCTTCGAAGGGCCTCACCTGCATCAACACGCACAAGGGACTGTTCATCGACAACAGATGCCCGTTTGGAATTCGGTCGGCTGCAGAGAAACATGGAGAGCCTACTCAAGTCGGTACCACGTACGGTGGTTTTTCAGGACGACATATTGGTCACGGGTTGGGACACCGCCGAGCACCTACAAAACCCGGAGGAGGTCCTCCAGCGACTGGATCGCTTATGAGTTGCGGCTGAAGAGGTCGAAATGCGTCTTCATGGCAACAGAAGTGGCGGTTTTGGGGAGAAAGATCGCGGCGGTCGGCATTCGGCCCACAGATGCCAAGACAGAGGCTATCAGAAATGTGCCCAGGCCACAGAAAATCACGGAGCTGTGGTCGTTTCTGGGACTCCCCAACTATTTTGGTAACTCGCTCACAGGGGTGCCCCCGGCTGAGCTACTCATGAAAAGGACACTTAAAACCAGACTCTCGCTGGTTCACCCCAACCTGCATGATCAGGTAGAGAGCAGGCAGCAGCAACAAAATGTAAACGATGGTCGCGCCACTGTGTCAAGGGAAATTGATCTGAATGACCCTGTGTATGTGCTAAACTATGGACATTGTCCCAAGTGGATCGCAGGCACGGTGATAGCTAAAGAAGGGAGTCGGATGTTTGTAGTCAAACTGGACAATGGACAAATTTGCAGAAAGCACCTGGACCAAACAAGGCTGTGGTTCACAGACTGCCCTGAACAACCCACAGCAGACACCACCTTTTTCGAGCCCTCAACACACACCCAAAGGATCAATAACACCACCCCGGACCAGGTAATCGAACCCATCAAGCCCAACAGCCCAGCAAGGCCAGACTCACCCAGCAGCCCTGCAGGGCCAACAACATGCCAGGCCAGCGAGGACACAGCCAACACACCAGAACAGACATTTGTACCGAGGCGGTCCACCAGGGAAAGAAAGGCTCCCGACCGCCTCACCTTGTAAATAGTTTTCACTTTGACTTTGGGGGGGAGTGATGTTGTGTATCTGTAAAGCATGCACTCCCATATTCCGCCACCAGGGAGCTCACCCCCTGAAGTCCCAAGAGATCCCAGCATCCCTTGGGAGCACTGTATATAAGCCGGCCCCTAAGGCCTGTTCCTCACTCTGGAGTGTCTTAATAAAGACTGAGGTCACTGTTACTTTAACCTCCCTGTATGCAGTCTCATCTGTGTCAGGAACACAATAATTGTAATACAGCAAATTTACTGACATGTGATAGGAGTATTGCAAATGGCACTGATACCGAATGAAAGTCGCAGGTATATAATTTTTGTAATACTATTTTATGAACCTTATTATGAGGTAAGTAACTTAGTTCATCCAAACGCCTTAATTACATTTATTTCTATTATAAACATTATTTTACACTAAATTCGCAGATTATTTGCGGTATTTACTTCAGGTACAAAACTTCATTTGATTTTGTTCACTCGTTTCCCAAAATCTGGTGCCTTTTCTCAGTTATTTACATGATAATTGTAAAATACCTGTTTTCTTCCGCTAATTTCCTTGCACTAGATTTGTAGATCTAGCTGAAACTGTTGTTGGTATCGTGCCGCCCAGGGATATTTCTCCTATTATAAACTCTCCAGTGGCCAACACTTCAACAAGTCATCATGGTCAGGGTCCATTCTGCCTGCTGCTCATTCCCTTTCCTTGAAAACGAACCCAGAGCCCGTCTGCATCACCACTCCTTGTTACACCCTTTATAATTCCCTTAATTCCATATTAAAGAACATTCAAACCATGCAGTCAACATCCATATCAACAATAATAACAACAACTTGTTATTCTATAGCGCCTTTAATGAAGTGAAACGTCCGAAGGCACTTCACAGGAGTATTACGAGATTTTCAAAATGGTCACCAAGCTGCATAAGGAGAAATTAGGGCAGGTGACCAAAATCTTGGTCAAAGAGGTAGGTTTTAAGGAACGTCTTGAAGACTGGACTGGAGAATTTTGACTATGAGAAAAGATTGGAGATGTTGGGTCTATTTTCTTTGGAACAGAGGAGGCTGAGAGGAGACCTGATTGAGGTGAATAAAATTATGAGGGGGCTGTTAGAGTGGAGAGAAAAGATCTGTTTCCCTTGGCAGAGGGGTCAACAACCAGGGGGCATAGATTTAAGGACGTGCTTATTTGTACAGCAAAAATTGGCCACCATGCTTCACCCTTTGTTTCTGATTGGTCCCCTTGGAGAATAAGCCACACCCTGAAGTTTCACTGAAGTGTGTAACTGGAACCGCCCATCCCAAGGTCTCATTCACTTTGCAAGTTGTAACTCGATCCACTTGACTTCTTGAAGCGACAGAAGACAGAGCTCCCCAGATGACAGCTAGGGCCAGCCAAAGTGCCTTACTCCAGTCCAAGTGCATGCTTCCCCCAGCCGAAGTGCCTTACAGCAGAGCAAGTGCATCCTTCCCTCCCCCCACCCCATGAAAGTCGGGCAGGCATTGTGTACGGATTATTAACAGTTTTATTGGGTATGAAATAAATAATGACAGTGTCATGACTTCGGGATATCATCCACTCCAACAATGTCCCTTGTCGGGAGTTGGAAGAATGTGATGTGATCCGTCTTTCCCCCACCCATGTCTCTCTCTCTCCCCACCCTCCCGCCCCCCCCACCCCCGCCAGCCGTCCCCAGCCCCACCAGCCTCTCTCCCTCCCCCTTTCCAGCCTCTCTCTCCCCCGCAGCCTCTCTCTTCCCCGTTCAGCCTCTTTCTCCACCCCCAGCCTCTCTCTCCCCTGACCAGCCTCTCTCTCCACCCCCAGCCTCACTCTCCCCCGCAGCCTGTCTCTCCCCGCCCAGCCTCACTCTCCACCCCCAGCCTCTCTCTCCCCCGACCAGCCTCTCTCTCCACCCACAGCCTCTCTCTCCTCCCCAGCCTCTCTCTCTCCCCCCCACAGCCTCTCTCTCCCCGCAGCCTCTCTCTCCCCCTCAGCCTCTCTCTCTCCTCCCCAGTCTCTCTCTCTCCACCCCCAGCCTCTCTCTCTCCCCCGAGCCTCTCACTCTCCGCCTCCGCAGCCTCTCTCTCTCCTCCTCAGCCTCTCTCTCTCCTCCCCAGCCTCTCTCTCTCCTCCCCAGCCTCTCTCTCTCCTCCTCAGCCTCTCTCTCTCCTCCCCAGCCTCTCTCTCTCCTCCCCAGCCTCTCTCTCTCCTCCCCAGCCTCTCTCACTCTCCCTCCCCCCAGCCTCTCTCTCTCCACCCCCAGCCTCTCTCTTCCCCCGTCCCCCAGCCTCTCTCTCTACCCCCCAGCCTCTCTCTCTCCTCCCCAGCCTCTCTCTCTCCTCCCCAGCCTCTCTCACTCTCCCTCCCCCCAGCCTCTCTCTCTCCACCCCCAGCCTCTCTCTTCCCCCGTCCCCCAGCCTCTCTCTCTCCACCCCCAGTCTCTCTCTTCCCCCATCCCCCAGCCTTTCTCTCTCCCCCTCAGCCTCTCTCTCTCCCCCAGCTTCTCTCTCTCCCCCCAGCCTCTCTCTCTCCCCCAGCTTCTCTCTCTCCCCCAGCTTCTCTCTCCCCCTCAGCCTCCCTCTCTCCCCCCAGCCTCTCTCTCCCCCTCAGCCTCTCTCTCCCCTCCCAGCCTCCCTCTCTCCCCCTCAGCCGCTGTCTCTCCTCCCCAGATTCTCTCTCTCCCCCGCAGCCTCTCTCGTCACCCCCCAGCTTCTATCTCGCCCCCAGCCTCTCTCTCTCCCCCTCAGCCTCTCTCTCTCCCCCCCAGCCTCTCCCTCTCCCCGAGCCTCTCTCTCTCCACCCCCCCACAGCCTCTCTCTCTCCCACCCAGCCTCCCTCTCTCCCCCTCAGCCTCTCTCTCCACCCCAGCCACTCTCTCCCCCTCCGCCTCTCTCTCTCCCCCTCCACCCAGCCTCTCTCTCCACCCCCCCAGCCTCGCTCCCCCCTGCCAGCCTCTCACCCCCCCAGCCTCTCCCCACCAACCCCCCCCAGCCTCTCTCTCTCCCCCCCAGCCTCTCTCTCTCCCCCTCGGCCTCTCTCTCTCCCCCTCCCCCTCCCCCCAGCCTCTCTCTCCCCCACCAGCCTCTCTCCACCCCCCGCAGCCTCTCTCTCCCCCCCAGACCCTCTCTCCTCCTCAGCCTCTCTCTCTCCACCCCAGCTCTGTCTCCCCCCCAGCCTCTCGCTCGCTTTCAGCCTCTCTCTCCACACCCCCAGCCTCTCTCCCCCACCCCAGCCTCTCTCTCCTCCCCAGCCCCTCTCTCTCCCCCCCCCACAGCCCCTCTCTCTCCACCCCCAGCCACTCTCTCTCCCCCACAGCCACTCTCTCTCCATTCCCAGCCGCTCTCTCTCCCCCGCAGCCCCTCTCTCTCCACTCCCAGCCACTCTCTCTCCCCCCCAGCCACTCTCTCTCCCCAGCCTCTCTCTCTCCCTCAGCCTCTCTCTCTCCCCTCCACCCAGTCTCTCTTTCCACCCCCAGCCCCTCTCTCTTCCCCCCCAGGCTCTCTCCCTCCACCCCCAGCCCCTCTCTCTCCCCACCCCCATCCCCTCTCTCTCCCTCCCAGCCCCTATCTCTCCACCACCAGCCCCTCACTCTTCCCCCCCAGCCACTCTCTCTCTTCCACCAGCCCCTCACTCTCCCCCCCAGCCCCTCTCTCTCCCCCTCAGCATTTCTCTACCCCCAGCCCCTCTCTCTCCCCCACAGCCTCTCTCTTCCCCCCCGCCCCCAGCCTCTGTCTCTACCCCGCAGCCTCTCTCTCCACCCATAGCCTCTCTCTCCCCCCAACCAGTCTCTCTCTCCACCCCCAGCCTCTCTCTCCCCGGCAGCCTCTCTCTCCCCCTCAGCCTCTCTCTCCCCCCACCAGCTTCTCTCTCTCCCCCGCAGCCTCTCTCTTCCCCCACCAGCCTCTCTCTCCCCCCTCAGCCTCTCTCTCCGCCCCCCCCAGCCTCTCTCACCCCCCCAGCCTCTCTCCCCCCCAGCCTCTCTCTCTCCCCCTCAGCCTCTCTCTCACCCCCTCCCCCCACCTCTCTCTCCCCGCCCTCCAGCCTCTCTCTCCCCCCACCCCAGCCTCTCTCCCCTCCCCAGCCTCTCTCACCCCCCCAGCCTCTCTCTCCCCTTCAGCCTCTCTCTCCCCGCCACCAGCCTCCCTCTCTCCCCCGCAGCCGCTCTCTCTCCTCCCCAGACTCTCTCTATCCCCCGCAGCCTCTCTCTCCACCCCCAGCTTCTCTCTCCCCCCCAGCCTCTCTCTCTCCTCCTCAGCCTCTCTCTCCACCCCAGCCACTCTCTCCCCCTCAGCCTCTCTCTCTCCCCCTCCACCCAGCCTCTCTCTCCACCCCCCAGCCTCGCTCCCCCCCGCCAGCCTCTCACCCCCCCAGCCTCTCCCCCTCCCCTCAGCCTCTCTCTCCCCCCGCCCCCCCTCCCAACCCCTCTCTCTCCCCCTCGGCCTCTCTCTCTCCCCCTCCCCCTCCCCCCAGCCTCTCTCTCCCCCACCAGCCTCTCTCCACCCCCCGCAGCATCTCTCTCCCCCCCAGCCCTCTCTCCCCGTCAGCCTCTCTCTCCCCGTCAGCCTCTCTCTCTCCCCCTCCCCCCAGCCTCTCTCTCCCCCCGCCCCCAGCCTCTACCCCCCAGCCTCTCTCTCCCCCCCAGCCTCTCTCTCCCTTTCAGCCTCTCTCTCCAACCCCCCCAGCCCCTCTCTCTCCCCCCCAGCCCCTCTCCCTCCACCCCCAGTCCCTCTCTGTCTCCCCCAGCCCCTCTCTCTCCACCTCCAGCCCCTCTCTCTCCCCCCCAGCCCCTCTCTCTCCCCCTTTCCAGCCTCATTCTCCCCAGTCTCTCTCCCAACAGCCTCTCTCTCCCCCGCAGCCTCTCTCCCTGCCCTCCGGCCTCTCTCTCCCCCCCCTCCCCCCCCAGCCCCTCTCCCCTCCCCAGCCTCTCTCACCCCCCCAGCCTCTCTCTCCCCTTCAACCTCTCTCTCCACCCACCCCCCAGCCTCTCTCTCCCCTTCAGCCTCTCTCTCCCCTCACCCCCCAGCCTCTCTCCACCAGCCTCTCTCTCTCCCTCAGCCTATCTCTCTCCCCTCCCCCCAGCCTCTCTTTCCACCCCCAGCCCCTGTCTGTTCCCCCCCAGGCCCTCTCCCTCCAACCCCAGCCCCTCTCTCTCCCCCTAGCCCCTCTCTCTCCACCCCCATCCCCTCTCTCTCCCCCCCAGCCCCTCTCTCTCCACCACCAGCCCCTCACTCTTCCCCCCAGCCCCTCTCTCTCCCCCTCAGCATTTCTCTCCCCCCCAGCCTCTCTCTCTCCACCCCTAGCCTCTCTCTCTCCACCCCAGCCTCTCTCTCCCCCTCAGCCTCTCTCTCTCCCCCTCAGCCAACTCTCTCTCCCCTCAGCCTCTCTCTCCCCCTCAGCCTCTCTCTCCCACTCAGCCTCTCTCTCTCTCACCTCAGCCACTCTCTCCCCCCCAGCCTCCCTCTCTCCCCTCAGCCTCTCTCTCTCCTCACCAGCCTCTCTCTCCACCCCCAGCCTCTCTCTCCCCCGCCCCCCAGCCTCTCTCACTCCCCCGCAGCCTCTCTCTCCCCCCAGCCTCCCTCTCACCCCCTCAACCTCTCTCTCTCCCCCCCAGCCTCTCTTTCTCCCCCCCAGCCTCTCTCTCCCCTCCCCCCAGCCTCTATCTTTGCACCCCAGCCCCTCTCTGTCCCCCTCAGCCTCTCTCTCCACCCCAGCCCCTCACTCCCCGCCCCAGCCTCTCTCTCCCCCCCAGTCTCTCTCTCCCCCTCAGTCTCTCTCTCTCCTCCTCCTCCCAGTCTCTCCCTCCCCCCCCAGCCTCTCTCCCCCGCCCCACCAGCCTCTCTCCACGCCCCCCCCAGCCTCTCTCTCCCCCCCGAGCCTCTCTCTCCCCATCAGCATCTCTCTCTCCCCCTCCCCCCAGCCTCTCTCACCCCCCCGCCAGCCTCTCTCCCCGCCCCCAGCCTCTCTCTCTACCCCTCAGCCCCTCTCTCTCCCCCCCAGCCCCTCTCTCTCTCCCCCAGCCTCTCTCTCTCACCCTTCCCCCCAGACCCGCTCTCTCCACCCCCAGCCCCTCTCTCTCCACCCCCAGCCCCTCACTCTCACCCCCAGCCTCTCTCTCTCCCCCTCAGCCTCAACACCTCAACAGCCACTCTCGCCCCCTCAGCCTCTCTCTCTCCCCCTCCACCCAGCTCTCTCTCACCCCCCCCAGCCTCTCTCCCCCCCAGCCTCTCTCTCCCCCTCAGCCTTTCTCTCTCCCCCTTCCCCCATCCTCTCTCTCCGCCCCCCCAGCCTCTCTCTACCCCCCAGCCTCTCTCTCCCCCTCAGCCTCTTTCTCTCCCCCTCCCCCCAGCCTCTCTCTCCGCCGCCCCCCCAGCCTCTCTCTCCCCCCCAGCCCCTCTCTCTCCCCCTTTCCAGCCTCATTCTCCCCAGTCTCTATCCCAACAGCCTCTCTCTCCCCCTCAGCTTCTCTCTCGCCCCCTCCCCCCAGCCTCTCTCTCCCCGCCCTCCCCAGCCCCTCTCCCCTCCCCAGCCTCTCTCACCCCCCCAGCCTCTCTCTCCCCTTCAACCTCTCTCTCCCCCCACCCCGCCAGCCTCTCTCTCCCCTTCAGCCTCTCTCTCCCCTCCCCCCCAGCCGCTCTCCCCCCCCAACCTCTCTTTCCACCCCCAGCCCCTCTCTCTTCCCCCCCAGGCCCTCTCCCTCCACCCCCCAGCCCCTCTCTCTCCCCCCCCAGCCCCTCTCTCTCCACCCCCATCCCCTCTCTCTCCCCCCCAGCCCCTCTCTCTCCACCACCAGCCCCTCACTCTCCCCCCCCGGCCACTCTCTCTCTTCCACCAGCCCCTCACTCTCCCCCCCAGCCCCTCTCTCTCCCCCTCAGCATTTCTCTCCCCCCCAGCCCCTCTCTCTCCCCCACAGCCTCTCTCTCCCCCCCCCAGCCTCTGTCTCTCCCCCGCAGCCTCTCTCTCCACCCATAGCCTCTCTCTCCCCCCAACCAGTCTCTCTCTCCACCCCCAGACTCTCCCTCCCCAGCAGCCTCTCTCTCCCCGTCAGCCTCTCTCTCCCCGCCCCCAGCCTCTCTCTCTCCCCCGCAGCCTCTCTCTTCCCCCACCAGCCTCTCTCTCCCCCGCCAGCCTCTCTCTCCGCCTCCCCCCCCCTCAGCCTCTCTTTCCGCCCCCACCCCAGCCTCTCTCACCCCCCCAGCCTCTCTCCCCGCTAGCCTTTCTCTCTCCCCCTCAGCCTCTCTCTCACCCCCTCCCCCCACCTCTCTCTCCCCGCCCTCCAGCCTCTCTCTCCCCCCACCCCAGCCACTCTCCCCTCTCCAGCCTCTCTCACCCCCCCAGCCTCTCTCTCCCCTTCAGCCTCTCTCACCCCGCCACCAGCCTCCCTCTCTCCCCCGCAGCCTCTCTCTCCACCCCCAGCCTCTCTCTCCCCACCCCCAGCTTCTCTCTCCCCCCCAGCCTCTCTCTCTCCCCCTCAGCCTCTCTCTCCACCCCAGCCACTCTCTCCCCCTCAGCCTCTCTCTCTCCCCCTCCACCCAGCCTCTCTCTCCACCCCCCCAGCCTCGCTCCCCCCCGCCAGCCTCTCACCCCCCAGCCTCTCCCCCTCCCCTCAGCCTCTCTCTCCCCCCGCCCCCCCACAGCCCCACTCTCTCCCCCTCGGCCTCTCTCTCTCCCCCTCCCCCCAGCCTCTCTCTCCCCCTGCCCCCAGTCCCTCTCTCTCTCCCCCAGCCCCTCTCTCTCCACCTCCAGCCACTCTCTCTCCACCTCCAGCCACTCTCTCTCCACCCCAGCCCCTCTCTCTCCCCCCCAGCCCCTCACTCTCCACCCCCAGCCACTCTCTCTCCCCCACAGCCCTTCTCTCTCCACCCCCAGTCCCTCTCTCCCTCCCCCAGCCCCTCTCTCTCACCCCCAGCCTCTCTCTCTCCCCCTCAGCCTCAACACCTCAACAGCCACTCTCGCCCCCTCAGCCTCTCTCTCTCCCCCTCCACCCAGCTCTCTCTCACCCCCCCCCAGCCTCTCTCCCCCCAGCCTCTCTCTCCCCCTCAGCCTTTCTCTCTCCCCCTTCCCCCATCCTCTCTCTCCGCCCCCCCAGCATCTCTCTCCCCCCCAGCCTCTCTCTCCCCCTCAGCCTCTCTCTCTCCCCCTCCCCCCAGCCTCTCCCTCCGCCGTCCCCCCCAGCCTCTCTCTCCCCCCCAGCCCCTCTCTCTCCCCCTTTCCAGCCTCATTCTCCCCAGTCTCTATCCCAACAGCCTCTCTCTCCCCCTCAGCCTCTCTCTCGCCCCCTCCCCCCAGCCTCTCTCTCCCCGCCCTCCCCAGCCCCTCTCCCTTCCCCAGCCTCTCTCACCCCCCCAGCATCTCTCTCCCCTTCAACCTCTCTCTCCCCTCCCACCGCCAGCCTCTCTCTCCCCTTCAGCCTCTCTCTCCCCTCCCCCCCAGCCGCTCTCCCCCCCCAGCCTCTCTCCCCCCCCAGCCTCTCTTTCCACCCCCAGCCCCTCTCTCTTCCCCCCCAGGCCCTCTCCCTCCACCCCCAGCCCCTCTCTCTCCCCCCCAGCCCCTCTCTCTCCACCCCCATCCCCTCTCTCTCCCCCCCAGCCCCTCTCTCTCCACCACCAGCCCCTCACTCTCCCCCCCCGGCCACTCTCTCTCTTCCACCAGCCCCTCACTCTCCCCCCCAGCCCCTCTCTCTCCCCCTCAGCATTTCTCTCCCCCCCAGCCCCTCTCTCTCCCCCACAGCCTCTCTCTCCCCCCCCCCCCAGCCTCTGTCTCTCCCCCGCAGCCTCTCTCTCCACCCATAGCCTCTCTCTCCCCCCAACCAGTCTCTCTCTCCACCCCCAGACTCTCTCTCCCCAGCAGCCTCTCTCTCCCCGTCAGCCTCTCTCTCCCCGCCCTCAGCCTCTCTCTCTCCCCCGCAGCCTCTCTCTTCCCCCACCAGCCTCTCTCTCCCCCGCCAGCCTCTCTCTCCGCCTCCCCCCCCTCAGCCTCTCTTTCCGCCCCCCCCAGCCTCTCTCACCCCCCAGCCTCTCTCTCCACCCCCAGCCTCTCTCTCCCCACCCCCAGCTTCTCTCTCCCCCCAGCCTCTCTCTCTCCCCCTCAGCCTCTCTCTCCACCCCAGCCACTCTCTGCCCCTCAGCCTCTCTCTCTCCCCCTCCACCCAGCCTCTCTCTCCACCCCCCCAGCCTCGCTCCCCCCCGCCAGCCTCTCACCCCCCCAGCCTCTCCCCCTCCCCTCAGCCTCTCTCTCCCCCGCCCCCCCACAGCCCCACTCTCTCCCCCTCGGCCTCTCTCTCTCCCCCTCCCCCTCCCCCCAGCCTCTCTCTCCCCCACCAGCCTCTCTCCACCCCCCGCAGCATCTCTCTCCCCTCCAGCCTCTCTCTCCCCGTCAGCCTCTCTCTCTCTCCACCCCAGCCTCTCTCTCCCCGTCAGCCTCTCTCTCTCCCCCTCCTCCCAGCCTCTCTCTCCACCCCAGCCTCTCCCACCCGTCAGCCTCTCTCTCTCCCCCTCCCCCCAGCCTCTCTCTCCCCCCGCCCCCAGTCCCTCTCTCTCTCCCCCAGCCCCTCTCTCTCCACCTCCAGCCACTCTCTCAACACCCCCAGCCACTCTCTCTCCCCTACAGCCCCTCTCTCTCCACCCCCAGTCCCTCTCTCTCTCCCCCAGCCCCTCTCTCTCCACCTCCAGCCCCTCTCTCTCCCCCTTTCCAGCCTCATTCTCCCCAGTCTCTCTCCCAACAGCCTCTCTCTCACCCGCAGCCTCTCTCCCCGCCCTCCGGCCTCTCTCTCCCCCTCCTCCCCCCCCCAGCCCCTCTCCCCTCCCCAGCCTCTCTCACCCCCCAGCCTCTCTCTCCCCTTCAACCTCTCTCTCCACCCACCCCCCAGCCTCTCTCTCCCCTTCAGCCTCTCTCTCCCCTCCCCCCCCAGCCTCTTTCCCCCACCAGCCTCTCTCTCTCCCTCAGCCTCTCTCTCTCCCCTTTCCCCAGCCTCTCTTTCCACCCCCAGCCCCTGTCTCTTCCCCCCAGGCCCTCTCCCTCCAAACCCAGCCCCTCTCTCTCCCCTAGCCCCTCTCTCTCCACCCCCATCCCCTCTCTCTCCCCCCAGCCCCTCACTCTCCCCCCCAGCCCCTCTCACTCTTCCACCAGCCCCTCACTCTTCCCCCCAGCCCCTCTCTCTCCCCCTTAGCATTTCACTCCCCCCCAGCCCCTCTCTCTCCCCCCCAGCCCCTCTCTCCCCCCCAGCCCCTCTCTCTGCCCCTTTCCAGCCTCACTCTCCCCTGTCTGTCTCCCCCAGCCTCTCTCTCCCCCACAGCCTCTCTCTCCCCCCCAGCCTCTGTCTCTCCCCCGTAGCCTCTCTCTCCACCCACAGCCTCTCTCTCCCCCAACCAGTCTCTCTCTCCACCCCTAGCCTCTCTTTCCCCGGCAGCCTCTCTCTCTCCCCCTCAGCCTCTCTCTCCCCCCCAGCCTCTCTCTCTCCCCCGCAGCCTCCCTCTCCCCCCACCAGCCTCTCTCTCCCCCGTCCAGCCTCTCTCTCCCCCCGCCCCCAGTCCCTCTCTCTCTCCCCCCAGCCCCTCTCTCTCCACCTCCAGCCACTCTCTCAACACCCCCAGCCACTCTCTCTCCCCTACAGCCCCTCTCTCTCCACCCCCAGTCCCTCTCTCTCTCCCCCAGCCCCTCTCTCTCCACCTCCAGCCCCTCTCTCTCCCCCTTTCCAGCCTCATTCTCCCCAATCTCTCTCCCAACAGCCTCTCTCTCACCCGCAGCCTCTCTCCCCGCCCTCCGGCCTCTCTCTCCCCCTCCTCCCCCCCCCAGCCCCTCTCCCCTCCCCAGCCTCTCTCACCCCCCAGCCTCTCTCTCCCTTCAACCTCTCTCTCCACCCACCCCCCAGCCTCTCTCTCCCCTTCAGCCTCTCTCTCCCCTCCCCCCCCAGCCTCTTTCCCCCACCAGCCTCTCTCTCTCC